>NC_061490.1:23651815-24002854 GCF_022539355.2 Hippoglossus stenolepis
CCATTGCAAACCCCACCCCCCCCCACCCCATTTAAGGCAACTTTCTTTTTTACTTAGTTGGTTTTTAAATTTTTATACCTCGGGGAACGCTGGTGTGTGTCACTGTAGTCGCCCGGCTGTGTTGCTGCGAGCGCAATTAAAATTCACGCACCCTTTTCTTGTCCCCTCAGCTCAGACGCTTCTTTGGACGACGCCAGAGATGGAAAAGTTGTAAATTTCTGATTATATGCAGAATAGATTTAGTGTGGAAGGCCCCTCTCTACACAATTAAGCACCCAATGCCCATAAATTAAACACACACAGGATTCGTATCCCGGTGACACTGACCATGAGAGCCTTGTTCGGCTTGTAGCTTTCATTACGAGCGTAGTAACACACTGTGTTCAACCAGCGCTCCCCTCCTCAACTTAAATCTACTGGCGACATGACACATTAGGAAATGTTCCTATCAGCCCGACATGGAAAAGTTGCTTTGTCGCTGGTGCCGCGGAGATGGCGACACTCTCAACAGTGTCGTGTTGCTATTTTGAGAGAACTCATTCACTTTGGCACACGGTAATTGAAAGATGACGGCAGACTTTACTCCCTGAGAAAATGATAATTCAGCCGCGGTTTCAATGGGAGGAAGTGTTGAGGAACAAAAGGCATTTTTATGGCCTCGGTGCAGTGGTGCTGTGGGATCTCGGCGCTGTGAGCGTGCACACAGAGTTCAGGCCTGTTTTAGTGTTAGGTTGTTCTCGGGAGGGACACATGACGCATTTGGAATACATGGATTTTATTTGTTTAGTAAAGAAACTGACAAGATATTTAAAGTCTTGTTCTGACATCATGGTTCAGAACTTTGCTTGAACTCAGTAAAAGTCTGAACGAAACATGACGTATCAACTCTGCTGCAGAAATCACGTGTGTTGTTTCCAGAACTTTAAACCGAAGACAACTCTTATCACTGAAAGCTCTCGAATCCCATCTTCCAGATCTTCTACGTGTGGTGAGCGACCACGTTCAGAACAGCTCTGGTTTTAAGTTTTAAGCCTGAAACCAGGTCGACCAGCTTCGAGATGAAACGTGACCATTAGACATTCGATTTGGAAATAAAAAAGTACATTGGAAAACAGACAGAAAAGGTGAAGGAACAAGACTGAGTCCATTATTGTTTTAAGAGTGAGGGAACACACTTGATATCAGGTTGGACGTGTGAGTTCTACAGGAGCATATCACATCGTTTCACAGCTCGTGGTGACTCTACCTCGGATGGTTAAAACATTACAGCTGATAATCATGTATAAAATGAAATGAATGTGATTGTTGCCTCAAGAAACATGTTGTTGAGCTCTTTTCTCTGCACATTTTCCTGCTGAATCCTCAAATGTTCTCACAAGGACATTTTCTGGAGCTTTTATGAAGAGGCTGGCAGGAAAAACTCAGAACTACTGACTCGGACATCAGTATTCTCACATACAGCCCCTCTGGATCATTTCAGGAGCTTTTGAGAATCTAAACAAACGTCTCAGTCAAACAAAGACTCAGCTTTCAGTTCATCTCTCTATAAAGTGGCAGCTTCTTGGATTTCGAACGCAGGTGATGTGTGTTTGTGACACAACAGAACAAACTGAGCAGGAGGGTTCACACACTGGACTTCAAACAGACACTGAGACCTGGAGTCTTCAGCCGTGAGGTTTTATAGAAGTGACTCCGCCCCCCCCGTCACCTGCAGCTCCTCAGTCATCAGCTGATTCTACAGGTGTTTGAAATGATCAGTTCAATCCATCGATAATAAAACTCATCTGTGTGTTTTCATTCTGTGACGTGAACCATTAAACAGCATAAAACTGAATCAACTGACAGAAGTTCACAACTTTAAATCTGTTAAAACATCTTGTTTGATGAAAACAAACAGAAAACCTGACATAAACATTTCTAAAATTAATATCAAGAGGCTTTTAGTGCCAGGCAAACGTTTAAGTCAAACTTTTAAGAATATATCAAACTACTACTACTACTAAAGTACAGACTTTGTTTTAATAATATAATAAACTTTATGTCTGTAGTGTCTTTCAAAAGTTACAAGGGGCTCTACAAAATAAGTTTTAGGATTTGAAGAGATTCTATCAAAAACTGTGAATATTCAAAGAATACAACAATTTTTATTTTAGGACAAGATCCTAAATACTTCCTACACTTTCAGATACTTTTTATTTGTTTGAAATAGATAAAACTTTAAAGACTAATAAGAGGCAGATTTTTTAAGTGTAACTGAGGTTATGGACAAGGAATCGAACTCAAGTTGTGATGAGTCGGTTGATGTTTTAAAGCTGATTTACTTTAATGATCATTTCCAACTCTATATTTTTATTAAGAGGCTGAACTCGGGCAGAAACTTCACATGGTTCAAAGTTTAAAAAATAAAAACTCATTAATCTCAATCTGCTTTTCTTGCAGCACATAAGTTTATTAAACTTAGTTTTATTAAAAGAAACTCATGAAGTGATTTGATCTGATTCTCACCCGTTAACCCCTCTTGTGTTTTTTTGGTTTTGCAGAGTTGCAATATCCTCACTGACCACTAGGGGCGCTGCTGCAAATCGACTGCGGCTGACGACGGCAACGCTGCGTCAAAACAAAACACTTTTCTTCGACCCCAGATGAGAAACTTCTAAAGGTCAAAAGGTCAAAAACATGTTGCAATGAAAACTTTATTGTTAAAGCATATTGAAGATAAGAGCAGAAAAATGTCTTATGATTTCCATCAGCTACACTTTGTTCTCTTTCTTCCTCTTCTTCTCTCCGACAGCAGAAGTCGACTCGCACCACAAAGGAAGAAGTCGATGCTCATTTGAAATGGTTGTAACAGTTCGGAGAAGGTACGATACCTGAGGATTTCACTTCTTTTCCCCTGAAATCAACCATTAATTAGCAATAAACAATTTCTCCTCACTATCTAATTGGCGTCACATTTGTCAAGATACAGTTAAAGAGGCTGCTTAATTAATTAAACATGAAATAGCACCTTCTCTGAGTGTTTGAGAATACAGATGTAACACACACACACACACACACACACACACACACACACACACACCAACACCTCCACCTCCACCTCCACCCTCTAAAAAAAAATCCAGCACCAGGTTTAATAAGATTTGTTCTCTTTATCACTTTAATTAGCACCTCCCTCCTGTCCCCTTTGCAAATGAGGGGAAGGTGAGGGGGTTCGGGATTCGAGGACTTAAAATGCACACAGCTAACGAGTTATTCATACCCTGCACAGCTGTTAAGGCAGTTAAACCTCTTCCTCCCCTCCGTGCGCCCTCCTCCCTCTCGTGGAGCAGGGGAAGGTGGCGGAGGCCTCGCGACGCCTCCATTACCCTGGCGGAGAAGGGCTCGGATTCAAAAAAATAGGCCTCACGCCATTCACCTGCGACAGGGGAGGAAGATTTACGATGATTTCCAAGTTATCGGATCTTTCCTGGAAGCTACGAGCATTTTAACGCGGCTCGGTCCTGCAGGCCGTCGTTACGTCAGCAGGCGAGAAGCCGCCTGACTTCTGTAGAGCCGCCGCCGCTCCTCAGAGCACATTTCTATGCATGCTGTACACTTGCTGCGCTCCACTATTGCCCATCTGTCACTGTGCAATTATGATCAGAGGGAAGAAGTGCCTGAATGAAGTATCCGCACCTCAGCCCCCATGCAGATTGGTCGACTTCTCCAGGATCAGCGTCACCGCGACTCCCGTCTTCAAACACCGGCACAGATGCGAGCGCGCTTTACCCTAAATCCACCGCGTTAAGTTCAGTAAGGTTCAAATATTGCAGAGGTCCTTCTTGGTTTAGGGACATTTAGCTAAATCAAGGAAGGATTCTTCACCAACTCGTGTGGGGAATTTTACTGGAAAGGTCTCGGTTTGAAAAGAGCTTGTGGAAAAGTCAAAAACTGCTAAATTCCGTGAAAAAGCTCAGAGCTTGAATCAGGATATGGTTAAAAAAAACAAGCTGAATATAATAAATGTTATTCAGGCTGATAAGTGGCACTTTGACGCAGCCTGAAAATCTGTGATGCAACTTTCCCTGTCGAGTCTGTTTTGGTCAATGCATGAGTGGAACCATTGTGACGAGTGGCGCCTGCTGAGTGGTGTTGTTCATCCACGAGTTATTGCTTTAAAATGAAAGTGCTAAGACAGGTTTGGAAAAGGAAAATGGGTTCAATTAGTGCTTCAGATAACAAGAGGCCACTTCAGTTAAATTCCTAGGAAATGAACAACAGGCCGCAGACTCAATAACTAGAGATGAGATCATTTTCACCGTGATTTTCTGTTTGCAGGCGGCACAGTTATTTATAACTTCTCACCACCAGACAAAGGAAGCAGCAGAACAAACATGTATTAATATTTTAACTCCTATATCTTTAACGTTGGACTGATTTTCTAGTTTGGTTTAGTTCATCTCACACAACATAAATACAAAATACATAATTTAAATCAGAACGGCTTAAACACACAACCAAGTATAACAGAAAAATTGAAATACAAAAAATAGAAAATCTTCAATACTTGTTAAATATTTGTACAAAGGAAAAAACTGGACATATATGGTGTGAATAACAGAATCTAATAAAGGTCATTTTTAATAGCAAATAAAATGTTTAAATAATAATGTTTTATGTGAGCAATGACAGAGAGAAATCCAACAAATAATAAAATAACATTAATACGTTTTTTCGTTCAACGATATTTAACAGAAAACTGACCAAGAGATGTTTTATACAAACGTAGGTGAAGAATATTATCTGTTCTAGTTTGATTTTTTATTCTTGCTTTGGAAAACTTCACTGCTTTGTAGTGAAATGCATTTTTAGTTTTATTGTCCATTCTTTAATAATCTTATTTATGTGTTGAATATCTGCAGAAGGTTTCTTTTATCAAACGATTTGAACATTTCTCCACAAAACGACACAAACACTCAAACTTTTTCTCTGTGTTTTAGCTCCAGACGACGTTTCAGCTCATCTCTACTCACGACTATGTGCTTATGAAAGCAAATAAACTAAAAAAGCCAACAGGCATTCAATGTGTTTCTCTGTTTACCTCAAACGTGATTGGTCAAAGCAGAAACAGAAACCAGAAGTCAACAGATTCTGCATCTTTACACGTAGATTCTGCTCCTGGAGATTAGATGTGTGGTGTCTAGTGAGCACATGTGGGCTGGAGGCGTTTTGGGACACGTCACTTGACACTGAACAGAAAACTCCTTCCTCTTGACGATGTCAAAAGGTGAATCTGTGTCTTTGAGCTCACGGTCAGGTGAGAGGAGGCTGTTTGAAGATGACTCAGCTTCAGCAGATCCATTCGTCCGTTCCACAACATTCAGCTGCAGATTTACGTTGAAGTGTAAACAAGAGGTGGAAGGTCTGAGCTGCGTGGAGCCGCGGGCGTGTTGTTGTGTCTGAAGCCAAACTTCAGACAAAAAGCTGTTATGTCTGAGAGCGAGCAGCGAAGTGAGAGCGGCGTCCAGAGGTGACGGCCTCCAACACAAACACAGGACCCGGAATGTCACACGTCACCGCTGAGGCCGTTTGAAACCGACCACGGACTCCAACTCCACAAACTCCTCACCAGACTGGAACCAACCAGATTCAAAAGTGTAGGGAATCTTAATGAAAATTAGAATTTATTAATAAAATCAGTCAGACAAGGGTGTATGTGCCATTCCAGAAATGAGCATAAATATTCATGTGAGCGAGATGCTGCTGAATGAACGTGATCAGAAGGACGGTTTGAATCCCTCCTGAGTTGGTTCATGTTTAATCTTGTCTCCTCAAAACCGGAAGGCAAAGAGCAGGAGAGGAGGCAACTCCGTGATTAATGTTATTAATTTCCACACCTCTAACCTTCAGTTTCCGCTTCTCCACATCCGGAGGTTGAGGAAAATGTTTGGTTCTCGGCGAGCGGCTCCGCAGACGAGCGAGGGAGAGAAGGAAGAAGTTTCTGATTCACGTTGGGTCCCGTGGAGATTGCTATCATTAGAATAACTTTATTAGGCTTTCTGCTGCATTTCCTGTTTGATTTACTGCGCAGTCCCGGGGGCTCATGGGTAGGCACCGAGGACTCGACTGCACGAGGCCGACCTGCCGATGTTGTGCCGCGGCAACCTGAGTGTGAACGTCCCTATTAATCTGCAGCTAAACGCGGCAGAAACAAGTTGCTGCCCAGTAAATCTGACGCAGGCCTGTAAAAGCTCCACGTGCACAAAACTGGTGCGTTTGCAGGGAGACGAGGCGAACATTCGTGGCACTGCATTGTGGGTAAAAAAATGTGTCTCACATGAGGTGTTGGATAAACGTCTAATGGCTGGTGTGTGATTGCAAACAAAGCGAATGAGTTCATCGAGTTAATTTCAAATCAAATCAAATTCAGGCTTTTTATCTCAATTTGGAAACAGAAATTTGTCCCGACGAGGACGAGATGTTTGACTTGGTTTTTTCTCGGATCGTTTCATGTCACGTCCTCTTCCCGCGGATCTCATCGGCTGCCAGCAATACAATTACACGTCCTCATGATGCTGTAAGATTGTCAGGATTTTTTTTTTTTGGGGGTTGTTGGGAAACTAATTGTCGAACGTTGCGGCTCCAGCATCACATGCGACGGATTAGGTGACGGGAGGAAACGAGGAGGGGGACGGAGCCGGTGGTTCAAACCATCAGGGAGACGCCTCAGACACGTTTTACTGATGTACGACACAAACTGAGAGGGAACAACACGACGCTTCCACTTAATCTGCATTCACCCAAACTCCTGTTTCCTTCCAGTCGTCTGTGAAGTGTTAATGTGCTCGGTTGATTGACGTCTTCGTGCCTCTGGGGGGGTTGTGTTCGCAGGAGCGTGAGTACGTTCTTTAACTGTGTCCGTCCTGCACAAGTGCAAAGATAAAAACTTCCACCGATAATAAATCTTTAAAGTTCGACTGAGTTATTTCCTCAGATTCAAATCGTCACCTGTTTCTGTCACTGTGGAGCAGGACTGAAGTTCTCCCCTGAGGACATATTTTTTAATCCTTTATTTGACACGTTTACTTTACAGACAAAGATTTTACAGAACAAACATGATAATAAAATATGATGCACTGTTTATTATACAAACATTATATTTTAATTCTGAGAGACTCATCGGAGGAACAGACTTTTGTGCTTGGGCCCCGACAGGAAGTCGATCATCTTGGGGGGGGTCAGGCGTCCACAGTAGAGGGGGTGAAATTATTGCTTTAAATACTGATGCATCAATTTGTATTTAATACTTTATGCACATTCTTTCTGAGCTTCTGTGTAACTTTGAATTCAGGACTTCAGGTATTTTTCAAAGTGAAAGTGCTGCTATTTAGTTTTATGAATATGAGGCAAAATCCCCTTAAAACATTTGTTCACTTCAAATATCACTTGTTTTTATTTATATAAATTCCACATCTGATTATTTTTCAGCTTTCTACTGGGGGCGACCTCTGACTGGGTTTGAACTGGAGTTCGACCGGTTTCTCAGTGGATCAGTAAAAATGCAACATGATCATTTCCCAGACACGAGGGGATCAGCGTTAATGTTCGATGTTTTTTTATTTTACAGAATTGATCAATGCAGAAGAGATGTGCATTTGTTTAAAATCTTTTTTCTAATTCAACCTCGTTATATTTGCGTTTTTCTTTCTAGTTATTTCTAATAAAGTTTATAGTTGAACAATAAAATATCAAGCCTGGATTACATTTCCTTGTCATAAGGGTTTGATAATAACATAGAAATCATTAAAATCTCTATAAATCAGTATTGGAATTTGTTTTCCTCACTTATATCAGCATCGTTATGAGTCAGTCTGTAGTTTGAACCCCAGTAACTCAGTGACCCTGCCCCTCAGTCAGTTACGTTGCCATGACATTTATCGTTTCTCCAAATATCCCCAGTAAAACCAGCACGACGAGACGCCGGCTCCAGTTCGAGAGCTTTCTGGGAAACTTGTCTTATGTAGCCTGCTAATTTCTTAAATAAGCCACAGCATGAGAAGCCCCGGGTGAGAGTCAGTGATTCATCAGTCACCATTCTTCTTGTGATTATCATTTCTATTTTCACATCTGGGAAAGTCTTTGATGTGTGTGTGTGTGTGTGTGTGTGTGTTTGTGTGTGTGTACGTGTGTGTGTGTGTCTGTCAGCACAGAACTGCAGCTCCCATGGTCGTGAACCTTTTCAACCTGAGATCCACTTCAATGAAGCGTCTGCTGAAAACATTTCTGTGCTGACGGTGGTTTTTTTCATTTTCTTTATCCACTTTTGAAGATATTTAACTTGATTAATGAGTTTAAAACTTTTTTTTACAAGTTTCTCCTCCACCCAGAAATCCCCCTTTAGTGACCTCAGAGATCCAGAAATGTTCGCCACGTGTTGAAAACTGGAAAACACTATTAATAACTAAGAATCATTAAATTCAAACAAGCTGCACCAAGTTACACACGCTCACGGATCAATTCCCTAAAAGGAAGCAAGAAGGTTCCTGGTTCTAATCCCAGTTTGGCCGAGGCCTGTCTGTGTGGGTCTTCTCTGGGTTCTCAGCCGTCTTCCAACCATCGAGACTGGAGTTAGATTGATTAGACTCTAAATCCACTGTAGGTGTGAGTGTGTAAGTTTGTTTTGACTCTGTGATACAATGGTGATCTGTCCAGGATGAACTCCGCCTCCTGCCCAAGGTCAAAGGTTAGGCCCCCCCCTCCCGCAGTCCTCGAAGAATAAGCGGTAAAGATAATATCTCGCAATATTAAAGAAAGTTGAGTTGCTTTTGTGCAACTTGATCCCAAACACAAAGGAACAGAGGTGAACTGCACTTTTTTAATCCTTTTTTAATATTTGTTATTGTTGCCTTCACCTCGATTTCTCACTTTAATGTCAGAGTCAGAAAATAACGAAGCGTAACGTTGCCTCTCTACTTCCTGGAGTAGTTCAGTTATCTCGCCTCTCCACCTTTAACCAACACGTCTGTAGAATCTGTTTTTTCTTTTCCTCTGAACACACACACTGTTACACTCTGGCTTTTTTATTCATGGAAAAAAAGAAGAATATAGCAGAACATGAAGGAAACGCCGGCCGAGACTGGCACATTTGTCAGGGTGTTAACAGGTGAAGGGTAATTTCCTAAAGGTGCAGACCCCCCCCCCGCCCCCCCGGCCTCACCTGCGGTTCACAGTGAGGTCGGGACACCTGCGCCGCTCGCTACCTCTTTCAACTCCCTGCAGACGGCTGCGTTACTCCAGGTGTTCACACCCCAAACATTTCTTTATTTCAGGTTTTTTCACAGGTGCTTCAGATACACTCAGCAGGAGAAGTGAAGATGCAGAAGAAGAGCCCGGGCACAGTCGCTCTGAGACGACGAGGCACGAACAGAAACTTCAAAAATCTTCCACGGTGAGCTGCTGCTGCACAAACTTCAAATATATTTACAGTAATAAACAATCAATGATTCATAAGATGTGATATTTACAGTTATTACAAATAACGTGTTCAGCGGAATGAGTCTGGAGCCGGAATCTCAGCAGTGGGGTTTTTAAAACAATTTACATTGCTCCATGTTTTTTGTTTTTTTTTCTTGTTTCCAGAGGAGGAGGAGGAGGAGGAGAAAAAAAAAGGAAAAAAGCCTCTGGTGTCAAAAGAGTCTGGTCAAGTTAATGCCAAGAAAATCTGTGGTACAATACAAACAGTTTAATTGTGTAATCAACAATCAATAACCACTTCTAGTTAGAACATTTCTGAAGAGAGGGAACCGAGAAACACTTATAAAACAGTCAGTCGTAACAAAATAACCGGTGTTCTCATCGAAATCAACTCATAAAAAAAGAAACACTTTTATACAGGATATTTATACAGGAATAGTTTTTTTTTTTTTTTTTTTGAATTGGATTGTTAACCAAAGGAAGACACATCGCAGACATTGATTTTTCACACAGATTGCATATGTTTTTCTCTCTAAGGTGTTCTATAGGTTAGTCATTTTACCTAAGCTTATTTGCATGATAGTAAAAATTGCATACAACATTAAATCGTGAAGCTTGTAGCATAAGTTGCTCGACATACAGCACTTTTTATAGGCAACCTTTAAAGCACATTTCTCCATTTAAAACGTTTAAGACACTTTTTGTTTTTACTGCCCATCGAAATTACATTTATAAATAGAAAAGAAAAGAAAAACTTATAAAATAATAAAAATGAAAGATCGGTGGAGTTTTTAAAAAAAAAAAAGCGCTACGGGAACATAAAAACTTGAATTCTTTAAAAAACAAAAAAGAAAAGTAATTACATCAGAAACACTGCATCAACTGCAAATAAATAATGTCGGACAACATAAAACATGGTGGAATTCACATTTTCTAACTGTGTGTGGAAATTCAGAAAGTTACAGTGACAAAGGTTTTGCAAAATAATCTAACATCGGCAGTGCCGTATAGTACAAGGCATTTGTTGGCATAGTTTCTTTAAGACTGTATTTTTTTTACAGTTACAATATATGTTTATATATATATTTATATATATATATATATATTTATATTTCCTCCCTAACAAATAATACGTAAAGACTGAGCTGTTCTCGGAGACGCACCAGGGCGGGGTGGGCTCCCATTCTCAGAACAGCCGATCTGCCAGCAGGCTCCAGACTGGTTACCATTAAGGCCTTGTCAACCACTTGGTCCTCAATTTCATTTGCTTTTTTCTTATTTATTTTTTTTAAATCCAGTTAAACATCACGTACGTAAACACCTATCAAAGTCCTGGCACGACTTTTTTCTTTTTAAATATAATAATAATAATAATAATAATAATAATCAGTAGCTCAAAAAAGATAAAGTAAGTCAGTGTAAAACAACAGACATAGAGTGCAGTCAGCAAATATCCACGGCAACATACTTAGAATATTTTTTTGTGCAGATTATTTAAATGATGCATCAGTCTTTACAGTGAATATTACAAGTTTTACAAAATCCAAAAAGTAGTACTTGAATCTGAAATGGGTTTTCCAGTGTGTCTGTGGGTCTGTAACTGATACAGTATAAACACTCCTCGTACAGTCTGTGCGCTGTACTGATTAAAAAACACTACTCTCTTTATTTGCAGTGTGGTGGTTCAGTGTCGGCCGGAGCGTTCAGCACAGTCAGTCTGTGTGTGCACAGGGAAACTCTCAGTGGACGTTCAGACAGGGGGAGGGAGGGGAGGGGGAGGAGTCCTACTCCTTGGCCTCGTGCTCGTGCTCGCACTGAGCCTCGGCGCCTCGGCCCAGCTGCTCCTCGATCTTGATGGAGAAGATGGTGTTGTTGGTCTGCGTGCCCTCCTCCAGCTCGTTCATCAGCTCGCCGCTCTCCCGGAAGTCCGTCAGCTCCTCCTCGAAGGCCGGGCTGCTGCTGCTGCTGCTGCTGTTGGTGTTGGTGGTGGCCGCCGTGCTGTTGTGGTTGTTACCGGGCTCCTTGGGCGCCTTGGCCGGGTGATTGACGTAGAAGCGCTGGTTCTGGAAGAACTTGATGATGGTGAGCTTGGGCAGGTCGAGCTGGGCCGACAGCGTGTGGATGGCCTCCTCGTCCGGGTACAGGCCCACGTCCTGGATGAAGCTCTGCAGGATGCCCAGAGCCTCCAGGGAGATCTTCCCGCCGCCGGTGCGGGACTTGATGCCCCCTCCGCGGCCGCACTCGTCCTCCATCTCGGCCGGAGAGGCTGTGGAGGGCTGGCGAGGCGGCAACCGGGGACCGGCGTTGGGCTGCAGGTGCTGCAAAGGCTGCTGGGACAACAGGGGCTGGCAGGGGTGCTGGAGAGACAGGGAGGCCTGGTGCTGCTGCTGTGGCTGGAGCGACTGAGCCTGCAGTGGGAAAAAGGGAGGAGAGGCGGGGATGTTATCAGCAAACACTTATCTGCGCCTTAATAAGGCCTTTCATTAAAATCAATTGAGTTGTGAGGGAGAACGGACCGGCTGTGTGGTTGAAGGAATGTTCCATGTAATATCTCATTGAATGTAATCAGCTCTGCAGATATGTTTTTCTTCCCTTTTTTGGTGGTGGGAGATTGTGTCTCTCATTGTGGGTGCAGAGGCTTCAGCAACACACTCGTGGTCACACACACACACACACACAAAGTCCAACAACACAATCAGCCCCGCACACACAGTGGGAATTCACAGGGAAACTGGCCTCTCTATTATAGCCTCGGCTGCTTATCAGGCTCTATTGCCCGCCAGTGATAAACAAGCTCCCTGTGCACAATTCACGTAGCGATGGAACCGGCTGATTTGCCGCAGTGCGAGAATGCTATCGATGGCTTTCACTGGGCCGTCACAATCCCGTTAGTGTAAACACATGACACATTACTCGTAAAATGTCTCATTGTGTGGCTGGAGAGGGAAGCGAGTGGGCAACTCGCGCTCCCTATTGACCCGGCGAAATGGGTGCTCTTTTTTATTTTTTCACTCCTGAGTCAGACCCTGTGGAAGAGGTGTTTCGTAATGAAGTTTTGCAAAGCAGCACTTTGCAGGGACTCTGTTCGCCAGCTGCATAAATGCACCCAGAGATGTGATTTTACAGTAGCAATATACCGAGCTATGATCGTTGTTGTTGAGCAAATGAGAGCTAATTTGGCTAATGTATCGTGTTATTGAGGGACGGGCACAAAATATTTAAACCATCGTCTCTTATGGACGATGTAAAACTGCGACATTAAACCTGAAATAATCCCATTTTATCAATCTCGCACTATTTCTGTTTGCACGTGAAGTACAAACAACATTTCCCCCCCCTTTTTTCCATATCTGCTGCTGAAACTGATTTGCGAGAGAAATCCTATTACCTTATTTATATCTTCATATCTTTATAATGGCAGCCTTTGTGAAACACCGGCCATGTATCCAAGTAACGAAACAACTCATCAACCACCTCGGCTGCGGCTCAGACTTTTAATAGAAGTATTATTGTGCTTCATTAAGATATTTCGACCGTTAACGGAGCCCGTGTGTTATTTCCTCTTCATCTGCCAGATGTCTCTTATAAAGCAGCTTTATTAAATAAGTTCAGCCTAATGATACGGTTCACTGGGAAGTGGAACTTTTTAAGTGTTGCTTTGTTTCAAATTAACAAGAGTTCATAAAAATTCCCAAGTGTTGCTTATTACAAATTCCAGGGAAAATTTGTAAAGATTAAATGAACGGAGGGGAAAATTATGTCTTTGTTTCCGATTCAGAGGAAAATAAGAGAATATGCACAGCTACAATAAGCAGAGTTTAATCGGTGGAGTGTTTGTTTGTGTCTCACTTGCTCCCTGAACACATGAACTCATGTGGAATCTCATCCATCTATTCACTGATCATTCTCACAACCGGTCAAAGAATCATTTAGTTTGTTAAATAATTATAAATATCGAGAAAATATTGAGAAAAACTGATCAGAACTCAAATTTCCTCAAATAAGAAAAGCAGCAAAAATTGATGATCTTAATAGTTGCAAATGATTTTTCTCTAAATTAACTGATTGATAAACTTATCACCGGTGAAACTGTGCAGATGTATTTTCATGTACGTGTGTTTCCCACATGAAGATCAACATGTGTGAAAGATAATATTTAGGAAACCTGTGTAATTTGAACAGTATTTAATTGTATTTGTCTTGTTTTTTGTGTTTTACTATAAATAAATCCAGTATTGAATGATGATATGATAATTACATACATCAATATTAGGTTTAAAGTTAGTTTCCTCATGAAAAACCTGAAGCTTTGAGCTCAGTGTCTCAGTGTCTCAGTGTCAGTGGCCTCGCCCTCCTCACCTGTAGCTGGTCACTGGAAATGTGCATCAGGTGCGACGGCCGCTCGTTGTGGTGCTGCTGCTGCCCGGCGCTGCTCTCCTGCTCGTAGATGGCGTCGCGCTCGACCTGCGACAGGCTCAGGAAGCGGCGGATCATGGAGAGGTTCTCCCAGAGCGTCCGGTTCTCCGGGGACGGGTCCTCCTTCCAGCGGAGCAGCTCACAGAGCCAGCCCTGAGCGAGGGATGAGAGAGAGAGAGCAGCTCGGTTAAACACGGTCTTTACACTCCAATATGTGTACAGGTCATTATGATGAATTGTTGTTCTTTCAACAGGGTTAAAACCAATTGTAGGCCCAAGAATATGGAAACTGGTTCATGAAGTAAACCTGAGATTATTCATACAAAAATCACAATATTCAGTAATTATTGTGATTATTAAACCTGCTTCTAAAAGAGGCCGAGATGGAAACGTCCACTGACACTTTTCAAGTGATTCGAGTCGTTTTAACATGAAAGAAAAATCATCATTTTACAAAAAACACTTTCCAGGGCTGAGAGAAATGAAACTGTAATAACAAGACGTCTTATTATTTCACAACGGCTGCACCTGCAGTTAGTGTGAGTTTTTTTTTCTGCCGCAGCTGCAGATGAAGCCGTGAATTAGCCAAGGTCAAGCGACACAGCGAGAAGGAGGGATTCAACGTGACGAGAGACACACGCTCGCATATTGAGCAGCACCCTTGGGAGGCGGCGAGTGACTCCCATGTTTGAAACGCTCCAGCAGAGGGCCATGAAAGACAGAGCTGAGGAAGAGGAGAGGAAAACTACAATCTGAAATGTTTTATTTGATAAATACGGAGCGTGCACGACGAGGGTGACCTTGATTCAGTGTGAGGCGCGTCACTGAGAGTGCGGCATGAAAGACGGAATGAACTTCACTTGTAGTTTTATATGTTTATGTGTCACGCTGAGTTACAAACATTTTCTTTGAGGGGAGATATGATCAAGATTTTGTTCTTCAAAGTAACAAAACCAAAGCAAATTGCATTCAGATGAATGATGGGTTCATCGTCGTGAGTTTCTCTGTGTAAAGAAAACGTCTCTGATGTTAATGCGGCGCCGCTCGTAACAGTTATAATCACTGTGATCATTTTAAACGTCATTTTGCATTTATTTAACTGATATTTCAATGTGTGGAGATATTTGTAAGAAGAATAAAATTGAAAAGTTGGTGGATTAATCAAAATTAGTCGATAAACAAATCATTTTTTAGAATTGTACTATTTATTTGACTGATTGTGTAATTTATTATTATTATTACTATTGTATTTTGGGTTTTTAAAAAGCTGCTCAGACAAAAACATCGATCTGCAGCATCACCTCGAGTTTTAAGAAATTGTACAATTCCCTTTTCACTATTTTCTATCATGATAAAGACACAAACAATAATAAACAGATGAATAAATACTGAAAACGGTCATTATTTGCAGCCCTGCATTCAAACTACATGCTTTTATTCTCTCATTTCTCTACTTCTTAGTGCTTTTGTCTTCTCAGAGTTCAGCCTCAGGTTCCTGGTTGAGATCAGGACGTGGGATCAGGTTCAGATTAGAGTGAAATTCAAGGTTGCAGATGAGAGAACTAAAAAAGACGAGTTAAGCGTGTTAAGATTCTCCAAATCAACCGCTCCGTTCATACATCATTCTCCTTTTTTTCAAAATAAACACAATGTTCCCACAGTGCTTGGGTGGTCTGTAATTACCAATCATGAGCTAATTAAACTTTTATCACGGGCCTGATTGGAAAAAATAGTCACATGACAATGTAGTTGGAAAACATAAAAATTGGTGTAATGTGCGATATTAAAAACACAAACAGCTTGTCCCAACTTTAAATAGAATATTGATTTTGTGATTGTGTGACGGTCTTAACTGTGGAATATAAAAGTTAAACGGGAGCTCAACAGGCTGCAGCTGCCGCCGTCCGCCGTCGACAACCCAGATCCACGAGACCGTGGATGTTTGTCTGGTGAATTTTCGGTCTCGGCTCTTTGGAATAAACACGGAAAAATAAAATATCTCCCAAATATCAGTGAATCAAACGTGTGTTTGTGTTTGTTCACTGAGCCGAGTGATAAACCGAGGAGTCACGACGGCACAGACAGAAGGGCTCTGCAGGGGTTGAGTGATGTGGTCACCCAGGCTGAGACGTGACAAACCAAACCTCAGCAGGCGAGTGTGTGTGTGTGTGTGTGTGTGTGAGTGTGTGAGAGAGAGAGTGGAGGGAAACAACACACTGTAGAGTTGTGTGGAAGAGCGAGGAGGAGGAGGAGGAGGTGGGAAGAATCTGTGGTGAAGCTACAACAAAGCTGTAAAGGGACAAGAGTGGATGAAGAAGGAGGGAGTGACTGGGGAGTGTAGCCGGCGTGGAGAAAACGCAGCGTCAAAGAGAAGCAGTGAGGTGAGAGTGTGTGTGTGTGTGTGTGTGTGTGCGTGTGTGTGTGTGTGTGTGTGTGTGTGTGTGTGTGTGTGTCAGAGGGCTACTCGCTCAGCCGGGTACTCCATCCTGGCAGAGTGACAGAGCGGCGCTGTAATCTCCCGGCCAGTGCGCGGCAGCACCTTTCATTTCCACAGGATTACACCGCGCTGCTGGTCCGCACACAGACACACACGCATGCACACACACAGAGGGCAGAGCCACGTCGCCACACTGCATGCAAGAGATAACTCAGCAGTTTGGTTGTCCCCTGTTCCAACTCCTCCCATAAGCCACATCAAACCCAGGAGGGGTTTTGGAGAGGGAGCCGAGAGGTGGTGGGGGAAGAGAGGGAGACATAAAGAGAGGGAGGAGAGGGAAAGAGGGAGAGAGAGAGAGAGGGAGGAGAGAGGGAAGAGGGGGCCGTAAAGCTAGCGAGCTTGCATGCCCACCTTGTTCCTTTGCCACGTTTATTGTTGCGTTTTTAATTTGCATGCAGAGGGATTTGGATGGCGCTCTAGTTGGGCTGTCTGTGGTTTCAGCTGATTCGGTAGTGAGGGAGAACACACACACACACACACACACAGACACACAAGACAAAACACAAACAGACGCACACAAACCACCCCACACCATCTTGTCAAAGCCAGGGAAACAGTACCCCGGCCCAACGATGGAGTAATCCAACTCAAACACTCCCCAAACCAGCAGGATTAAACCCAAAGTAGCAGAGCCAGTCAAACAAAGGCACGACGTGAACTCCATTCCAATGCCAGGAAGTCCATTTGATGAAATAAAGTACAGAGAGTTTATTAGTTCACGAGTGTGAACGTTTGTTTGTGCGGCTTTTTTTACTTCGCGGCGCGTTGTTTGATCGCTTCGGCAGCTTTCGAGGCGACGACGAGCTTCAACGGAGGAACATGTTAGCATTTCAGTGTGTCGAGCAGCAGTGAGCGCTGCTCCTGCCCGGCACCGTGGCCATTGGACAGTCAGCATTTTCCACGGCAGCTTCAAGAGCTTTGTTTGTGTTTGTCTAATTGCATTGCTTCCACAGGACAGCCAGTGAAAGCAGGGGGACGGACGGGACAGAGAGGTGAGAGACAAAGATGGTGAGAAAACAGGAAGACAAAGAGGAATCTGACTCCAGTTTAAAAGTTTGCATTCAACTTGTTTCTCCCACTAACTCGAAGCTGTGTGAAGTTTATCTAAAAAGTTGAACATTCCCTCAGTGTGGTGACTCCACCGCACTGTTGTGATTCTGTTTCCCCTCTTCGACTTGTTTAATGTGATTTGTTGAGCCTCTCCACCGCGGCGGACAAGCACCGACCCACCGCTCTTGATTGGATCACGGACGTCGCTGCCCCGGCTGCTAAAGTGTTCCAACACAGTCCGGGAAACAAAAAAAATAAAAATCTAGGGCCCTTCAATCCAGTGTGCTCTGCGTTTTGTTGAAGATCATTAAGGGCCCTCTATAAATAAACAGAACAGGTAGTTCAGAACAGGCCATTACGGACTCAGTGTGTTTCACAGCAACACCACCCCCGTTCTGTCAAGAAACTGTCTCGAGCCGCAGGAACCAGACGACTGATTCAAGATCAGCCCGAGTCTGACGAGTTGGATGATTATCACTTAGAGGAAAAACCTACACTCCTGCTAGAAAACAGTAGATCCTGATATAACAGACTTTCTTTTTAATTAGACATCATGTTTGAGTCTCACACCTCTCATCAGCCCACTCTCCGCTGAACCACAGGCACACGACTCCAGGAAAACAAGCTGAGTTAAAGTAAAACAAGTGTCCAGCAGACGGTTAATGACAGTCTGGTTTAGAACTGGATAAAAGATGCACGTTGGTCGGGAGGCTCGTGTTCCTCTGTGTCCGAAATCACTCCACATATATTTAAATTATGATTTTTAATCAACATTTATTGACTAAAGAATGAATTATATTTGTGGTTATATTTCATAAAATCATTTTGTTCAAAATGGCTTAAAATAACAGCATAAAATGTAGAAATACAACCCTCTAAAAATAAATAACAAGCAAAACAGCTTTTTATTATAAACCCTCAGTCAAGCAACTAATCAATTAATTGTAGAAATAAATAGCAGATCAATTAGAATAATTTCAAACCATGTTTAATTCTCAGACAGGGGTTGGCTGCTTTTTAAGGTGACTTGAAAAAAACCTTGATGGCATGAATGAAGTTGACGATGTTAGAAACTGTGAAGAGTTTATAAAGCACATCTCTACATGTCAGTGTTGTTTACTCAGCAGATCAGCGAATAACATCCTCATGACGCTGCTTAAGAAACCCGGCGAGGCCGTGGACACAAACACAATCAGACCGGAGACCAACTTCTGAACATGCACTGAAGTAAACCCATGTGTTTTATCTGTTTTATCCGGATGCTACACGAATCTCTCAGTCGAAGCCACAGATGCTGCAAACAGGTTCATCGAAGCAATGAGTAGCGACAGGCACAGGATTATCGTGCTATGTTGGCACACACCTGCCACAATATTGCCCAATAATCCGCTGCCTCTGGGTCATTGTTGCTTAATTATTAATTAGTTCTCAAACAACGGGACGAGCAATCAAGAAGCTGCAGCCTTTTCTTGTTTCGCAGCGGACGCAGATCTGACCACAGGCTCCCGGGTCACAAGGTGCCAAATTAAAAGGGTAATAAACTCTTCAGCGGGCCATTGTATGGCGCTGGTATAAATAGCAGCCGGGGTGTTCTGATAAAAATATTTTCCCTCGCAAACACAATAGTTGAATTCATGCGCAAAGATTCACCCGGCTCTGCAGCGCCGGCGCACCGTGGATGTGAGCGCTGCAGTCACAAGCTGCCAATGAGAGCATAGGCCTGCTCTGTCAGAGAACAGCATGGTATTCACCGGCCCCAGCCGCCCACCCGTTCACCCATTCACCGCCAGGCTACAACCGCGGAGAACACCCCCAACATGGAAGCTCGGAGAGACAGTAACGGACGACGGACGGAGAGAGAGAGACAGACAGACAGACGGATGGACGGAGGGATGAGCAGACAGGGAGCTCTGTCACACGGCCGGGGCCAACACCTTCCCTCTAATCTCATTTGCTCGGTATCAGCCCCATCAGGCTGACCTCGGCCACCGCAGAAATTAATAAATAAAGTAAGCCAACAGATGTCCATCAATTTGCCATTTGAGTTTTTTTTTTTTTCTCCTCTCTCTCCCTCTTTCCTCTGTTTACTGAGTGTCCAAACATAACGGCTCAGTTTTCAAAACCCAGAAACAGACGACGAGAGAATATAGAAGAGAATCATTTAGTTAAAGATGACAAGATCAGAAAATGTACAGGAAAAAAAACCCTCCTAGATGAAGAAATGCTTAGTAAGAGGACAGAGCTGCTTCCAGGGGCAGAGAGACAACCCTCTCCTCTGTGTGAACAATGGAGAGAGAACCAGAAGTGGAGGGCGAGACAATGCGTTATTGTCTTTCCTCCTCCTTGAACCTGGCAGCGGCCCAAGCCACTGGCAGACAACGCCATGCAGATAAATGCAGCCGATAACACGGTGCGCCAGAACCTGTTCCTCCTGCCCGAGCGAGACGAACCGGTGGCTGAACGTGCACGCTCACCCCCCCCCCCACACAAGGTAACTCTGCTGTAGATACATTACGCCACGGTGGACGCCCATCTGCCCGACGACGGCCCGAGTCTCGAAATGTTCCTGATGCTCGGGCATATGCAAACCTCTCGGGACAACGAGCAATAACCGACCGCACGACTCAGGGCCAGATTTTTTTTCCTTTTTCAGGGGGACAAGTCTTTATATGCAAACAGAGCAGCTACGAGTGACTGTACAAATTGTCTTTGGCAAAGTATGAAGACAGGGAAAGGGAAATGGGGTCAGCGGCCTAATTGAACTGCGTTGGCCATCGGAAGGACGGCAATTATGTCCCCCGAAAAATAAATAGTGACAAACAAATCGTTCGCTGCTAATGGACCAATCATTACACCACAAAGTCCTGTTTATTTGTCTATTAATGTTTGTATTGACGTGTCTGGATCAGGTCAACAAAGACTCAAACTACCCACAAGCTCTATATGGACAATTAATGAAGAGACAAGCGTTGATGGATTGAGTTCTGGTGGCTCCATCGCTTCTTAATGGTGCAATGTTAAAACCATTGATCATCGTGGCACCACTGGGATCCCTGGATGAATGTGAAAGGTTAAGCTGTGCAGGCGTCACACATCCAAAGCAATCGTGTTTATACTCTTTTCATTCTCCCGAGCGACAGAGGACGATCACGGCACGGACAAGGTTTCCACTGGAAAACGTCTGCTAGCGAGATCTTCACATATACGAATTTGTGTCGGTGCAGGAGAGGAGAAGATTAGGGAACCGTGCATTCGTTATAAACCCAAAGTAATCATGTTTGCTATTCTTTCATTCACTTAGAGCCGCGGTGAGGATGAGGTTTGTGCTGGAAATGGCTTTGCTAGATCACAAAATACTAATTTATCAAGCGTCCCTGAGAAGAAGATTACCGAGCCGCCGTCTTTTTCTTTTTTTTTTACCCAACATGCAATGTGCCCTGACGCTGACGATCATGTCATCAATACACCTTTACTCGGTTCCCTCAACTGTGCAGACTCCTGACATTGTACCTGCTGGACATCGACAGCAGACAGAAACACAACAGACGGAACGAGGACAGAAACAAATATTTCAAATGGTTTTCTGAAGGAAGAAAGAGTTTGTTTCATATAAAGGAAAAATATTTTTTTCTTTTCTGAAAATATACCGCTCTGTTTACACTGTATCTGCGGCTGTTCGCCATACGGTGCTCAAAGACTCGACTTTATTGTTAAGTCACATTTTTTTTATTTACCTCTGAATCATTTTTCATAACCTCGCCATCTGATTCATATTCACACGCCGGTGTCCCGTGCGCTCGCGAGGAGGCAGACTACAAAGCAGACGGATCAAACGGACAATCTTTGTGAGATGACATGTCGGCCCTGCGGAGGTTTTGGATTCACCGCCACGGAAACGGATGAGAACATTTCCAGTTCTCATATAAGTACAAATGGCTCCTCTCTTAAGGAAAAGCTTCTGAGGATTAGAAACCGAGTCATCTAAATCATTTGAAACTCGCCTTTGACAAGTCTTTTTTCTATATTTTTTATTATTATTATTAAATCACGTTGATGTGACTCTGATGTCTTGTCAGAGTGGAGGCTTTCCAGATAGCTGTTGCCAGATTGTGTCACTATCCTCTTTTGTGCGGATGTCAGCGGCTGAGCTTCAGGAGAGAAATTTTGCCAGTCGGAATCATACATTGCCAAACAATTAATCTCTATTCGAGCCGCGACACGGAGAAGTCTTAGCCAAACAGCGAGCGTTTTCTGAAGAGGGGGTCGCGACCTCTGCCGATACAATACGCGAGTCGACAACAATGACAGACTGACGGCTAACACGGCACACATTGTGGAGGCAAGGCATGACTGTGCAGGAAACGGCCCTCTCTGTGTCAGCACTAGCTCCCAGAAACAATACGGACCAGTTTCTGTGTGGCCGTGTACGTCATGGCTGGAGAACCAATAAAGTGCGCGGGGGATTTTTTCCGAGCAACCAAACAGAGGCAGATGGAGCATAAAGAATAACCAAAGGCAAATGACCAGTCCATCTGAAATGGAGCACATTAAACATCTGTGTGGTTACGGGTTTTTTTTTTGCTTCCTCTCTCTGAACCACACGTTTTGTTCTTTTTCAGCAAAGTTCCTCTCTCACACACACAACAGCACAGAACGTGGAAACAACAACACGAGACGGGATGGATCCTTCTGTAAACATGTGTGAATTAAATATCTACAATTAAACAGGAAGATTCATATTTTGTCTCATGAAAAAGGTAAAAATTCACATTAAATATGAATGAATATGGGGGGAAATCGTGTTCCCTGTGTCCAGTTAAGAACTTGAGATCGTGTGTGTGTGCACAAAATGGTTGAAAAGCGACTCACTGACGATGCTACGGCACACACGCCTCTTTGTATTAAATATTAGTACAGTTGAAATTGCACCATAATCTGGTTTCGCCTGGCGGTGGGCTGATATTTGGGGAACCGGCAGCGTCTGCACAGCCACACAGGATGTTCAAACACGGCTCTCCCACCAATAATTCACTTCTTGTTTATAATCTTTTCTGTTCGATACTGCTGAGGCAGATGGAGGATGAATGCACGGAAGACAACAAACACGCCGGAGATGAACTAGAGATAAACAAACGACGGCAGCGAGATTACAAACGCAGAAAGCACCTACATGGAGTCTGATTCCATCAATTATAAGAGCTTGATTGAGATTTAATTCAAAGCTGGGGTTTAATTGCTAATATCAAAGCATAATTAAGCTGATAAATCATGACTGATCTTATTGAATTAGGGATTGAAATAGCGGAGAACCTGCAAATTGTCTATGTCAGCTAAATAAGTGTTCTTAATTGGCCGACAAGTTTGCTTCAGCTACTAATGAAACCCAACAAAATTTTTCATCCCCAAAAAGTGTTTTGAAATAAAAGCCTCAATATTCAGGAGCTGGATCTGTGTCCTGTTCTCCCTGGAAATGTAGCTTCAACCTCAAGTCGAGCGTTTACATGAGTGGACACAACAAAAAAACCTCTGTCTCTGCACGAGGGTGAGAAGGAAGTGAAAGTGTTTTTGTCTTCCACCTCCGTTAACGTGGGGATCGTGACTGAAGGACACGATGGATACAAGTAGAGAGAGAAGAGAATGTGAAAGACAGAGTGAGAGCAAACACTGATCGGAAAACCAAGTGCACACAAGCACCAGCATGAGCACTTGGATGGATCCTAATATCTCCCAGTGCAATTCCCCCTCACTCACACACACACACACACACACACACACACACACACACACACACACACACACACACACACACACACACACACACCCCTGTATGCACACACACTCGCACAGACACACTCGCTCTCTCTCTCTCTCCCAGACTGCATCTGCCGGAGCTAGTGGCTGTAGTTAAATTGAAATATTTCCCGGCGTGTGTCAGAAGCATGCAGAATGGTAATTATGACAGATCTGATTAGGCGGGCCGAGTCGGGCGGCTCCGGGCTGCAGGTGCGACCTTGTGCATTCCTGCGTGTGTAAATAAAATTAATTACAAGCGTAGGGGGCGCGCAGCGCGTGACATCAGCACGCACAGGGGGGACTCCCACGGGGGGCACCCTAATGGAATATTTTCCCCGAGTCTAATAATACAGTTGGTATTGACTTGAGGTAATTAGGGGGATCATTAAAGCGCTTTTCCCGGCGTATTTGCCTGCCTGATCAGATTAGCGAGAATGGGCCTCAGAACAAGCCCTGTGTGGTCTGTCAGGAGGAGTGGAGACAGTGGGAGAGAGTCAGCTAGCTAACATTTGTAGGAAAGGAAACAGCAAAATGCTGCGCCTGTCAGTGGGACACGGACACCACCTGCTAACAAGCGAGCGGAGTGTCACGACGAGTAAGGTTAGGAGACAGATTCACTGAGCGAGGGGCGAGTGAGGGACTCACAAAGTGCTGGTTCAGTAAACTAGTGAACACCTGCTCCACAGCAGAAAAGACGCGCGGTGTAATAATGCAGTGGATGTGACGACAAAGAGACGCGAGTCCTGTCGAGGCAGAATCCGAGTTGGGAGCGCGGGGTGGGAGGCAGGCGAGGAGCAGAGAGTGAGTTGTGCGATTGGAGACAGATGGGGTGAGAGGTGGCATGTAAGGCGTAAGTGAGAGAGATGGCAGGAGAGACACCAAAGTGCTCTGGGCATGCTCAGTGAGACCCCCGAGGAGGAGGAGGGTTCGACGGAGAGAAAAACAGACTGGTGGGAATTCCACTGTCCATTAAACAATAAGAGAAAGGCTCATTTCAGAGGGAGGGGAGGACTTAACTGTTTGCAAGATAATTCATTCGCTAAATTAATTATTCAGACAGCTCGGTCTCCAGTTCAAGAAATTGTGTCTTTAATAATAGAGAGGATCTGGCCTAGCCTGTTTCCCATGGCAACCTAATAACCAAGCAGGCACAGGAGATAAATAAATAAATCAATTAATAAACAGTCATGGCCCCTTTAGATCCCTGAGGGTTGTGATATGCTCGCTCTGATCTGCCTAATTTGAGGGAGAGAGGGTTGTGGGGGAACTGAGAGGCCACAAACAAAACAATGAAGACGTCTCGACGCCGATGAGAGGCGGTGCAAAGATGTTGCAGCACGTGAAAGAAAAAAAGTGTCTGGAAACATCTTCACTTTGTCACAGGGATGCAACTCAACACAATCTGTGCACAACTGTTCGTGCAAAAACACGACTTCTCGTGTGCCGACCGCACACGGCTCCTCGGAAACACACAAACCTCCGTCACCATCTACAGGCGCACCCCCCGAAAGGTCAGCCATCTGCCCCTCTTGTTAGGCAGCCATTGGATGGAGCAGCGTGTGTGTGTGTGTGTGTGTGTGTGTTATTTTGGTCGGGTGGGTTGTGTGTTTAACATCCGAGATTCAAACCCCGACCGTGACACAGACTCCACCTTTAACAGGAGATCTGTCGTTTTTTTTAAGTGAGCGGTTGTTTGTCCGTCACCTTCTCTTCCTCCTCGTGTCGGTGTCCCCACCCACCTCCACCCAGCTCCACCCACTCCCCACCCACTCCCCACCTCTCCATACCAACGAGCCACTCGCTCCACTGCCCCCTCCCGCAGCATCACCACCCCCTACCCCTCCCCTCCAAGGACTGCTGCTCAAGCGGGTGCAGGGTGACAGATGGCATACACCAACCCACCCACCCCCTCCCTGCCCGCCACTCTCCTCCCACCACCACCACCACCACCCCACTGCACCAGCCCCCACCCGGCCCCCGGTGGCGCAGCGGCGGACCAGATCAGTGCCATTCTGTCTCATTAGAGCCTGGCTAATTAGTGTAGCCTCTTCCAGGGGAGAATGAGCGAGTGAGTGAGAGACAGAGAGAGAAGGAGACGTGGGGAGGGAGGGCAGCGGCGGCGGCGGTGGCAGCGGCTGCGTTCTGTACTCTGCTGGTCATTGAGGAGTCGCAGGGCTTTGAGCCCCGCGGTGCGTCGGGCTCCCCGGGTGCTTGTTTTATGACAGCGGGGACTCTGATTCCATCCGCTGTGCCATTCCTCTCAGGAAGTGTCGAGGATGTTTAGACATAGAAGTTGTGTCAAAGGATTGCCCCCGAGCTGCTCCGCCCCCACCCTCGGCTAACCTCCCATCACTCAGCCGAACATTAGCCGCCCTCTCTGCCAGGCTAGCCAACACAGCAAGCCTCCCCCATTAACATGAATGAGAACAAAGCAGGCTAGCTCGCGAGATAGCACTCCAGTCCGACTGAGCCAGTTAATAATGTTGACATCAACGCCGGGCGATCCAGATCAGAGCGCGCACCTCGATGGGCTAAGACGAAAACGGGCCGCTTGGCGAACGCAGCTCCCTTCTGGTGGTGACATCACTGGATCTGAACCAGTGGCGCAGGGTTTGTTTTCTCCCAAGTCTGACATCTCCTGAAGCGACGCAGAGAAGGGAGCTGGAGAATCTGATCAGCTCGAGTCATCGCGGGATGGATCATGAATAATAATTCTGATCTTTAGAGTAAATATATGTGTCGTAGTAAATCAGAAGGGCTGGACTGCGTGGCACAGGATTGCTTCCACAAAAAAAAATGTGTACGTTCAAACTTGAAGTGAATGGCAGCCATTAATCTGATGGAGTTTGGGTTGGAGTCGCTGCTCTACAGTTACGACTGTGGCAGTAAAAGTGTGATTGAAATGCAACATTGAATACGTGAGAGGAGGGGTGGGAGGTGGGGCAGTTAAGGGCTGGCAGAGGCCTGCTGTGGTTACGAGTCCTGAGAGAGGACGGCGTGGCTGCATTCCAGGAACCCCCCAGCACACCGGCAGACACAAACACACACAGTCAAACATCCCTGCACATAAACCTATATTTGATGCACGCAAAACACACATCTATATATAGGACAAACACACACCTAAGCACACACACTCAGTGCAGCACACACCAATCAGTTAACTCCTGTTTACTGCTCCTCCACCCTGGGGACCACTGTGACCTCCGTCAACTCCACGTCTCTCTCTCAGTTCTCCGCCGGTTCTCTCCTTCCTGTCTAAGCCATTTAATCTGTCTCTCTGTGAATGAGGCGAACGTGCAACACACAAACAGCGAAAACGCTACATGGTGTACACACACACCCGAAAACATACGGGACTGATACCAGCGGATCCAGGTCGCCTGATCCCGTGCTTGCGTAAGCGAGCTGGAATGAATGCTGGGAAATCCTAAGCTGAGCTGAAAGAGGCAGAGGTTGAACTGCACAGCGAAGCTGACAGGACGGCAACCAGCCTCCGAGATGAGGCCTCTTCCGCACCCTCCCCCAACAATTATTTTCCCGGACCCCATATGGGCATGCTGCCAGTCCAGCCCATCCTCCATCCTCATCACCAACCACATCCACGCTGCGCTCCCCAGCTCAGTAGCAGCAGTCTCTGCTGGCATGGCGCTCTACCTCAGGCTTGCTGGTTATTTTCTTCCTGCGAGGCTGAAACCCTCCGTGGACCTCGGCTTTTGTCACTTTCAAATATACATTTTTCTTTTCTTCCTTCTAACTATAAGGAGCTCACGGACAATTAACGCTGATTTACTCAACACTCACGAAAATGTCCTTTGACTGAGGTGAATTCTCTGGTCGCGTGAAGCGATCGCCGGTTTAGTGCCGGCACCAGGAACCTTTTTCTGGAACCAGTGAATAAGCAGAAATGAGGAGCTAACCTGAGCTGCAGTATCTGGTGTGTGTGCACCGCAACTACCTCTTTATCTGGAAACTTCTGCAGCGTCCTCACGTATCGATTATACAGGATTTTTGCTCTGGGCGGAAGATGGATTCAATATTCTATTCATTCTTTCTTTAGCTGTTTCTAAAATAAAACACATGACGTCTCATAACATTTGTATGGACATTAACAGTTGGAACTGAGTCTGCAATCATCAATTATTTTAATGATCAATTCTGCCAGTTAACTTCTTAGTTGTGTGTCCCTCACAATTTGTCCAAAGAAGACGTATTCAAATTGCTTCCTTTGTTTGACCCGAACCCAAACACGTCCGATTCCCAGTGATACAAGCAGCAAGTTTCACGAGCTGGAAACAGCATTAATGCTCAAAAAGTGACTCAATTAACTGATTAGAAAAATAGCTCCCATTATATTTTCTGACAATCAAGGAATCAATTATTTGATGAGCTCTGCTGCCGTCTGCAAAACAACGACTCGACAAGCGTGTGGCTTCTGTCTCGAAGGGTCAAACGACACAACATTTAAGGGAAAAGCCAGAAAAAGTAAACTTGTGACCTTGTCCCACTTTGAATAAAAACCAAAACAAGGCCCCGTGCAGGGTTTTAGAAGCTCTTTGAGGAAACTGTGACTGAGAACTGGGTGCTATCGTCTGTGATTTTCAGGGTTCAGGGGTCCTGATGGGGAGGAGCAGCCGCTGGCCTGGCATTGCTGGTGGATGTGGCAACGCCGGCTGGGTAGTAAGGGGGGAGACCAGCTGCCCGGGGAGCGCCCATTACGAGATGGAGCCAGAGATAAGTGCTCTCCCAGGCCCCCTTTCACAGGCATAATTAGCACACTTCTTATCTGCTGCTCAATTCACATTCACACTCGCCTGCCATGAATGGAACGTGAAAGAGAGGCAGAAATCGGGGGGAACGCGAGAGGTAGAGGGGCAAGACAGAGGGATGGGAGGGAGGTGGAGAAGACACACCGTGGAAACCTGTTCCCAGACAAACCTTCATTTGGGAAGAGAGACACGTTTGAGTTAATACCGCCAGCGCCTCGCTCTCCACGTTCCTCTCTCCCCATCCTTCCACGGAGTCTTTGAACTCCTTAACAAAAACAGTGGTTTGTGCATCAAACTGCAATTTGGTAAAACAAAGCTATCTGGGGGTATAATCATCCTAATCAGCAAGAAAAAAATAAAGCCTTTGCAGATATTTCTAGATTATTCCGCCCTTGGTGATCTATTTCTCCCCCCGTCTTTTTCATCAGGCACGATTGTGGAAATCTTCCCAACTCTGCCTCCGACAGACACATGAAAACCTTTAATAATAGCTCCTTAGTGCCACAATTTTAAATTGCTTTTAATAAAGACGTGACTGTGCCGTGTTTTCTCTTCTTCCCCCTGTTTCCAACACACACAAGCTTGTATTGTGTGAGTTCCCTGCTCTTCTGGAAGAAGATAACAGGGGCCCCCATGGCCTTGCTGAGCTAATATAAACAGGTTTGTTTGGTGTTGAAACCGTGTCGACTGTTAAAACTCCAAACCCATAATAAAGAAGACATGTGTCATTATGCCGCTAAACGACCGCAGTGACGCACTGAGGCAGGTTCTGTTTCGACTTCTTTTCCTTTTTATAATCTGTGTGTGTGTGTATCAAACAGTTCAGGTGAATTAAATCAGGTCAAGATTAGATAATTTTTTTTTTTGGGGGGGGGATGATGAATAAAGATCATGTTTCATTTTTTCAGCTTCAGTTGTGGAAAGAGAAATAAAGAGCGCTCTTTTCATGTTGCATGTTAGTGGTCAATTGGGTTTTCTGGAAGAAGACACTGAATCAGCGATGAAGGAAAACACCAAAAAGGCTTTTTCACAGCTGATAACATCAGGTTTTTGGGTTTTGCTGCAAATCTCTGTTTTTAAACTGAGCTCTCCCCCCCGTGTGTGGTCAGGTACCTGGCTCTTGGAGGCAGCCACCTTGGCGAACAGAGCCTGGGAGACTTTGGCCCGCTTCATCTCCTGCTGGATCTCGTCGTAGATGGTGGAGTTGATGTTGAGGATGCAGCTCTCCGTCTTGCCGTTCCACTCGCTCGGCAGAGGCGACTGTTTTACCTGTTACCGGAATGAAAAAGGGATGAAAAAGTTAAAACATCAGCCACAATTTTGAATCTTCCATGTGTATGTGATGGTTTTTGATTGTGTGCAAGGACAGAGTCAATGCAGTTGACCTTAAAATCATTTTCTCACATTATCAGAGTCATGTGTGACAGCCTGTATATACTTAATACTAAACGCTGCTGCTGTTGTGTGACTGAACCACAAGGTTTCTCTTTATCATTTTATTATCAAGGCATTCTGCTGACAATTTAACACTCACAGACGAGCTCTATTCAACAAAATCTAATTATTAGATGTACTTAAAATCAAAATAGTGCATCATACATATATATTTATATAGAAACTATTTCAAACAACAACCGATCAAAAGGAAAATATTAGCCTCGCACTTTAAAGTCACGTGTTGCTCTTATTAATGCTTCACGAACAGAAATTGCATGTTGGGGAAATGTTGAGCGCCAGAATGTGTATGATCTGTTAAAATGTGTAAATTCAGATTGGTGAAGGGGGGGGGTGAGGTTATCTGCTCACAGGGGAAATGCCCACAGGGATCCGGGGATTCCAGTCCTCGGGCCTCACGCTGTTGCAGTCTTCCCTCCGGGGCTGCTGCGTCGGGAAAACAACACAACCATATTTGTTCAGACTCACATGACGAAAATGGAAATCTGGCAAAAGCACAAGCAGCCACGCACCCAGATTACACCCATGCACGGCACTGTGGCTATTTCCCTGAAAAACACTCAAACGTGTTGTATGAGATGTTATTATTCGCATGTCAAGCTGGTGATTAAAAAATAAATGCAAGTCTAATGAAATCAAATCATCTTCATTGAGCGTCTTGTTGCATCTTGACAAAAATCCTTTCACAACGTAACAAGTATCCTAATAAAAGCGTTACCCACGATGCATTAGCATATGAATCATTTCATACGAGCCCCTTCTGAAAGGAGACATCCACAGGGCTGGGTACGAGTGCGAGTACATGGTATGCAAATAAACCGTAATAACACCAACAGCGACTAACTCGTGATGGAGCCGGTGATCAAAAAAACATATATATTCAAGTATTTGTCTAGACTCCTAATACGAGAGCCTTCATGTGTTCGAGTCAATCACATAATCCTAACATTTTGTGGTGAGAGTGGAATGTCGGTGCGATCCCGGGGCCCTTTCATCCAGTTTTTACGACGGCTCAACGTGGGCTTGTCAGTCTGAGCGGTAGGTTACCATGTCAAGCTAATTGTTAAGGCCGAGACGTGCACTAACTGGCTTTGGGGGAGTAGAGCCGACCCGATCAGTACACGTGAGAGAAACATACCTCCGCATCTGTTTTTATGAGGCCAATAAAAACCCTCCTCTGTCTCTAGCTCAATTGCCACCCTGGCTGATTTATGTGCTTAAATTCACACCGCATTGCTCCATAGGAGAGGCTGGCAGATGGCCAGGTGTATGAGTGTGTGTCTGTGGGTGTGCGTGTGAGAACCGCCTTGTGCGGGAACAGGTCTGACATGATGAATGTCTGACATGATAAATGTTAATGGGTTAAAGTCATACAGGTAAGGGCTATATCAGGCCTCCAGATTTTTGAACTTATGTGCCGACAGGATACAAAAGCACAAACCAGAGGCTTTGGGGGGGGGTTTGGATCATTCTTGAAATAGATTGCTCTCCACGTTGCATAGTTTATTGTGCAGCTTTGAATTTGTTTTCAGATCTGTGAGCTGGTCTCAGATCTGCTGTGTACAGGGCGAGGATCACCAGATGGGATTATTGAAAAAGTAAAAAAAAGTCGTAACTCCAGATCCCTACCTCTGCCACTGGGATGTTAATAAAAGCATTAACACTGGGTTATTCATTCCTGTGCACAGTTCCACTCTATCACTCTGAATAATGTCCTGCATTAGCACAACCTCTGATTGTAAAGATGGGCTGTGAACTGCAAAGTGGCCCCGCTTAAGTTCAGCCCCGCTGCCTGAGAATGAGACTCTCCAGTTGTGTGCGACTGCAGGGGAGCTGCTGGGCCCGTGGTTCTGTCTCTGTGTTCTTCTCACCTAGAGAAAAGCCGAGGATGGGACAGACGAGGCCTTTGTCCACCGTCCTCACCTCCTCGACTCAGCTGACTGCAGCTCAAAACAGGCTCAACTGGTACGAAAGTTGCCCACATACCTTTAAAACCAGGGACGGAGATTGGCGGTTGTGCCGGCGGTTCGCAGTGATTTTAAGAGGCACTGACTAAATGATGTTTGATCTTTCACAGAGCTTGTCATCACCGAGTGAGTTTTATTTTTTTTTAAATGGGAGGGTTGTTAATGCCGCCTAATGCACGAGAAAAGGTCAAAATTAGCACAAAAAATTACCCATCGTTTGTGCACCGTTCTCACCTGGTGTGGGGAGAGGGGGGAGGAAGGAAGCGGAGCTCATTTACATGCAGGGGAAATGTAAAGGAAGAACTCCAGACGGGGATAAAGTTGATATTCCACGTGTTTTCCAGACAGGTTGCAAACTTACACGTGGGAATGTGAAGCACGTAACTGAACAATGTGCGAGGGCGGAGGCGTGTGAGCGCATACTTCCGATCGTCACATGTAAACAGAGTGTGCTAACGAGTGCGTCTCAGGACTGCATCTACTCACACGTGTTCTGTGATATTTGGAAAATAGCCGCTGTTGATCCACTGTTTTCTTATCTGCAACTGCTTTTTAATCCACATTCAAGTAAAGGGATAGTTTCTATTGAATTCCACTTTTCTTTTCAGCCATTTAAACGTCAAGAACTATCAGTTTTGTTTCCTTGTGTTACGTTTGAAAGTCTTGTTCCTCTGAAGGGAGACATTATCTCATTAACCTTCAATGGGCAAAGCAAACAACACAAATGTTTACACAGTACAAGTGATGCAATGGCTCAGGTGGGTAACAAGACTGGGAACTGGGGGTTTATAAAGAAGTTTGAGGAACACAGGTGCCAGAGCTAGCCGTGTCTACGCTCAGCAGCTGATTCGATAACCGTAATCTCGCAGACTGACGAAGGACAATCGCCAAAGTATCGTTCCAGAACTGAACGCAGCTGATCTGAAATCATCAGTGGACACGCGACACACGATGCTGGACTCAGGAGCAAAGGGAAGAAACTAATGTATGTCTCTGCCTATGGAACAGCTCTGCCTCTAAGATAATAAGATATCTGCAAAACTGAAACTCGGAAAAACCACAGGAAAACATGCACGTGGAGGAATCAAACATCTGGTACCTGTACAGGGCGGCTGGGTGGCGTGCTGATGAGTGGAGGGGCGCCCATCGCAGAGGCGGCTGTCAGGCTGCGCTCCCTCTCGTCCTGATAGATGCGGTCGCGCTCGACCTCCGGCAGCTGCAGGAAGTTCTGCATGGCGCGCAGGTTGACCAACAGCGACTGCGACGCCGTCTTAGGGTCTTCCTCCTTGCGCAGGATCTCAGACAGCAAGCCCTGCGTGACGGACCGGGGCGAAGAGAGTTGATGAGATGGAGAAAAACTAAAAGGAGGGGACCAGAGCTCCCAGTGAGTGAAACAGTTTGGTTTCAGAGGCAAAACAAGACGGAGAGTAATCACATCAGTGGCTTCTTAAACAAGACGGCAAAAGAGAGTCATAAGTGTAAATGGAGACTCTAATGACACTGGAGAAGTGGCGCTCTTACACCCACTTAAACAGTAAACTAATAAAACCTTTCAGGGACTCAATATGTAGTCCAGTAGTTTTTTTTCCTCTGTAGATGCAGGTGGACTCCGGCTTTTCCTGTGTATCTACTTTTCTTCCAATCGTTAAAATCATTTAATTGATTTTCCCTCCTCGTCCAAATCCTCGAGCTTCACAGCAACAGACAAACCTGCGCCACAGAAAGGTCGGAGCTCACTCCATTTGGGCGAAGTCGTGTTGCAGATCTTGGACACGTCCTCGGCGCCGCACGCCGCTCTGGATAAGAGCCGCTGCGACTTGCCTGAAGCGCGAGAGTCTTGCGCGGGCAATCAGCGTATCCTCTGTTTACTTTTCAATAGCGCTCAATTCCAATCATTACGAGACGGCGACGACTCCATTATCAGAGACGTGTGATTGGGCCTTTTCATCAGCTCCTGGCCACACACTGAGCCAACCATCACTCCGCTTCTCTCACTATCAATAGGTGTGATTTGGTAATAAAACAAGGTGATGGAGAAAACATGCTTTTATTTTTTTATTTCTAGTTTCTTTTTTTTCCTTTTTCCCCTCCTCTTGGAAAGTGAGTCACGCTGCAAATATGTGCTCGATGTCATTTGGCTATTAAAGTGTAAGCGGCTATATACGTGTCATGCTTCAATAGGCGGGGTGTGTGGTTTCCAGACAAGTGTGGACAGATCAGAGTCTGAGGAGCGAGACTGTAGGTGCACAAGTATTCACGGGGATGGATTTGTGGCGTTTTCTCTTTTTCTGGTTTGCGGCGCGTGTGGCGGCCCTTGTTGGCGTCTGCATTCTTCTTATCGTTCTTTGCCATCAACCCATGTTGGTCTATCTTTGTGGTCGATCGCTTTCCGCTCCTTCCCACCACGAGAAGCCCCCCCCACCACCACCACCACCTTTTCTTTTATTAACTCAAGCTCGCGGAGAAAACACACGTCTAATAAATGATCCTCCGAAGGCGAACTCTCCAACGGCACATTGGGCTAATTCCTCATATCAGCCACAGATAAGACTGTGTGGGAGCTCGCCCGTCTGCACAGAAACACCAGTGTCTCACTGGATACACACACACACGACACACACACACACACGCACACACACACGCACACGCGCACACTCACACACACACACACACACACACACACACACACACACACACACACACACACACACACACACACACACGCTTCCTTTTCAGGGGGGGGTTCCTGTACATTCTAATTCTAATTGATTCTTATCAGTTTCTGTTGTTTTTTTCTTCTTCTTTCATACACGGCGACTTCAAAGTGAATGGAGTCTTAATGAGGTTTGCTGTCACCTCCCTTCAACCCCCTCTAATACACACAGTACATCTTGAGCCATTATCACTGTCCTCTGTGTGTGTGTCGCGTGCGGTGTGTGTGTGTGTGTGTGTGTGTGTGTGTGTGTGTGTGTGTGTGTGTGTGTGTGTGTGTGAGGCCTCCGACTCCTAAAGTGAAACCACAGATTTTGGCACAGAGAGCGCACGACCATTGACCGAGCCTGGGTCTCTCACATGGGCAGGCTGCCAGCTGCCTTCAAGTACAGTAGAGGTGCGACATTACCGGAGTGTACGAATGAGAATTATGAACGAGATATGAGACGTGGAAACAGACGGATTCAAACGTCGGGCTGTTCTTAGTCTAAGTGTTTAACGAGCTGTTGCTGCGGAATCGGAGACGCGTTTAGTTTTAATCGTGGAGAGGAAGAGTTTTATCTCAACGCTGACTTGTTAGAAGACGAAGCTGGACATACGTTTTAGTTTCACCCTGTTGCCACCAAAAGTGGTCGGTTTCCCAGGATGCATCAGTTGGCAGGAAGTTCAAGTTCTTCTTGAACTTGAACTGAGTACATTTTTTGTACGTGAAGCATTTTACTACCTTGTCAATGTCTGCGTCAGACCGGGGTATAAAATTGTAGATTAAAAAATTGAATTATGATTAAATTACATTAAAAGATAAATTCAATCATCAGTCAACCTGAGATTATGTCGCAAATATGTTCTATGATTATACAAGTCCAGTTTCAAAGTATAGAACATGACTGTATTCATCATCGAAGTCCAGGACAAGTCAGGTTCCATTGACCTGCAACTTCTGATCTAATTTCCTTATCTGAAAGTTCTGTGTCTCAATCAGCTGCCAAACTAAAGCTTCCTTATCAAAGGCACATGAAGGGGAATTAGACACATAATTGACATAAAGACGATAGCTTTACTCCAGCCCATCTGTCTTCCCCTCCTCACCTGGGTTCTGTTGAAAGCCACGCGGGCGAAGACGGCCTGAGAGATGCCAGCTCGCTTCAACTCGTCCCTCACCCACTGGTAGATCTCCATGGACACCTCCGTGTTGGACCCCAGCTGTGGCTCCAGGGGCTTGTTGTGGGAGTTGCGGTTGACAGGCGGGTGGTTGAGGTACTGCTGTGACAGGGACTGCTGCGCCAGCAGCCGGTTCACTGCATACTGCTGGTTGAGGATCTGTGCCATCACGAGCTGCTGGTTGACCAGCTGGGGGCTGATGGGCGTGGACACCAGGCCCGGGTGGTGCAGGCCTGGGATCTGGGGCTGCCGGCCTCCTGTCTGACCACCGTGCGATGGCGGAGCGTGAGGCAGCGGCGGCACCGGCGAGGAGGGGGTCTGTTCTGCTGTGCTGCCGGGGATGGGCTGCTGCTGCTGGGAGAAGCCCAGGTGATTGTGGTTGTGGTTGGAGCTGGGTGGGGACAGGTCAGCCAGGCCGTCCATCTCAGCTGGAAAGACAGATTATAAAATACTCATGTCAACTCTCAACATCACAAAGAAAACACAGGAGATCAGAGCGTACAGCAGAAAGAGAGGGAAAAGCTGAATGACATGTGCTGGTCAATCTGAAAAATGTGACACTTTAATCGCAAAATCATGACCATAACTCAAATAGCCATTGTGTCTAATCAGACGAATGAATGAAACAGATCTTCTCTGTATCAGATCAAATTTGAGTGAGTCTTAGTGGGTCAGCGAACATTCCAGTTGATCCGCCAACGACTGGTTAAAAAAAGAAAAAGATGTTAACACAGATAAAAAGGCTTCATTGTGTTTGACCTGTGTCTCTCACAACCCATGCCTCGGAAATTAAGTTCAGAACGTCTGGCCTCATCACGAGCAAAGAAGAGGAAATCTAGGCAAAACAGTGGAGTGTGTGTGTGTGTGTGTGTAAGAACAAGATTAATGTGTATCTGTGTGTGAGAGTGTGAGTGTATCCACAAAGGAGCAATGCTGATAAATCAGATTCTCTCTTTACATCCTTAATTCTAAAATAAGGAACACGAGCCCGACAACATGACACTTTTAGGGGAGGGTGGTCTAAATATAAACGTAGGGAGCAGCGAACAGAGACGGGAGGAGCACATCAGAGGATGTGGTGTGTAACCTGAACGGAACGGACTTAAATAAAAATCTGTGTGCCGTCATCTGATGGCGTTTAAGAGATTTTAGCGGCATCTCTGGCTTTGGGAATCTTTAAGACCATAATGGCTGCTGGGGAATATTTTAACACCGGTTTAAATTATGTGCTCAGAGAACGAAAACAATGATTTAACATTCAAAGTGCTACCCACAGCGAAGGGGAAAGGAGCATTTTGGAGCAGCTGAATGTTTTGAGTTTTTTTTTGTTTTTTCGGTCCATCTTGAAGGAATCCACATATGCCGAGACTTTGCCTTTTTTTTTTTTTGCGTGCACCGTGCCGAGGCGAGCGCGTGAGGGGGCAGCGATTGAGGATTCACACGGATGGCAACATTAACACCTCAGAAGTGTGCTGCGGCCTCCACATTCCACAGAAAAGCAGCGTATGAGATTGTGAAAAGCGTAAATGGCTGTTACGAGGGTTGGGGTGGTGGTGGGGGGATGCTCTCTTCAATAAGCTGAATTTTTTAGCAGATGAAAGATTAAGTGCATGGATGTTTTCCAAAAATACCCACAATAATCGTGTGTTTTGAGCTGCCTGTTTCTTAACTGTCAGTAAAGCACAAAACGCCCGGCCAAGACGGGTCTATTGAGCGTTTGTCGAAAACAAATGATGCAGGGGGTGGAGTGGGGGTGGGAAAGAAACAAAACAAAAAAATCTTGGTAATAATCACATCTCTTCCCATAATCCCTGGCATTCCCTGGCTCTGATGGTATGGCGCGCCTATTCACTCATATGTGAATGTGTGTGTTTCTTGTGTGCATGTGTGTGTGTGTGTGCATATCCTTGCTCGCACAGACTGCTGGGGCATGCTCACGACACACAAACACACAGGCACACGGAGGCATTTCCATGCAAATTGAAAAGAGAAGGGGTGACAGAAGAGCATGGCAGGCCCTGGGAGAAAAAGGCTGCCACAGAAGCGGGAGTCCTCATGTGGAATCCTGCCACAAAAGAGCCCCGGATTAAACACACAATGGGAATGGGATGTGGGCTGAGGGAGGGAGGGAGTGTGTGCTTGTATGTGACAGTGAGTGAGAGAGAGGGAATGGGAGAGAGAGAGGGAGACACACACAAAGTGACCTAACTCCCTCTCCCGTGTTGGCGTCCCTGCCACGTCAAAAGAAACAACAACGCGCTCGCTGGCGGCTGGTAGCGGCCCCTTCAGCTGGCAGAGCGGCGGAGGGGCTGGCCAGCACCTGTGACCAGGTACTTATTCCCCTCGACTTCAGGCTCAAACTTGCAACGCAGAGTGGCGAAGTAAATGCAGAGTCACACGTGACGCTGCGGCCAAACCACAAAGGGACGACCTCGGCACTCCCTCTCCCGGCCTTCATACTTGGCATTTCTGCAGCACTTGCTCCTCCTGCCATTTGTGGCCATGTGCGCGGAGCAGACAGCAGCTCGTCATGAATATTGAGGTTAGAGGAGTTGCCACGGGTGTGTGTTGGGCACCTGATGCTCGTGTGCCAAGGTTTTGTGTCTGAGGTTTGGCTCACATGACACAAGAGCTCCTAGAGTTTGTGTGTAAGCACATCTTGAACTGTTATCACCGCCTCTGTGTACGTGCACAGAGTGTTTTCTTCTTATCAGTCGCCGATGTCCTCAGATAGAACGATACAGAAACACATTAAAATGAACAGTATAGCAGTTCAAGCTTTTGTTTTTCAGTCACGGGAGGGAAAACAGACTCAGGGTTACTCCAGTTGAAAAAGGATTGGCTGTGTTCACGTCGCATTGTTGGATCGTTGTATTGAGGCACCGAAAAGCGATTGACCAAGAAAAACCTGTTCTGAAGTCAGTTGTAGAAAGTATATTCAACGTTATTCTAACAGCGAATTGTCAAGATAGTAATAATATATGCGTACGTAGCCGAATGAACAACGCACGTATACTTCTTCTCTTTTGCCCGAAAAACACTTTCTTACGATCTTGCAAATCCGCCATTATATAAAGTCGTTCGCTTTTAAGGGGGAATGGGAGATCGCACTCGGATCGGTTTATTGAATGTCGCACCCAAACGCACAAGCAATCAATTAGGAAGCTAAGCTAACAACTTTAAACATGTCCCAATGCTAAACTAGTCGATTCAGACACATCTGAAATGTGCTTGTGTTTAAATGGAGCCTTTTATGTGAAGGGCGTGACCAGGACGGATGATTCAAAAGCTTCGTTCTAAGTTAAATTATAGATTGAGAAAATTTTAATTCTAGACTACAAGCAAACAGCTATTTTTATTTAAATGTGGCTTTAAAGCACCAGCTGAGTTTTAGGATTAAAAATAAGATTAGAGTTGAGATCGGGACATTTAATACTGAGCATACAGGGATTGAGGAAGACATGTAGCTCCTCACATGTCGAGTTTATCTTCATCGTATCAAACAAAGGGTGAGGAAAAAAACCTGGTCTATATGAGATAAAGCCTTAAATTTACAGAAAAATCTGTGTTTAAATATAGGAATGAAGTTTTTAACATCTAGGCTTGAGTGGTTCTGCTTAAGGTTGCAGAAAGCCTCCAGGAAATTCATCTATGCCATTGCACTGTCCTCCAAAGTGAAAAAAACAAAAAACAAGAGTGTTTTAGTGTGTAGGTGAGTGTGTTTGTGTGTGTTTGTGTGTGTTTGTGTGGCCATGTTGTGACATACCTAATGCATTGGCACGCGGGCTCTCACGGAGGACACACGTTCCCAGGTAGCCCTCAAGCTGGGAGGGTTGGCGCATGCCTGCACAGTCGGATGGCAGGTCACGCACATGCACACACACACACACACACACAAACACACAAACACACACAGCAGAGAGAGTAGACGTGTGAGGAAAAGAAACACCAGGTTAAGCTTTTCTCCTTCTATTAGCTCTCAGCCACTCCAGCAGAAACATGACACTGGGAGCAGCAGCGCCACAGAGGCCGGGGCCGGCAGCTGCAGCAGCACAGTCCCACTTTTGAGGAACATAAAACCAGATTTACCCAAAAACAAAATAAAGCTATTGTGACAGAAAAGGTGTGGGAGTATACAAGAGAATACACAAGTACAGCAGGTCTGAAGTAAATCATGTTCCCTGCGTTTGCTGCCACTTTAACAGAAGAAGAAGAAGAAGAAGAAAAAAAAACATCAGATAAGATATGATCACAACGCGCCATTTGCATGGACGCTGTGAAAACATTTTTTGATATAACATCTCATGTGTCATCGCTGCAAGCGGCAGCACACTGGAAAAAGTAAAAAAACAACAAAACAAAGATTGTTCAACAGATCGTTTGGAGCTAATATCTGAAGATTAAAGTGCACTACGAGCTCCGCAACATGGGGGTGATCTGCTTAATCAGAAAAACCTTATATATGGGAACTCCTATCTGCAGCAGGGGTGATACTGGCATTATATAACCTCATTTCCTGGCAGGTCAAAGGGGAAATTTGTAGATACTATAAAGCATGCTTTGTTAGAGGGTTGATAAGAAAATATAATTGAATTTCGGACTAGGCGTTGGCCGGTTGAAGTCATCGCTGCCTTTTTTTTGTTCATGGAAAACAAGAGTTACAATCCAATACACCACAAACAAAAAAAAACAAAAAAAAAACCCAGGCCTCAGCTTGATTCCAGGCATCAGTGTTAGTTAGAACAATAAGGGATAAATTAAAGATAACACCGTGTTCAACTGAGCAATCCTGAATTATTAGATAACGAGATAAAAATGTATTTCTGCCTCGTGCAGCAGCAGGAAGACAAAGAGGCGGTTGGTTAGAGAACATATTGTAATGGTGACTGGTGTGTGTGTGTGATGTGTGTGTGTGTGTGTGTGTGTGTGTGTGTGTGTGTGTGTGTGTGTGTGTTGTGTGTGTGCAAAGAGACAAAAGTGTGAGCGCCATACTTTGCGCCCCTCCGTTTTGCTTACCCATCATATCTTTTGTCTTCTTGAAATGTTTATACCAGCGCCCAAATTCCTGACACTTCGCCGCCGACACATTTGCATAGTAAGTGCTGTTCACAATGGAGGAAATCATACTCTGAAAGAGAGAGATTGATTGAGAGAGAGGGAGAGAGAATGAGAGAGGGACTTTGGATTCTCATTGTGGAAAATACAGACATAATATTAAAGCTTGTGAAACATGCAGTAACACTGTAGCTTGTCAAAACAAATAAAAGATCGGGGACATGGTAGCACCCGGCAGTGGAGAAAAAAAAAAACACAGAAACTGAAAAGCATCAGACATGCAGAAATTTCCCATATCGTCCTCTAAAGGTAAAACAAATTAAATCAAACAAGGCTTTATCTGTTCTTTTTTATCAAATGCCGTTGAGTTTGTCAGAAGGTTTTTATTTTTTTGTGTGTGTGTTTTTTTTGTGTGTGTGTATTTCAGAGTGGGTGAATTATGAGGTCAACTGAGTTCCTACGTGTGTGTGTGTGTGTGTGTGTGTGTGTGTGTGTGTGTGTGTGTGTGTGTGTGTGTGTGTGTGTGTGTGTGTGTGTGACATCGGGAGCAGACGGCAGGAGAGATATTTACCTTCCAAAAGAAAAAGAGGAAGATAACAGCTTATTGAATATCAGCATCTGGGGAGTCGGGCGATGTAAACAGATAAACCTCCTTTTATTTTTCCAGCTCTTTATTTACACAATCTGTTTAAGACAACAACTTCAAGCAGATTGAGGGCCGCTCTGAGCATGTCGCCCTCCGCCGCTCGCGTGCTCCCATCCCTCCCTTTACACCCGACTCTTTGCCCTCTCCACATTCACTTCAACCATTCCTCCTTTCGCCTGAGAAAAAACACAGCTTTTGTTTTTTTTTTTCTCCGCCTCCTTCCAGTTTCATTAAAATGAATGTTTTAACACCTTGGCGGCCTCCGGGCGAATAGTGAGGTTGGTGCAGGAGAAATTGTTTTTGATTGTTATAAATATTCAAAAGAACCATACCATCTGTTTTCAAATTACAGGTATGCCATCTTTATCATTTTCTATAATATATGCACTTGGAGGATGGCAGGGGAACCTTCTGGCAGAGCAGCATGGTGGTGGGAGCACAATGAACAGGTTGAACTGGATGATTCTGGTTCTCTGGCTCCAGCGTCTCTCTCTGCGCAAAACAAAAACGCGGGGCGGCAGCTGTGGCGGCAGGAAGTCTCGTCCTACTGAACTTTGAACTTCTGACCCCCCTCCGTTACAACCGTGCGCATCGTACGTGATGGCAACACGCGTTGAACACAACACAACACAACTCAACACAATCTTGTGGAGTTCGTAAGAGGAGCCGGAAGGAGAACGATGGACACTTCTCGCTTCAGTCTGCTTGAGATTGAACTTAAGCAAAAGCTGCCAAAAGCGCCATTTTCACCAGTTTCTTGTGACGGCTCTATTGAAAACTGGACTTCTGGGGCCAGTAAGACCACACATGGAAGCCAGAGCTCCCAAAGACAATGAGTGTGCAAGCTGACAAGTCTTAGTGCGAAAGTATTAAAATGCAAATAAGAGCAAACCAAAAATACAACGAGGAAGTGTTCACTTATCTGTTAATACTTATTCGTGTAAACCACGAATCATCCCCTGAACGTGACTCTGGTCGTACTCGCTCGCACCAGGTTGAGTCAGTTCGGCTGCTTTTTGTCACACCCACTCAGCCGCTTCCTTTTTTATTTTTTTTATTTGTGAAGTCAAATATAGGAAAGCGAGGCGCGAGAGGAGTCACGCTGGTGACTGAGTGTGAGTTTGTGCCAACTATGCTGCGGTGCATCGTGCTGTCGTGATGAGAAACAGGAGGATGAAGAGGTCTGCACGTGAACTCGCACTGTAAAGCTGAGCAGTCTTTTATAGGTACATTAAAAAGGCCTCAGCTCAATGAAGACCCTGATGGAGTTCGCGTCGGGGGTTAAGATGAAAGAATTGCTCCTCTAATGGGGTCAGACTGTTACGCTTGAGGCTGCTGCTGCTTCTTCTGGACTCGTGCAAATATGAGGACACAGCAAGTGCAACAGTTTTAAAGCGAGAACTCCCGTTCATCCGTCATTGATGCGCTAAAGCCATCAGGACACGTGGGTTGGCTTTTGATTTACTGCCTTTGGAACAAAAACGCGAATATTTGGGATGGTGATTGGTAGAGCAGCAAACCACAAATTCCTGTTTAACCAGGTTCTGAGAGCCAACTCCCAAGTCAAATATCCATGTGAAAGCCACGAATCTGAAGTAAGAAGAATTCTCCTTTAAGTGGAGGGGATAATGAACTCCTCTCCTCCTGCCTGCCATGTTTTATTTACAGTATATCTGGGCTAAAGCAGCTCCAGGCAACAAACAAGAGGCCTGCAGAAGATGGTGTGCCTCTCTCTCTCTCTCTCTCCCTTCCCATCTTTTTCTCTATCTCCCTCGCTCCCTCTTTCTCCGCCATCTTTGACACAGATGTTCTAATAAACGCTCCTCATTAATCAGCCCTCTCCCTCAATACATCACTCTACCTCTCACAGGGGGCCCCGGCGTGTATGTGTGAACGAAACAATGCACACACACACACACACACACACACACACACACACACACACACACACACACACACACACACACACACACACACACACAGAGACACACACACACACTCCTGTTCTCTCTCTCCTCTGTGCTCCGCCACACACACATTCATCCGCACTAAGTGAAATCAAGCAAATAACCAGAGTCTCTACTGCCACTGCGGTGCCAGCAGGAGGACTGTGCTAGGGCTTGTCAACAGGTAGCATGGCTCTGTGTGTTCGAGTGTGTGTGTGTGTGTGTGTGTGTGTGTGTGTGTGTGTGTGTGTGTGTGTGTGTGTGTGTGTGTGGGTGTGTGTGTGTGGGTGTGAGTGTGGACCCTTTAAGTGATAGCCATCTGCAGCACAGAGAGCTTATCAGCAAGACCAGGAAGTGGCACTGGGCTACTATCGGTCCCCAACATCTACTCTACACCCCATCATGGGAGACAGGAAGAGAGAGAGAAAGGAGATGTGGGTGAGTGTGTGTGTGTGTGTGTGTGTGTGTGTGTGTGTGTGTGTGTGTGTGTGTGTGTGTGTGTGTGTGTGTGTGTGTGTGTGTGTGTGTGTGTGTCAGAGAGTAGTGGTGCAGCAGGCAGGTACTGTGTGGGCACCCAGCTGCCAGCGTTAGAAAGTGGTGCATACACCGGCAAATGCAAACACACACCGAGCACAACCCCTGCAGATAAACACACTTGGTGCAGTTACACGAATGCACACGTGTCAATAAACACAAAAACACACACGCACGTACACACACAAAAACACACATTCCAACTTAGCCTGATGTCTTGAATCAGCTGGGGAAAACGCGCATCCCATTTGCAACACTGTGCCTCGTCTCTCGCCAACATCTAACACAGCTCAATTATGGCGCATATCCACCTCAAGTGGGGTGACCCCCTCCTCTCCCTTCAATCTAACACACACACACACACATGCACACAGACACACACACTGGCAGCCAGGTTGTGCCTATGGCAGCTGAGGTGGTGAAGGCCTGCAAAGATGGCATTTTGATGACTATTTGCTGCTACGCAACGCAGCAGCTGGTGCATCAGGGGCCGCCCAGTGAGAGTAAAGCGGGGGGGGCAAGACGAGGTGGTGGTGGTGGTGGCAATGGGAAAGAGTGGGGTGAGGTGGAGGGAATCTCGTTTGTTGCCATAGTTTCTGAGAAGATGGGCAAGGGGGTTGCCGAGCTTGGTAGCAAGCAAGAAGGAAAAGACTGCGCCTGTTTGGCAGCTGGAGGCAGAATCAGAATCAGAATCAGAATCAGAATCAGAATCAGGGGAAGTTTGATTTTTTGTTGGGTTTTTTTTGTCTCTGAGCCGTAAACTGAGAATCTTTAAGTGAGCTTCACGTCCGCGTGGGTCAGAATCTGCTCCTCCGGCCGAATCACAATGGGCATCAGTAAATATATTTCCCACCTCGTGTCATTTGTAGGCCAAACACACAAGGCACGACTCCCCGCGACAAAAGAATGAAACTAAATGTTTGACAAGGCGCCGGACAAAAGCGGCATTTCACAAAATAACCCCCCCGCCGCCCGCCCCTCTCTGCTCGGCTGCCCCTCCCCTCCCTCTCTCTGTTCAGAGCCCTGTTCAGAGGTGGGCTAATTCTCTTTCACTCACTCACTGTAATTCTCTCATCTGTTAACCTCTCTTTTGGGCCCGGGATTACGCTGCAGAATATCAAGGAAACACTAATCCTAAAAAGGTGCCAATCCTCTGTTCCCCTCCTGCAACACCCCCCTTTCCCCTCCCACTCATTTCACTTCTTTGGTCTCTCGGTAAGAAACTCAGAAAACAACGCAAAGAAACCTCGCAGGGCGGGGGAGCCGGTGTTTGGAGGCGACGCAGGGACACCCCCTCGAATGTGACGACCAGCCTCACAAACCATTGGGGTTCGGGAGGAGCACGCCGCTGCGCTCCGGGTGCAGCAGGCCACACGACACCCCACAGAGTAACAGATGTCAAACACCATCATGGCGGCCGTGTTTGAACAAGGCACACACAGATACAAGTAGATCATCAGGCTGTGAGGTAACAACAGAGCAAAGCTGCCAATTCCTCTTAAATCACATTACAAATCTGAGAAACTGGATTACTGCTTTGACGTTTGCTGATGTAAAAACAGATAATACAATTACAAAAAAGAGGCAAAATATCCCAAAGATGAAATTCATTTTTGACTGAAGCTGCAGTTTGTGCGTGGCGGTAAATTTAGATTCGAGTTGAGGACCAAACTGTCAGAAACAGATTCAGTTCAGGATATTTTCAGGACCAGGTTTCATCCTCACTGGAGAGCGGAAACAATCTTCAGTTTAATTTGAGACTGGTGTGTATGTGAAAATAGCAAATGTGTGTCTGAGGAGGAGTGTGCGTGTCTGTGTGTGATCCTCAGAGCTCGCGTGTGCTCTCTTCTGAGCCGTCTTCACATATGGACCGTAAACAGGGTGATTACCAGACCGGGCTGGGCTCCGCCTGAACGCCACCCAGGGACTCTTTACATCATCAGCGCACTGCTCATGCCCGGCTAAACACACAAACACACACACACAGACACACACACACACACACACACAGCAGCCGCTCGCACACACACGTACGCACGCTGCAAACGAGGGTCTCCAGGTGACCATACGGTGGCCTAGGAGGAGAGCTGGCTTCATACCGAAGGCTCCTACGCACAGGCTCGGATCTAAATACACACACACTCACACACCGGTAACGCTCTCAGATATACAGTGTGTCCTGTAAGTTGATATACGTTTCACAAACACAGTCAGGCAAACACACACACAGAAGCACACACACACACACACACACACTCAGACATACACACATTATTGGCCCCTGTGAGAGATATACTGCCGTTTCATTCCATTCACTCCAGAGCTGCCTCTATGATATACTGACTACACCGCCTGTTAATACAATATCTGAGCTAGTGCTTTCTATCCAACCTTCCCAGCCGACACACACAAAAAAAAAAATAACTGAATATAACACCTAACATGTGAAACGCACATATCTGCCGTTGTCTGATGCAATGAAATGTTGAGAATGAACCAAACGGTGGAAAAAAAAAAAGGAACAAAAACAATCCAGATCATTCTGGGTCCGGGCCAATGTTTATCTAACAATAACCATACGTTCAACAACACCTCTGCTTTTTGGCTGCCGTTGCCTACTAATCTTTGTGCGTGTGTGCGTGTGTGTGTGTGTGTGTGTGTGTGTGTGTGTGTGTGTGTGTGTGTGTGTGTGTGTGTGTGTGTGTGTGTGTGTGTGTGTGAGGGGCAGTACAAAAAAAAACAAAAAAGAAATCATGCAGCAAACAATAGACAATAGCCATTGATTTGGATTTTTCTATGTGGATTCTTTCCCCCCCCCCCTTGAATCAAACTCAGGGCATTTGATAAGTAAAGGATAGAAGACAGAGGTGATGGCGACAGGGTTTGTTTTGTAGTGTGTTAATGTAGCAAGGCAGTGGGGTTGGGCTTTTGTCTTTTTGTTTTTAATAAGCAGACTGGGCTTCAGCACCTGTGATAAGGGACATTCTTTAGCCAGAGAGCTCTGATTCATGTCTTTGAGTAACTCCTTGAGGGCGTTTCTTACTGTAGAGTGGCTCCATTGCTCAGGTGGCAGGTCCTCCAGCTTAGGACAACTGTGGAGAGAGAGAGAGAGAGAGAGAGAGAGGAGACATAGGGGGTGTGGGGTGGAGGAGGTCAGGGAGATATAGGGGGAGGCAAGAGGGAGGAGGAGAGAGAGAGGGATGCAGAGAGAAGGGGGGGGGGGGCGAAGGGAGAGAATGAGAGACAATTCAGATGAGGAGAGGAGACGGAGAAAGAAAAGGAAAGCCAGCAGCCCTGATGCTCTCTCAAATCAAATGATAAAATAAACAAATCATTTAATCTGACTGTGTGTTTGGATGTCCCTCAGATGGTGAGAAAAATGATTATAACACCTTTAATAAATTTGACCTGCAATATTACGGAAGTACATTCTGCATCATTCCCTCATCCAAACATCACTGGTTTCAAAACAGGTTTTTACTCAATGTGGTCAAACAGATACAAATAATTGAAAATGACAAATAGAAAAAAAAACGCAAGACATATGTTTAAACAATGTACAAAAACATCAAGTGCTGAATTAATTATTCAGGTAATTAGTTCTTCCTGTAAGTCACTTCAGTCCATTAAATGTCACAAAAATAGAAACAAATCACACAAAGTCATCAAAACCCAAATTGAAAATGTTAAATTACAACAACAATCAAAATCCCAGAGATGATAATAAAATGCTGCAAACCTCCTCCTATGAGGAACCAGTGAATGTTTTATGTTTTCAATCATTTCTGCAATTAATCAACGTTATAAATCGAATGAATCAAAAATTAATAATTTTCTGTCGATCGACTCATCGACCAGTAAAGTGCCCCCTTTCCGAAATCCTCCTCAACACAAAGGGTGTAAATTGGGGTTTGTTGGCGCGAGCGCGGCCCTGTTTTATTGATGAATTATGGCTAAATCCCTGAAACGATCAGATAGGTAGAGAGCGGAGTGGAGACAGAGAGAGGAAACCAGAGAGAACGAGAGTCTGAACACACACGGGCCCCTGCTCGCTTTCCCTGCTGCAAGCGCCCCTCCAAGACAGACAGATTTCATTTGGCGCATCAAGCAGATGCATCTGGAGATTGCTCTGTCTCTCTCTCTCTCTCTCTGTGCCTGCCTCGCTCTCTCCCCCCTCTCTTTCATATTCTCCCTCTCTCCCTCTCTCTCGTTCTCTCTCTCTCGTTCTCTCTCTCCTGATTGTTCTGATTAGTTAATTACTTTATACAACACATCTGCTGGATTGATGCATGAATTATACATTAGCTGCATGTGGCGACTATTATTTCGTGTTACTTCTACCTTCCTGGCTCGGTGTGCTCGGCAAAACAATTTAAGGTGTTACTGGCTAGATTTCTGTGGCGGTCGGGGTTTGGGGGGGAATTGGAGGGATGGCGGGGTGGGGGGGGAGAGAGAAGGGGAAAAACAAATACAAAACAATAACAATACTGACAACAATATGCAGCAAAAATCCAAATAGATTTATGTATCAAGTGGATAAATTGGTTTTGCTGTTAGGTAGTGCTACTGTCGCTAACGGCAGGAATTCAGCTCCGTTCAGCTTAGAAATGAGAAATATATTTTACGCGGTGGGGCGGGAGCGCGGGGCAACCGAGCCGAGCGCCCGGGTTTGCACTTCACGTGTGCGAGACGCATGTGTCGCTGAATTACTTTTCGGTAAAACCTGCCTTGACACTTTGCAAGTGAGGGAGATGAGACACTGAGCGAGGTTGTGATGAGTGCCCATTGTGTGCGTGCGTGTCCGTAAATCTGTCAGTTGGCGGCGTCGGGGAAACGTTACGAGCGAGGAGATAACGCCCGGGATAGAAAAAGGGATGCGTGGAACGTTCCTGAAGCTAACATCTGCTCGTGAGGGAAAACACACGGCCTCTCACACACACACACACACACACACACACACACACACACACACACAAACAATGGATTTTCCAGAACACCTTAGACTGCTCCAGCAGCCAGAGCCTCTGGGGAGAAGGAAGTGAACAAGAGGAGGGAAGGAGGGAAGGAGGCAGGAGAGAGAGAGAGAGAGAGAGAGGGGTAGTGGAGAAAGACAGCTATCTGTGCATTCAGGGCTAGCAATGCCGGAAATAAACACAACCTTCTGTACGCTGGGAGGTGGACGCGTGCACGTCAATGTGTGTGTGTGTGTGCGCGCGCAAGAGTGTGTGCGCTTGACTGGTGAAGGCGGGTGGCGGCGGCGGTGGCGGTGGTGGTGGTGTTGGTGGTGGTGGTGGGGGGGAGAACGAGGGAGAGAGCAGGAGGAGAGAGGGAGAGGTAGAGCGAGGTAGGAAAAGAGTAGGAACAGCTCTCCAGAGGGTTGCAGAACACTGGGTTAGCGTGCAGCTGGCACAAGCCTCCACTCAGCTGTGTGTGTGTTGTGTGTGTGTGTGTGTGTGTGTGTGTGTGTGTGTGTGTGTGTGTGTGTGTGTGTGTGTGTGTGTGTGTGTGTGTGTGTTTTGAGTCTATGAGCACATACGAGCCGGTTTCTGTCTATATCTATAAACGCTTGTATGCTCTCACTGTGTGTATAAATACAATGGAGCCTCACACCTACAGAGCAGCATTTAGCCGACAATATGGAGAGTGATGGCAGTCGACAGCGAGCGCTACCCAGTCGGTGAGGGACGGTTTCAGCTTGTTAGGTCTTCTGCTTTATTATCACGACGATGCTGAATTCGGATTCAGAAGAAGTATAGCTCACTTTAAAATAGCCGGCGCAGCCCAGGTTTATTTATCGTACTATTTCAGGTGAACAACCTCGTATTCATCTGTGGTCCGAGTCATTTTTAGCCGCGCACCTTTTCCAGGTTTCCAGCCACGTTCACTTGCTACCGTGAAAAGAGCTGAGGCAGAGTTGGGCTCCAAAAAAACACTCTACTTTATTATCATATTTCTTTTAAGTTTTGTTCCCCCCCCCCCAATGCAAAACATGCACATTAGTTAACATCACTTAGCAGTTAAATTTAGAGCAGCAACAAAAGATAAATCCTCTTCATCACGTACCGCAGCGTGAACTCAAACGTTAGCCAGGACAAGGGGAGGATTTCGGTGACTGCGTTCCCATCGATTTAACAAATAAACCAATCCCAACGCCGGGAGAAGATATTTTCTCTATTTAAGGGGGTTTTTCTTTTCGCATTTCCTGGGAGATGTGAGCGTTTCGAGTCTGTGTGAATGAGTAATAAAGCTATTCTCAGTATCAAACATGCAGAGGGCATTGGTAGATTGGCGCCTGCCTCTGCTGGAAGTAGATATTAATAAATGTAACTGTGCCTCTATGTGTATATAAGAAAAAAATGTGGAATCATCTACACATGTTTTAACTTGTGCACAAACACACACAGGGGACAAATTACAGGAGGGTTAGGGTTGTGACTTATTAAAGCACTTTATGTTGGGTTTTATTCTAAATTATTCCACTCACAGAATCTATGGAACGTTCTGAGGGTTATTTACAAGGTTTTTCTAGTTATTTAGTGGCTTCTAGAGGAAGTTTTAAAAGTAATTAAGAGGATTGAGGTCCTTTAAGAAGTTGCAGTGGTCAGTGAGGAGGTTCGAGAGGTTTTAAGAGTCTCTAAGGTTTCTTTTGGAGGTTCTACTGGTCACTGAGAAGGTTCTACGTAGAGTTTTAGAAGGTTTAGCGGTGAACAAGAAGGTTGTTTAGTGGTTCTTTATGGGGACCTTCAAGTCACCCAGGAGAATGTAGGGTCCCTCCAGGTGGTCAAACATTGACGGGGGGATTTTGCAGTGATGCATTCGACAATGTCCCCCACCCCCCATCAGCAAAACACCAAATTAATTCCTGATTTAAACTACACAGAGGAATATCTGGGTGTGTTTCTCACCTGTGGAGCTGGATCTTAAGCGTGACCACGTGGTAGACGTCCTGCAGCATGTCGGCCACTGTGGCATCCGGTGCGTCTGTCACGTATGACAGGGGGACAGGGTTCCACTTCCCCACCTGAATCATGCCTGAGAGATTATGGATAAAAACACAAACACGGGTAAACGATCATGACTCACATGGACACCAGTGAAAAGTTATTAAGCTTTTTGGATCACTAGGCTACAAGTCGTCTCCCCGGCACTATCCCGGTGACACAGGAGCTCCGTGCAAACTTTTACTTGATACTGAAATCACAACAACCACGTCAGAACTTCTGCTGAGACTACCTTAAAAAAAGCAGCAACCCACACAGCAGAAAGTGAGGAGGGATACTGCTCATGGGAGCAGTGAAATAAGATGTGTGAGAGTGTGTGTGTGTGTGTTGAAGTGTGATGGACAGGCTATAATAAAAGAGCATGCTAAGAGGCACCTTGAAACCGCCACCCTCGGCCTGCGTGTTCTCTAGTGCAATTAGCAGACCCTTTCCTCCGCCGGCCCCTCCCACCTACTGAGTCACCGAGTGTATGTGTGTATAAATATATACTGTACGAGTGTGTGTCTGTGTGTTTTGCTTGCTGAGAATGTGAATGTGCATGTAAGCATTTTTAGTGGGTAAGCCTGTGCGTTTAGACTGTGTGGGAATGTGTGTGTGTGTGAGTCTCCTGTCTGGGATCAGTGTCAGGATGTGTTACTGTGGCTTCAGATCTGCAGGCACTGGGCTCTCATGGTCACAGACTGTGTGAGTTTGAGTGTGTGCACTAGTAGCAGGTCGTCAGAGAACGCCATACAGAGGACGTTAATGAGCGTCAGAGAGACGAGGAACGAGAGAAGACGAACGAAGAGACGACGGCGGTTACCTTTGGCCTGAGCCGCCGAGCTGTGGGAGTAGCCCAGCGACAGCAGGGCCATCTCAATGAGCTGGTTGAAGAGCATGTCCTTACGCACCAGGACGAACTCGGCGTGCTCCTCCTTGCTGTCGAAGTCCATGGGGTTCTCGTAGTGCTCGACTACACAGAACACGGGCAGCATGTTGCCTGAGGACACAGAGACACACACAGACGTCAGTGAGAAACAGCGAGAAGCTCACATGTCTTCATGCGTTAACTTTGACCTTCAGTAGTCGGAGTGTTTCACAAAGGGACACGAATGATGATGAGTGGCGATGATTATGTTACGTTGAGGTTGAGGGTCAGGAGGATTATGAGTAAGTGAGTGGATTGCTGAAGAGGGGAAGTCTCACCTCTTAGTCGTTATGACAAACTCAAGGTGAGGAATCAAATTCCTTAGGGGCACGATAATACGCTTTCCAGTAAGATTACACAAAAACAACTGATGCGAAGGATGCGGGTCAGGGCAGAGCCCATAAACATTGTGATGCAGATCTGGATCAGGGGGCAGATCCAGGAATTGTTTATTCACTTTCTTTTAAATTGTGAGATTTAAAGGTTTTCTTAAAAACAATTAACGGATCTTGATGAAAGAAAACAGACACATTAAGGGAACTGATTTCTATGTGAAATACTGGGCGTCGTTCTAAGTCCCTTTAAATAAACTATTAGAGGATTCCTTCAGTCTTAGTGTTTCTTCTTCACGGTTTTAAGATGATAACACAGATGTTGCACAACGAGCATGAGTTGTGTGTTTAATAAGAAAGTTTACATATAAATGGCGCATGAAAAAAACGTTTGCTTGAGCGTTAAGCAGCCAGAGAAAGAATCCCTCGACCCTTGTGTCTCCTTTTGGCACAATGCACAGTTTATTCACTGTGGAGGTGAAGGGATCACATTAGCCTTCCTCTCTGCCTGCCAACCCAAAATCAGCTTCCCATGATGCAGCGCTTCGCGTCCCGAGCCACCTCTGCTCCCGGAGGTTTCACTACCCCCCCGTGTCAACAGTGTCTCGGCTGCGAGGTGGAACGAGCGACTCCTGTCCAAAGACTAGTCGAGTGTTCAAGGGGACCCAATGTGCAAATATCACCCACGGTGTTGTTTTTACTAAAATAACATCCCTGAAGTGTTAGAGTTCACCGACACGGGGGGCAGCTCGGACTTCTGAAGCCTCAGTCCGAATGGAAACAACCGCAGGCGATCGAACTTTTGTCAAAGTGTTAATGAGGGCCAGAGTCTACCGCTTATACTCTACTTAGCAAATCCTACAGTGTTTATGAGGTGGCCCTGCTGCCCCTCGCTCTCAATGGGTCTCCACCCGACCGGCACCTGGAAACATTTCTGTACGTTCATTGTCCGCGCTGATTAAAAACGAATCACGCTCTAATATTTTCCAATCCCAGGCATTCCAGAAGATGTACACAGCTCTGGCAAAACAATCAATAAGCCGACAGATGCCAGGGAATGTGCTGAAAGAGCTGCTTTTCTCCTCCCCTGATTTTAATAGATAAAGATCTAACAATAAAGACTGCTGTGTAGGTTCATTTGGGGGATCAATACTGGCTTTGTTTCCAGGGAGCCCGGAGAGGGCTGCTGTAAATATTGTTTCGGGCTCGGACACAATGCCCAGTGTGGGCCCTCTGCGAAGCCTCCGCGGCGGACCGCCCACCTCCATCGGCTGCTTCGCCCTTTACCCAGGAAGAAACTTATTTGAAAAAAAACTGAGGCGAGGAATAGGGTGGAGGAGGGGGGAGAGCAATGAGGAGGCTTTGGAGGAGCAAACGTTGCAGGAGGCCAAGAGAAGCAGAGATGATGGAGGTGAAAAATTAGGCTCTCTCAGTTGGAGTGCGACACGTAGATTAAAGGAGCAAATAAGAGAAACGGCCCATCTGAGGACACTCACACAGCCGCATTCCAAGAGTTCCTGGGTCCCTCTTGCCCAAAGAAAACCGAACCGGCCAAAAAAACAAACAGACGAGCCGCGGCAGCCAAGTGCGATAACAGCCCCGAACCTGCAGCTTTTCAAACTCATTTCCAACCCACTAAAAAACACACAACCGTAAAAACTGTTCGTACTAGAGATGGCTTTGCCCGCCGTGTTTTTCACCAGACAACACCAGTTATATTAAAAAGCTATGTCATAATCTCAAAGTAAAGGACCCCCCCCCCACCCACCCACCACCACCACCACCGTCCTTAAACAGCAATGGCTCTTAAAGGACTCAAACTTCCCCTTAATAAACAAATGCCAGCGCAGGAGGTGCAGCGGCTGGAGAGAGGAGCAGTGACACAGCGCTATGCAGCACGACACGAGGATAATTCTCACAGTGTTCCTCTAATAGCTATTGTCTGGGCAAATAAGTGGGAGTGTGTGCAGCACGAGTGTGTGTGTGTGTGTGTGTGTGTGTGTGTGTGTGTGTGTGTGTGTGTGTGTGTGTGTGTGTGTGTGTGTGTGTGTGTGTGTGTGTGTGTGTATGTGTGGGAAGGGGGATACTTAAACAGCTCTCCTCTTTATGTTGTGTATTCTCTTACACAAATACACACAACACTCGGTTTGTATTCCCTGGCTCTGCAACTAAGAGTTAATTAACGTCATTGATCATTTTATAAAATGTTTGATTAATTAATGGATCGTTTAGTGTGTGAAATGTCAGAAATCAGGGCTGCAACTTGTGAACACTTTCATCAGCAGTTAATCTATATATTATTCTCTCCATTAATTGTTTTGTTTGGAAAATGTCAAGGGCAAAAAAAAAAGAAAAAAGTGACAAACAAACATTGCATGACAACTTCCCAAATGTGAAATATTCTAATAGTTTTGTCCCGTTAACGGTTAGCAGCAAGCAGCACACGTGTTGTACATTTTGTGTTGCTGCTTTTTGGATGGTGAGTGACTTCCAACAACTAACTAGTTTGGTAAGTGATTAGTTGATCAGATAAACAGTTAATAGCCAAGTTGTTTTAGCTCAGGAACACTAAGAAGTGCTTCTCGCAATTTCCCAGACCTCAACGTCAATTGAAACTGAGAAAATCTGACAATCTTTACGTTCAAGCTGCTGAACACAGCAGACGTTTGTTTCTCTTTGCTCAATGACCCACAAACCTGAAATCAAACACAACTGTTGTCGATTAACTTTCTTCTGATCGAGTACACGATCCTCTCAGAGTAAGTGCAGACCCCCCCCCCGGACACACCCTCTCCCTCTTACCCCTCTTGTGGCAGGTCTTCAGCAGGTGGCCGGTGGGTTTGTAAGGGACCCCGGCGAGCTTGGCCCCGGTGCTGCCCAGCCTGGCTCGGCCCAGGGGGCTGCCGTTCTGCTCCAGCCGGAGCAGCTTGGCCGGCGGGGCCTTGGCCTCGGCCATGCTGTTGACCAGCTCGGAGTTCTCCTTGCCCAAACACGCCTCGCTGAGATGGTCCATCATTCTCAGCACCTCTGCTCACTATCACCTGGGGACAGAGAGACATTCGAGTGTCAGCGGAGAGACGAATGTGTGACACGAACCAAGCACAAGAACCGGCGGCTACAAAATCCTTCCTGTTGACATCACTGACATGTGAAGACGTGAATGGACGTTTTTATAGAGCAAAAAAAAAAGAAGTGCTTCAAGTAATGGAGACCTCTGAGAACAGACCCGTCACGGCAGTAACTGTCAATTCGCCTCAGTAACGACAACTCAGGCCGCGGTGACGTTCTCGTGCCGTGTGTAATGTTCCCATTTTCCAATGCATGTATTATGTATGGGTGTCCCGCTAGAGATTCCCATGCGAGGGGGGGCAAACAAGCCCTGGTTTTAGTGCAAACACATTAATTTGCTGGGAGATTCCACTTGAATGGATACAGTGCAGTTTAAGGAACAAGGTTCTGCTGCTGCGGTGCACGCAGAGACAGAGAGAGAGAGGGGCGGCGAGGGCGGGGGGGGGAAACTAACGTAATTCACTTTCTGAGTCACTTCTTGTGGCTTCACATTCCAGGCGCTGCAGCTCGGGGAGGCAAAAGGCCGCAATGTCATTTCACTGCGACCCGACGCACGCGTTAGCACGTGTGTCCGCAGACACTACAGGTGTGGAACTTTCATGTGAGATCCTGCAAAGTGAAAAGTTAAACAAGTTTTTCGGGATTGGAGGACACAGGCAGCAAGTTTGACAAAACAGAGTTGCTGACTCATTATCACAAATGATAAAAGTTAAAGTGAGGAGAGGAGTGGATGGGAGAGAAAGATGGAGGCTTCACCCACAGGTGCACACACACACACTGACACACACTGACGAGAGCTCCCTGCAACTTTTCGGGTCAGACTCCTACTTGTATAAGAGATATGTGGCCGTGTGTGAAGCTGCGAACAGAACAGTGATTGTGTGGATGCAGGTTGACGCACGCCGCTGATGGACTGCCGCTATCAAAAGAGCGAAAAGGGCAAAATCATCCACCCCCACACAAAAAAGATCATGAACTCCCCCATTCATAACATGCAATGAGGCAACTAATTCCCCACAAATAAGAGGAGGAGGAGGAGGAGGAAGAGGGGGGGGTGGAGGAATCCAGACCCGGATACAGCCTGGATCCAGGTCAGGATTTTGTTTCCCATAATAAGTCATAATGAATCAAATGGACCCGGAGGAGGAAGTTTAAAGGTAGAAGTTGAACCACCAACCTGAACAGCAGCACTTCAGCACTGGAGAGCATAAAACACCGGCTGCACGAAACGCGTCTTCTCCAAGTTTGGAAAAAGGAAAAAAAAAGTCCTCTGGTGTGATCTGTCTCTCTGTGTCTCTCTGTGTCTCTGTGTCTCTGTCTGTCCCTACGTGTGCATGGCTGCAGAGAGCTGCTCTTTAATGAATGAGTGTGTGTGAGAACAGACGCTTCCTCCTGCTCCTCTGCGCGGAAAACAACAACAACAGCGACCCGGCGGATCTGCGGAGGAGACGAGGTCGAGACGGACCGGGAGAGGCGAACATTGGCGTGTGTGTGTGCGAGCGCGCGTGTGTGTGTGTGTATCGGGGGCTAATCCCGTCCGACTGCCGGGGAAACGGCGACTACAGGCGGCGACACGGAGCCGCGTCCGTCGCTTCCAAGTGCGGGCGACTTCTGCGCTAGTTGGCGCCCCGGCATCCGCGTCGCCTCCGCGGCGGCGGAACGGGAGCAGCGGCCGCCGCCGCCGCTGGTGCTGCTGCTCCTCCTGCTCCTCCTCCTCCTCCTCCTCCTGCTGCTGCTGCCGCTGAGAGCCGGAGCAGCTCGGACACACACATGAACCAACAACCGCCGGAGAACCACATAAAAAACACACACACACACACCAAAAAAAAAAACAGGCTTCAACGTCGGCTTGATTTCACCCGGAGATAAGCAGAGATAAGCGGGGGGGGAGAAATGATAATACTCAGAAGGAGGAGAGGAACCGGCTGGGTGATCGGCTCCGTGTCGCGCCGATGTGGACTCGATATGCGGGAACTCGGAGCAGGTTAGCGGGGATTAAAAAAAACACACACAGCCACACACGGGGTGGGGGTGTCAGGAGAAAAGAAAAAGTGGCGTTTACTTTCCCGGTGTCGAGCATAAATAGAGGCTGCACAGGAGAGCTGCTGCCCGCGGTAGTAAGAGGAGGAGGTGTCCTGCTGCCTGGTGGATCCGGACCGAGCTCCCCTCTCTCTCCCTCCCTCTGCTTCTATCTGTCTCCCCCCTCTCTCTCTCTCTCTCTCCCTCTGTGTCCCCATTAAATTATTAGTTGTATTGACTCATCACTCCCCCTCTCTCTCTCTCTCTCTCTCTCCCTCTCTCTCCTCCTCCTCTCCTCTGCTGCTCCCCCTCTCTCCTCAGTTCAGATGGCGTGGTGCAAGGAGAAGGGGTAAAAAAAAATACAAAAATAATAGGTGGGGGGGAAACAGAAGGAAGGATGTGTGTGTGTGTGTGTGTGTGTGTGAGAGGGAGAGGTGGGGAGTGTGTGTGAGTGTGTGTGTGTGTGTGTGTGTGTGTGTGTGTGTGTGTGTGTGTGTGTGTGAAAGTGGGATAGAGATCATTTCAGTTTATTATAAGAAATAAAGTAGAGGATGAGAAAAAGATGATTTCTGCACATCTCAGGCCCCAAAGTCCAGGAGTCAAGTGGAGAAAGTACACACACACACACACACACACATACTCACACACACACACACACACACACACTTAATGCTGACCCCAACCCCACACACACACAAACTCTATAGTTGTGAGGACACTTGCATTCTTTAGTCCCTTAACCATAACCATAACACCAAGTCTCAACCCTCAAACATGGCTTTACATTTGTGAGGACCAGACAAAATGTCCTCATAATGATGGTATTGAACCAAATAATATAGAAAGACACACACACATACACACACACACACACACACACACACACACACACACACACACACACACACACACACACACACACAATGGAGAGGATGCACGCTGGTGCGATTTCCGGCTATGCGCGCAGGAATTTTTAATCAGCTTGATTAGTGTGAGGCGGTCCTGCATTTATTACAGGGCGACACACACACACACACACACACACACACACAACCATACCTTAATACTGTGCATTATTTATATTTAACTTTATCAAAGCATAGTTGTTATTTTTTACTAAATAGTACACGTTGAAAACAGATAAATGTAAAGTGAACTCTTTGACCTTCAGTCTCAGATACACGACAGATTCAATAAAGTAAATAGAGCCTCTAAAAAAACATGTACGTGTCCCCATCACAGAAAAAAACAAATTAAAGGGAATCTCTGTGTACACTATCAGAAAGTAGGTCCATATGTGAAGTCTCTATATTCTGTATGCTAATAAAAACTGTTATTACTATTAAACTACTGAATTATTATTATTCTAATAGAAAATGTCCTGTCAATGTTTTTTATACTAGAACTAAAACACCAATACTAAATTTTACATTTTACTTTCTTAAAAGACTGCATCATGATAGCAATGTACACTCAGACTTTACAATAATAAATATATGATTGGCTTTAAAAAGTGGTAAAGTCTGTATTATGATTTTTGTCTAATATTTAGCTATTGCATATAAATACACATATTTATTCACCAAACAAATAAAAAAAGAGGATTCAGAATTTCAAAAATGTGCTGATGAATGTATTTTCTCTTTATATTTATATAATTTAGGTCAATTTAAAAACGCTAAATGATGTATATATGTTATTAAATCCCATAATAAGCTTAATGCAAATCTAAATAAGTAGTTAAACCTCTTCATGCTACAAGCAGAGAGGTCAGGTTCGATGGGATGTCGTCTCACTGCATCTACGAGGGACTACTTTCTGTGGACTGTTGTCATTATTCCGTGTGTTTACCTCCACGGCAGGTCACAGCCTATTATGCCAAACTGTATTATATAAAAATATTAGACAAGCTAATCTCTGTTGATATTTGCAACAAAAGCAAACTGTCAAAGGAGAGGAGGAGAAGAAAGGAGGAATGTTGAGAGGCTGGAAAGTGACACAATCGCTGCAGACAAAAGCTCCTCAAGTTGATGTGCAATCTATTGTTGTTATTATTTTATAAAAACTCCTGACAGGCTTTGTTGCTCCACAAGAAAAAATATTAGACAAGGTCATCGCTGTTGATATTGTCAATAAAGGCCCGATATGGGGTTGGTGCTTCACTTTAAAACGACCTAATAACTGCTTCACCTTGTGAAACCACACAGTCACACGGGTCGTACAGCACAGTGTGTGGGGCGAAAGGTCAAGGTCAAGGCCACGGGGGTGAAACATGAAACATACTGAACTCATGGATGTAAATTGTATTAAAGAGCATGAATCTTTGGCAACGGAGGTCAAACAAAAAAGCCAGATGGGTCCAATATCTACATCAAATAGAAATAAGCTTCTGTCCAGGTTGTGCAAGTACAAAAACAGGAAACCCACAGAAAACAGGAAGTGCGCGCACCTACAGTGTCGCGACGAGAACGTCAGTAGTTACGCGTCGACCGTGGAGGTCAGGCGCATGTGGAAACGCTACGTAGCACTGCGTGGTTTTTTTAAAGTAAATCTTCACGGGGCTCATGAATTCCATCTGTGTGAGACCGTAAATACAGTAATAGCACACTGTCGCACACAAAGCTGTTGTTTCATAAACAAATGCAAAACCACAGACATGAGCTGCACGGCTTAGAAAACAGAAAACCCACAGTCAGGTGAGAACAGACGTCGGAGCGACTCTGACTATAAAGGAAAAAACGCTCATTTTAATGGAAGGGGCGTTTGTTTTAGGGTAAATCTGGAAAAGCAATCGTGGAAGAAGTGATGGCGTATTGTTTTTCATCGCGCCGCCGGTTACAGTTACACATCTCATTCATCCCTCACTTGTGAAACCGAGTCATTGTTCCACCCCCCCAATGCGAGGTCGAAAGTTTACTCATTTCAAAAACACATCTGTGTCCAAAAAAAAAACGAAAACAGCAAACAGTGATGAAGCTTTTACTGGAAAAAAAGTACACTGTGAAACTCACCTTTCACACCTGCCCTGCTACACTGACACGGAGGTGGCATCAGGTGTGAGTTTTCAGAGGGCGGCAGCTATTTAACAGGGGTCCCACATCTGTGACTGTGTGTGTGTGTGAGTGTGTGAGTGTGTGTTTGTGTTTAAACAGGAAATGGAGGAGTTGTTGAACACACAAGCAGAGGTCGCTGCACGGATTCGGTGATCAATTCCTACCTGAGCCGCTCTCTGTGTTTCAGTGAGAGGCCAACGCAGCGAGAGCAGTGAACCCGAACAGGAGACACAGCTGTGGCGGTTCAACCGCTCTGCTTCAGAGTCTGAGTAAAGGACTCAAACGGTGGAATAATCACGGTGTTTTTTCACCGAATATCTGAAATTTCAGGTCACTGAGGAGAATCAAAGTAAAAATTCACGAATGAACACGGTCGAAGTTGCTGCTTATCCAGAGTTTCCTGCGACTAACGAGGAGGAAATTGTCCCGTCGCCGTGTTTTTTTTTGGTCATTTTCACAGAAATAAATAACAAAAAACAGGCAGAATTTTGCCCTTTTTTAAAAAATACATGAGAAGCATCGTTTTGTTTTTTTACAGCAACGTGCCTCCTGCTCATGTTCACCAGTGTCACTGTGATGTGCAGCAGCATGAATCACACAGAGACGCTGCTGCAGCCCCCCCACCACCAACAGAACCTTCACCTCAGCACATCATTCTGCATCACCTCAACCTGCACGCCGTCGCTGCACAACATCCTGGATGTTGACACCTATTTCACGTCGCGGTGTTTTACACGATGTTCACTGTAGCTTCTCTCGTCTCTCTCTCTTTGTTTTTGTTTCTCCCCTCTCTCTCTCTCTCCCTCTCTCTCTGTCTCTCTCTCTCTCCTTGGCCGTGGTTAGCAGCGTTCGGAAAAACAGGAGCGACGGTGAAAGCGAGCCATTGTCGGCAAATGCTCTTTTCTATCTGGCATGACGCAAGCAGCCGCAGTCATTTCCACTGTGATTGTCGGGCACCATCAGAGAGCATCGATAACCCCTGCCAGGCCTTGGCACCGCCAACAGGTGCCAGCACTGCCAGCGAGGTTGGCACTGACGTGGCTGTGAAAACCCTCTGACATCCAGAAGGGCACAGATTTGCACTGAATGCACCACTGAATCAACACTGCTGATTATCAATTAACATATACCGTTTTGTATCACAAAGAAAAGGAGAGGGGGAAAAAATGGGTTTTGAAACACAGAAAGCCTGTTTAAAAATACTAGCTGTGTGCCGTTCTAATCACGTGCTGAATGCAGATTTAGCCCTGTTCAAGGTGGGTCTTTACAAGCCTGTGTGGCTTTGTGTCGGGCAGATACAGTATGTCGTGTGCCGCGCGTGTACACAAGTGTAATTGTTCAGACGGTATTTTGTGCTCGTTGGCTACATTTGTAAAGAAAACACGAAAAATGACATGAGAACCACGACAGACTGATGCTACATCCCAACAAAGGACACCTCGTATTTAAATGTCAGGAGTCGCAGCATTACGCCGCAGATACATTTCACATCACTGTCGGTTTCCACCACTTATCTGCAGTATCACATCTGGGCCCCGCTGCTGTTTAAACCACATGTTGGTGTCTCTGAGGGGATGAGGCATGATTTCTTTAAATCAAGACGCTAATAATCTCCACACAAAAGGGAGAAAAGACTGGAAATGAATGAGAAAATGTCTCATCGCTGGCGCCTGCTCTTACTGTACGTAGGTGTTGTGATGTCTTCATGCTCGCCACTTGTGATGCGTCTAATGGGCATTAATACGATTATTTGGATTACTAATACAAATTAGTCTGCGCATCAAGTCTGAGCGCACGACGCAGAACAGCACGGGCGCTGTCACCGGTTCAACTTTGAGCGCTTTCTGCAAGTGTCGCCCGCAATAATAAAACACACACACACAAACATAATAGTGTTATTAGTGGCTGCAGAGGATTAAATAATCTGTCGGGGAAACATGTCAAAACACGCCTGCGTCAGTGTGGGTGCATGCGTGAACCTCGGAGAGGCAGAGGATGAAAAATAGGAAAACACGGGTGGTTTACATCAGATGCCGTGAATAACAAGCGAGCAGTTAAATGGGAAGTAAAAGTGACAAAAAGATGAAATCAATCTCATGTCTGAACAAAACAGTGAATGAATGGAGACGATGGTGTTTCCTGCGTTAACGATGTCTGGTTCGAGTTTTTTTATATCGTGAATGAAACGACGACAAAGGGAGGATTCTGACACTCGGGAATTAAGAGATGATTTAGTGCCGTTCGCGTTCGCGGGTCATTATGTGGCTGAATGAGTTTCAAACTGTTACAGGCTGCCCCCAAGACGTGTGTTATTAAAATAAAATGTTAGGTTTTAATACAAAAAAAACAATATGGAAAGTCTGGACACACAAGCGTCATCATTTCGTCTGCACAGGTTTCACTTTCCTCATCCTCTTCTCTGAAATTAATGCCTGTTTTGTCGGTGACGCCTTTTTTCTTTTAATTCTCATCTGTTGCACAAACACACAACTTGGCTTCACGTCTGCGCGGAGTTCAGGGGTGAGACGCTCTATTAATGTTCCCTCCTCAAACATCTGAGCACCGTGAGAAATTGCCTAATCAGTTGTTACAAGGTAACCACAGATAGACTAAATATTCCATAATGAACACATCCACCAAATCAAATTAGTTTCGTGTTTTCCATCAGCCTCTAATACGGCGAGTGTGGCTTTCAATTACTGGTGAAATAAGGTGATTTCTACATTTCTCATATGTCCGCGCTTCGGTGTGGGAGGACGCGGAAACCAAGAGACAGAAAGAACAAGGGGGGATGTAATGAACCGAGAGTCGGCTCCAAAGTGCTTAATTGTTTTATAATCATATGAAGTCGACAGGAATAGCAGCAGAGTGAGTGGTCTCCACCTCAGGTCTGCGAAACAGGAAGGTCTAACACCCGTCGGCCTCATCAGGTCTCTGCGCTGAGACCTGGTTGGGGTTTTTTTCTCATTTGCCTTGTTCTCACTCTCCACTCTCGACACCCACACTTTCGGTGTGCGGTGTGCACTGTACACCATGCAGCTCCCACACAAGATGCATGCCACACACGTAGACAACACGTACATCCGCCGTGCAGGCTGCGCTCGAGTCGAGCGAGGCCTCTCTGCCTTCCGGGTCCGGGCCCTCGGCCTGAACCCGGACACTACAGTCGGCCTCTGTGTCATCAGGTCGACATAAGCCCGTAATTACCCCTGAGCCACGCCGGGTCAGTCTTGTGTCACAGGAATCTGCATTAATGATTCTAAACTGGATTCCCACCCGGCCCGCTGAGAGGACCCTTCACCGCCTTGTTTATCACCCCCTCCCTCCCTCCCTCCCTCACCCTCCTCGCCTTTATCGAATTATAAAACCAATTAGACATAGAACAATCAACAGGCATCAGAGGCAAAGGCCGTTTTTAAAGAAATTACTTTTCTGTCACTGCTCGCTGGACCCCGGTCATCACATGACCGAATAATTAAACTCTAATTTCAGCCTCGTGGATCGCAACAAATAAACAGTTAATAGAGTTAGAAAGACAGTCGTGTTTGTGTGTCTGTGTGAGTGTGTCAGAAGAGAGAGAGAGAGAGATACTGAGGCATGGCCTTGTGGGACAGACCGAAGGGGCGAGAGAGGCCACCGCATCCCGCGGGGTTTCTCCTGCCGTGGGGGCAGAGGCGGGGGGTGAAGGGCACAGTAACGCGGCCTCGTGGGGAGGTCCTGGTAGTGTTTAGGAAATGAAGGCAGGTGACGGGATGGTGTTACTCGCCTCGGCGTGCCAGGAGCGACGCTGTGCGCCGAGATGAAGGAGAGAGATGCAATATGAGCATGTGGGGGGAAAAGAAAAAACGTCTCTTAATATCGAGGCTTATGCAGAAGTGTTGAATAAGAGGTGCAGACTTAAGGATGAGGTTCTTTATCTGCACTTTTTTTCCTTTGCACGTTTAATCCCTTGTCAAAGGATGCGTCATCCATCCAGTTGAACAAAACAGTTGATAAGGCAAGGGTGTGTGTGTGTGTGTGTGTGTGTGTGTGTGTGTGTGTGTGTGTGTGTGTGTGTGTGTTTGTGTGCGTGCACGCCTCATGTGTATGAGGCGGAGGGAGAGAATACAGTATCTGTTGAAATTGTTTCATTGGAGTATGTGGGTGGAAACCGACATGACGGACTTCAGTTTTTTTATCTCCGGGGGGGGGACACGCCAACCCATCTGACGAACGGGGCTGATTGTGAGGACCCAGAAAACAATGTGACGCTTTTATCACTAAGCCAAGGAATCTGGATCAACAGTATGCAAAACATATGCCAGAATGAATCCAGTCCAACGTGCTGGGACAACGTAAACACCGACCACTATCCCCCTTCTCCTCTTTTTCTGCTCGTATGAAAGAACTTTTCCAGATAATGACAAAATGAGCTGTAACTCCCTGAATCACACACGCTGCACCGTGCACCCAGGGTGGTATGTCTGTAAGTGTCAGAGGAGGAGAGGGGGGGGGGGGCCTTTCTTACATATCTGAGTCCTGGAATGCAGCCGTCATTATTAACTCACCAACCTTTTTTTCCTTTTTCTCGCAAACCAGTTGCAGCATGTCATAAAAAAAAATAAACACTGGGAATCATTGTTATCTGTCTCCGCTATTAGCAATCATAACAGAGCTATTTCATACAGGGGGAGGGAAAGGGTGGGGGTGTGGAATCCCCAAAGAGCCACACATTAAAAAAAACGAGACAGGCCTCTTATTTACTGGCGACAGTCTAATAAATACATTTGCTGGCAGCTAAACAGGTATTTACTCTGCTCCCTACCACAGGTATAATTTCACTGTTTGCTGAGCTGTTATTTCGCTACAGTGATAATTATCGAGGTGGTAAAGAAAGACGATTAATGGTTTTAGCCGAGATATCAGCCTCAGCAGAGTGAGGCACAGCCCAGATCTAAACTCCCAGCAAATACTCAGCAGTCGGCGGTTTTAATAAATCCGCAATTCTTTTTTTTTCCTTCTCCATTGCTGCAGGAATTTACACAAAGCTGAGACGCCGTAGCTTTTGTGAGCATATAGAGGTGTTTTTTTTTTTCTTTGCATGTGCAAGGACAAAAACTTTCCCCGCAAGTTTTTTCTATATTTCCCTGAAAGCAATAAAACTGATTATGCAGAGTATAATTTAATTTTAAAGCAAAGTGAGGAAGCGATACAATCATTTCACTTAACATCATCTCAGAAACAGACTAGACGGCAAAAACAACAACGGAACAACAACAAAAAAAAAAAGAAATCACAACCTGTTGTCTCCGACGTGCGGACTAATTGGTCTCTCAGGGTCACGGGACAAAGTTTGCTCTCATCTGACGAGCTGCTCTTCATCGTCTGCTAACCTGACGATAATTGAGCGCCGGGCACGTCAACACGCAGCCGCCGTGTTGTTCCTAACTCCTCTAGTCGACGCCGGAGGAGAGTAAGGTCTGACTGGTGAGACACAGAGCTGCTCACCGTGCCTGTCCTAGAAAGAACGTGCCCGGCGACCTGAAGTGACGCTCGAGAGGATGTTGTGATGCAAGAGTGTGTCGCGGGGAAAAGAGAGCAAGACATTGCACGACTGTTTGTGAACAATACACGCTGATTTCCTGCTCTTACACTACAACGCCACAGTAAACGCTGTGTGCACTGGTTTCGATTAGTCGTCATGAAAACAAAACTACGAGCTATCGGTGGGGTGGGGGGGGGGGAAACATGAGAGTGCAACACGGTTATAACTGTAAGTTGAAAGCAGAAAGGTAGAAAGGTGGAAACACTTAGGTGTTTTCCCAGGTCTCCTCCTAATTGTAAACCTCGGTAGGGTTATTGTAAGAACTGTGAACACGACAGAACACATTCAAATGAATTAATTACTCACTAATAAGCTGTGACAGATGTGTAGGCTTTACTGCGGGATCTGTGTAACCTGGCAGCCGCGTGCAGCGCCGCCGTCCTCGCACTGTGATTCTTATCATTCCTGCCAAACAAGTTTATGTGGAGATTTTTTTTTTTTGCCAAACAGACTGGCATGCCGTTGTGGGTATGTACACAAGTTTCGTTTTTTTTTTTCTTTCTTCATTTTTTTTTGTGCCACTTTCACAACCGCAAAGTGACTAAAAACAAGAGGTTGTGATGAAGGTTCAGAGCCGAGGAGTAAACCTGAGAAGTGTTGCTTCTCACGAGCTGCCGTGGAGGCTTTTTCATCTTGTCTGAGGACTTTTACAAGAAGTGACACATGGCGGCATGAGACAGGAAAAGGGCTGATGTGTGTCACTGCTGTCAGAGGCACTGACCAGATAAGCCACAGCACCTTGAACTGCCACAGATCCGCACAGATAAAAGTCAGCGTGCTGCACCGTAACCTGCTTCTTTTCCTCTTCTGTGCCATGCTTGACCTCATAATCGCATGTGAGCAAGCAAAGCACACAACCCGACAACCGCAGCGAGATAATAAACAAGCAGCCGCACTGACGACTGAAGATGTCAGATTTCGAGAGAATTGCCCTTTAATTATCTGATCGCGTTTCTAATTCAAAGCAAACTTCTGCACCATCTTTAATCGAATTTACTCAGCAGTTTGTGCTCGTTTCCACGCGGCATCGCGGCTAAATGGCCAAACACAATCTTTAAGACAGCTGCAGCACAGACACACTGGTCTTTCACGAGTGTGTGTGTGTGTGTGTGCTGATATCTTTACATAAATAATAGTGAAGGTGAAAGTAAAACCCGCTCGGCGTGGCCGTGTGTGAAATGTCACCCTTTAAAAAAACCACAGGACATCAGTGCCCACACACTCTTTAAGGTGGCAATACGTCTTCTCAGAACTGAGTGCTGTGTATTTCACACTCACACACACACTCACACACACACACAGGGACCTGATCTTACTTCATCAGCACTGTGATAAAGCCACACACCAAACAGCATGACTGCACCCCCTCTGTATCATCACATCAGTCTGAGTGCCTCACGCCAAGTCATCCAGAGAGAGAGAGAGAGAGAGGAGTCATAAACCCATTAACTGTTTGTTTCTCCCAGTCTGTCACACCTTTTTTCTTTTTAATAACCTTGTTGGGCTCATAGTTGGTATATTTCTACACAAAGTGTCTCGTGCTACACGGCCGTAAAAAAGTGTTGAAGGAAGTTGACACGTAATTAAATAGTAAGTATATGGAGAGAATAAATGAAGTGGCTCTAATGGCCTAATAAAAAAGTAGTAAAAAAGTAGATGGGCAGTTGGGCTGCAATAGCTCCAGCATCTCTAATAGACAACTGTCAGCGGTTTGATAACAACTGTGTGTGCTTTGTCAACACACACTTTAATTATAATAATTTTTTAAAAAAATGGTGAATTCAAAAGGCCTTTTTAAAATATATATATATATTTTTTTTTTAAATAAAATGATCCTGACAGGAGCATGCGCACAACAAAAAATATACACATATTTATTGTGAGGAAATAAAAGTGTGAGCAACTTTCTCCCCCCTTGGTTGGTGAAAGCCTCCGCGGGTCAGCAGCGGTGGAGGCACCACTCCTCCTCTGCTCCTCCTCTGCTCCTCCGCGCTGAACAAGTTGTTAAATGAATTAGAGGAGATGGATGTACTTAACCCCGCGAATATCACGAGTGCTTTGCTTATTCGTGCAGAAATGACACAGGCCCGTTTCTGCACATTTCAAATTAGATGGCAACCCCCAAAAAAATAATAAAAAAGAGAGTCTGAACGCGTGCATTTATATATTTACTATTAAGCGTGACATGCATGGTGTGTGTGTGTGTTTTTTTTCCTGTTTATGAAATATTAAAAGCGAGCACGCCACCTTTAGACTCTGTGGCTTTTAAGTGGCTTTTTAATTCATTTTCCGTCGCGCGTAAATGTCTCGTTCTAATTCCAAGGAGAAGCAACTTATTCCCGTTATAAGTCATGAAGCAATTTTTTTTTTAAAAACACACACACAAGGTGATTAAACAACGGAACCACTAAGAGAAAGGATGAGTGAGGAGGAGCGTACCTTTAAAGTCAGCAGTCGCCCGACCTCTTGTTTTCCATCAAAAGTTGAGCCACCTCTTGTCACTGCTCCACGACGACTGATCCAAAAATAGGCAAACTGCTCTGTGGGAGGACAACAACACGAGAAGAAGCAACAAAAAAAAAAAAAAAAAAGTCAAAAGTCCTGCGGATGATGAAGGAGGACACGAAGGAGGAAAAGAGGAGGAGTGGGTTGGGGTGGGAGGGGGGGGAAGAGAGACTCGTCTGGTAAAGAGAAACCGCACGAGAAAGCGGCTCGGGAGCTGCGGAGCGCACAAACGGCGGATGGAGCGCAGGAGTGCGAGGGAGAGAGAGAGAGAGAGAGAGAGAGAGAGAGAGAGAGAGAGAGCGAGCGCGCTGCGGGCTGCGGGGGTGAAGTGGAGGAGAGGAGAGGAGAGGAGAGTAGCGGCATGTGAGGAGGCTCTGCTGCTCCGAGAGGGCGGCAGGTAAACGAACCGCCCCTCCCCGTTTGCTGATGCTCAAATCGATGATTTGCCAGCTGTGGCGCAGCTTGTCTCATTGCCCCACTTTGGTTTTTACAGCCGCTCCTCTCCGACGCGCTGATCTCCGGGGACAGAGGGGGGGAGAGAGAGGGAGGGAGAGAGTGTGTGGGGGAGTCACTGCCAGGAGAGCCCTCACACTCATTCATTTTCATATTTACACGCCACATGTTTGCATGTCAAGAAGAAGAAGAAGAAGAAGAAGAGGAGGAAGGAGAAGGAGAAGGAGAAGAAGGGGGGGAAAAGTCTGCTAAACAGTCCGTTGCGCACAGCGGCGCGTGTTTTGCTCCGTATGGAGAGGAAGCGTGTTGTTGTAAGAGCGGAGGGCAACGAGCCCCCCCCTGCACACACACACACACACACACACACACACACACACACAAACACCTGAGAGGAACCTGAGACCTGCAGCTCCCGGTGCATCACATGCTCCCAGTCCAGAGCTGCTTATTACAGCTGATGGGATGATTGTACTTTTCAAATGGTTTGGAAGGGAGGAAACATAAAGAAGAGAAGAGAGAGAGAGAAAAGTTCTGTGGGATAATGAAGTTTGAAGAAAGCCAATTAATTCCACCAATTTGAAAAAGAAAAAGATGTTAAAAAAATTATTATTATTATTCTGAGAATTTTGCAGTGAACAGTTTTAATGTAGCAGCACAAGAAACACACACTTTGGTTTTTATTTTTCCTTGATTCAACTTCACACACACACACACACACACACACACTAAATAATCCCACCGCAGGCCTATATCAAAAATAAAATACATATTTGAATATAAACATAAATCTGTGATTAAGAAATGCAAATGTGTAGGAATTTAGATGGAGAGGGGGATCATTTGATTTCTCTCCTTTCTTTCCTTGGACATCTTTAAGAACAGCGCCTGCAGCAGGAAGCGGAGCCGGCACCGAGGACACAGTGACAGAAACACAGCTTTTTTATTTTTCCACCCTCACAGTGTCTAAACGTGTTTGTGCTGTTTTAATTGATTTTTCAGCTGGAACTACATCGACTGCTGTGGGGGAAGTAGCCTACGGAAGATATCAGTGGCCCTGCTTTCTGCCAAAATCTGATATTAGACGAGAGAGAAAAAATATATCCAGTTTCAGAGAGCGGCGTGTTGAATTAAATAGTTTGAACGAAGAATGTATTACAGCTAATGAATGTGGAGTAAGAAACACGGACTCGTGCTGATTCCTGTTATTGGACGTCGAGCCTACAAGTTGTATATTATTATTTCCTACAAAATGTGCTAATTAAGAAAAATATATGAAATAGATTTTTTGCATGAATGATCATCTCTTTTCCCCACTCGTTTGATTGTGTGTGTGTGTGTGTGTGTGTGTGTGTGTGTGTGTGTAAATGCACATACATTACATACAAAAGCAACATTATTATTTGTGTGCATGAACCTGTGTTCCCATTTGCAAACATTTATACTCATTTGTTGTGTGTATGCCTGTGTGTGTGTGTGTGTGTGTGTGTGTGTGTGTGTGTGTGTGTCTGCACATGCAGTTACATAGCTACTGCATGTGTGTGCACGGTATGTCTGCAGCTCAGATTGTGGTTTGCACGCACGGTTTTATTGTATGTGTGCATGAACCTGTGTGCCACATTTGCACACATTTACACTCATTTATTGTGTGTATGCCTGTTGTGTGTGTGTGCGTGTGTGTGTGTGTGTGTGTCTGTGTGAGAGAAATAGAGTGAGAGAGAGAGGAATGATTGACAGTTTGCATCTGCACACAGGCTAACTGCTCTGCACTAGCAGGTGTGCAGGAGCCCACAGGTAATGCAGCTGTTTACTTACAACATGAATGTGTTTCTCTTACGGGGGTTTAGCATAAATAACACACTGATACGTTCACATTTACACTTAATTTACACATCCCATTGAAAATAGAATTAGTGTGGAGCATAAAAAAAAATTAAAAATAAAAGGAGCTATAAAAAAAACAGAAGAAGCTGAAACAAGACAACAGGAGATGAGAAGCGGAGGAAAAAGGTTCTGTCCTTAAACCCTTAATTTCCAGGAGTTTATTTATCAGAGATGAACCAGAGCCCTTATCGTAAGCTGGTGTGTGCGAATACTTCTCAGAAAAGTTCATGTGTTGTGGTTTTGAGACTCCACAAAAGTTTCATTATGAAGCATCTGAGATCTGCATTTAAAAAAAAAAAAAAGAAAGGACACAAAAAAGAATAAATCACACACACACACACACACACACAATCTCTGCATACGATTCCCACCCTCGCTCTCTCCTGGGAAGCTGAACGGGAATTGAAAAGTTCCAGTAAAGAGATTCAAATTTTTTCTCTTGCTGCATAATTATAAATTCATGCTAAGTTAGGGATGTTTTCATCATTACGGACAACAGCTGGTGATTCCACTGCAGCCTGTGTTTTATCCAACAATTCATCTCGCTGCCTCCCAGAGACCCGCACGCACTGCAGCTGACACTTTGGCCACAAGGGGGACAAGTGAGCCTCCTGTAAGAGAGAGTGGAGCCGAGGAGCAAAAGGGATGATGATGACGAAGATGATGACCTTTTTTTTCACAAGACGTTTTAACACTTGTTGTCGCTTCTTGACGATATTTTCAAAAAGCAGCCGACCCTGACCTCTGCATTCAAACACACACACACACACACACACACACACACACACACACACAGAAGAGTGTTTGTGCGGCAGAGACGAGGACGAGTTCCAAGACGTTAATGTAAATTGTTAATGTGCATCTCGGCTGCCGAGGCATAAAGAGGGCATGTGGAAAGCAGGAGGCAAAGAAAAAAAAAGAAAAAAGAAACAAATATGTGTGTGAAGTGTTCAGAAATCAAAGGAGACCTTGAGCCGAGACGTTTCAATCGTCTCTCTGAAAACAATAAACAGTACTTGGAAAATTACAAGGGTTATACACCCCAGAATTAATCTTTCCAACCCATAACTAAAGAGAGAGACACACTGTTGCCTCGCCATCAAGTGGGTATATTTTAATTACAGGCTATTGACTACTGAAAGTAATTTGTCTCAGAAAGATGCCCAAGAGCTAAAAGACAGACGTCTCGACTAAATCTGGAATGCCTCAGCCACTTTTTTTTTTTTTTTTTTCTGCTCGGGTTTTTGTGGTGAGCAACTTTCTTCAGTCGCTCTTTTTTTGTATAATTGTTCACCTTTTAAAGATTAACAAGGATTCCCGGGAAGACTCACACTTGTCTCCTGGGTAAGTACTGGATTTTCACTTCTTTTTTCTTTTCTCCCGCCCCCCCCTCTCTCTGAAATTGAAGAGTGGATTCCTCTCCCCTTTTTCCTCCTCGGCAGCTCTTTGAATTTTCTTGAAACGGAGGCACTCCACGAGCTCACCTCTCGAACGAAACACTATTAATCCTCATTTGCGTCGCTGCCAAGGAGGACAGTGGAGATGAGAGCCAATCAGAACAATAAACGCTGACCCTCGGCGGCGCCTCCAAAGCGCACACGCCTCCAGCTGTTAATGGGATGTCAGTCAGCTGGGCGAAAGAAAACAGCCCAATAGTGTAATTACTGTCTGGTGTGAACTCTCAGCTGTGGCAGCTTAATGTCACTTAGTACATTAGTGGGGAGTGGCGGCTGAATGCGGGTGGCGGCTGCCCAGATGTTAGAGGACCTCGGCCACGTGTGCCGAGTTCCTTCAGGTATTCAGAGGTTTTTTTTACGAAACACAATCGTCACAGATCACACGTCAGTCACACGCAGCGACGGCCGCCATGTCCCTGCTATTTCCTTTCCTTTGACTTCCTGTTAATGAGATCATAGCAACCGCCTCATTAAACCTAAATCCTCTTCAATCATCAACTTTTTATCACTTGACCACAAAAAATGTCCCATAAGATCAAAGACCATTCAAGTCAAATCTTCTCCGCTTGTAAACTTGTGTCACGTGGTGTGAAATAAAACTTTATTAGTCCCCAGGATGGAAAATTAGTCTTATTCTGTTTATTGTTATTAACCGTTGCCTTGGAGGCAAAAGTCGTTTCTATTGAGTTTATATGGCAAAGGGCTTGAACCCATTTGAATTGGTGCTACTTTTTTTTCGGGGTGAAACCCTGAAGGGGAAGAACCCATAGAGTTCGTGCCTTTTCGATTTGTCACCTCAAGCTGCAGTTGAGAAAATGAAACAATACAAGACTTGAACGAAAAACGAATTGTAGATTCATCCTAAGAGTTTAGTTCGGTTGAGCATCTGGTTTTCTTTTTCTGCCACTGCTGCGTCAGTAACAAACCCAAACGTGTCGTTGCTGTCGAACTTAAAATCCGTTCTTCTCTCTTTCACCTTTGGATCTTTCCGTCTCTTCATCACATTCGGAACTTCAGAATCTCCACGTCCCATCGCCACCATCACCAGCGTCTAGATCCCCAGAGTGGTTTTCTATCCTACGCACAACCTCACACCTTTCAAACACGATGACATCAGGGTTGGAGTCTAATGCTGCGTTCCAGACAACTCGGATGTTGGAAATTTCCATCCTCCTACTTGAAACAGTGCAATGGAATGTCACTCAAAGTCGGAGTTCCAATCGGACGACCGATCAGACAACAGGTGTCAGGAAAATGTCGACGGATTATTTCCTTTAGGGGTGATGCCACCGGCCATGACGTCAGGAGGGAGGAGCCGACTCGGGACATTAAAAAGTCGACAGCAGTCTGCAACTTGTAAAAAAAAAAAGGAAGCACATCTCCAGCGTGTTTGTGTCAGACTTGCTAAACGTGGTTGGATGTCGAGCCTTTTAACCAGCACCAGGCCTCCGTGTTTGACATGCAACTCAACGCAGCGCCGCTGTCACAGTGAGACGCCCTATCTCCTGGAGAGTTTATTAGCTGTGCTTAATTAAACAAATGTGATTAGACTGATCCAAACTCACACATCTGAATCCCGGGGTAAGAAGTCAACCGTGAGAGGCGGCCGCGGAGAGAAAGTCGAGTCACGCACGGCTTAGCTTTATTAATAGCGCCTATTACTCACTAACGTACACCTTAGCGAGCCGCGGAGTTAACGTGTGAGTAATGTGCACGGGCGGCGACGTTTCAGGTCCACTTCTGAAGTTTGTCAATCACGGTTTAGCGCCGACTGAGAAAATGAAGCTCTGGTAATTTGATTGTAATTGATTACTGGTAATTTAGTGTAAGATATGTGGGTGGGATTCTGCCATTACGGCTGTCAGTCTAACTCTGTGTGCTAATATTTTACAGGGGTTTTAAACTCGGCGTCGTTTCTATTCGACGTCGAGCGTGAACTCCTTTTTTTGTCGAGAAAACACAACTTGCTCCTCGGATGTGCTTCGGTTTGGGGACAGAAGTTGCATCATCTCACAAACTCGGTTAACGTCTGAACTTTCGCTGCCCTCTGCGTCTCCTGAATCTGATTGTGCGCTCGTTACTCAATCACAAACAACCGAGACGTCCAGGGCTGCTCCGTTTAATACAATGCTTTCTCTATGTCCGAGCGCACTGAGGGGATGTGACGGGGCACTGCAGGTAATACAGCTGCGATATGTCATTGGGTCAATGCCAGTTCAAACTAATGAGGCCTTCGATAGTTTCTTCAGAAGTTCAGGTTAGAGGTCACCCGAGTTGGTTCGTTTTTTAAATGACCCATTCAAACTGTTCCGCTTTTGGAAAAGAGCCAATTCCTGCGATTGTCTAGAAAGACTCTGAATGGACCCGGGGGGGGTTTTCAGTCAGGGACAATCTGCATCAGTCACTTTCAAAGGGATTTGGAACCAGTTAAAGGTTTGTCTGCATGTCTGCGATGACACTTGAAGGCGATGCAGCGTCGGTGTAATACAAAACTTGGTATTGATTGTTTTTAAAGTGCATCTTCAGACAGTAATGGCGTGTACATTAAAAGGGTTGTTGGTCGTTCTACATGTTTTTCCTCTGAATACCAGCCACTAAAGAGATCACTTTCTAAATCAATTACACTGAGAGACACGGGGACAACATCCACAGCAGTGGGTGTAAAGGTTCAGCTGTGAGGCTTCAGCAGACAGAGGTAGACAAATTAAGATGGATATTATTTTCATACCATTCATTTATGTAATTTTTCATCAAATAAGGGAAAAACTAATCTAATAGCTAATTTAATCCCAAAAAACAGACCCGGAGCATCATGAGCTTTTGAAGTTTTCTTATCTGTGCAAATAAACAGTTCGGCTAAACCTTCACTATTGATCCTTTCATGCTGCGGATCCTTTCCTCTGTCTTGAGCTACAACCTGCTCTGTTGATCAGATTAAAGGAGGTGGAGAGCAGCAACCTGTAGCGCATGTTTCACATCACGACTAGATTGGAGGCAGCTGCTCGTCTGGGCAGCCGGAGCAGCTCTCTGCGGAGAATTTAGTGTCATGTGACGGAGCAAATACTGCTTCAGGAGGCGTCTGCATCCCGATGACAAGAAGGAACACGCAGATGACTGGGGGGAGAATCACCAGAGTCAGCGATTTTATTATCAGCCACGAGTATCAGCTTTCAGAAACAGAAACTGGTGTGAGCCCCAATATTAGGAGAAGGAGGGAAGAAAGGAGGGAAGGAAGGAAGGAAGGAAGGAAGGTCATTTGGAGAGCACATATCTCTCCCAAGGCTACTTCCCTATCTCATTATGTTTCAGAAAGTTAAAAAAACATTCCTGTGTCCACCTCTTTATCAGGATCCACTTCAAAATCTAAAGGGTTCATCCTTGGGTCATGAGCATAGACTGTAAATAAAAATTGCAAATACAAATCTCTACTTCCTCCAGAAATGTCAGCTGTCAATCAAGACTTACATATCAAATAACTAACTCCAAACAAACGTACCAGAATGAACAACTTGAACAAACGTCAGTGCGATAAGAATTAAAATCACAGAAACCATCTTTGAGATAAAATTGACTGTACTTTGACTTTTAAGTTAGATGGAGATCAAGATATTTTGGCTTCGCTTTTGGGAACCGTCACGTCGTCCATCTTTATTTACAGTGTATGGTCATCACAGAGCTCTCGACAAAGTGTTGTAGAAATTGGTTCAGTAGTTTCTGAACAATCCTGCTGACAAACAAGCAGCAAATAAAAACATAACCTCCAAGATAATGTAGCTGATATGACAAATAATGGACATAGAGAAAATCAAAATTTGACAACAGTAGAATTGAGAATCTTGAGGTTACCCTGTTGCTTCCTGTCGTGTCTCTGTGAAGCAGATCGAGATAAGACGGTGACGTCTGTATCAATAGAGACGTGAGCGATAAGAGCGAGAGAGATGACGGATGTATTTACGCTACTTTGTGTTGTTGAGGAACCGCGTCATGGTATCCCACATAATTATATAGGACAAACATGCGTGACGTAACCATGGCAACACGTGTACGCACCAGGGCACACCTGTGCTGTCGTGAGAGGGAATGTGCGCACGTGTGTGTGTGTGTGTGTGTGTGTGTGTGTGTGTGTGTGTGTGTGTGTGTGTGTGTGTGTGTGTGTCGGTATCAGCGAGAGAGTTGAGCTGCTTTGCAAACACGGTTGAAGTCATGGGCTTCATTGGAGACGTCAAAACACTGAAGCGTAACATTAAGACTCTGATTCAATTACATTTTTTGTCCAAGTGAGAGACGCTTTAAAGGCACAACAGTGTTGAGCGGCCGTGCGCAGAATGTCGAGTTCACAGATGTCGATGTGTGTAGTGGATGAAATTATCAAACTAATTTCCTCTAATGTTCACCGGGTATGGACACAAGAAACATTCTGCTGTGATGAAGCTGCAATTCAAATAAGTCTTGGTGGAAATAAATCTGTATTTTGTGTAGTTCAAATATTTCTGTACTTGAAATAGACGGATATAATGAACAGATAAATATGATATATTAACTGTAATTTAATGTCAATCAATCAACTTTGATTTAATAAAGTAATAGTCATACATCCATCTTATTATATTGTCTAAGTTCATCCATGGAAGTGAAATCACATGACCAACAGAGAGACAAACAACCATTCATGCTCAGATTCACACCTACAGTCTATTTACAAGTTTTATTAAGTAATATTCATCCATCCATCCATCAAGTAGCCGTGTATTTGGACAGTGTACCTTCAGAAACCCCAAGCAGACACGGGGAGAACATGAAAACCTCAGTCCTTCCAGAAGGCCCTTTGCCCAGAACATTAGCTGGGAGGTAAATAAAAAAAGTTTGTGGACATTTCTCGTCTTTCCAGTTTTGTGTCACTTTCTGAAAACCAAGCAAACTCTGAAAGGTAAAACTCTCCTCCTGTTTATTTTTCCGTTAACATCAAGCGCAGACACCGTTTGCGTCTTTGAACCTGACTTTTATCTGCACTGAAACATTTATCCAGGCCTGCGATTCACTGCTGCATCCATCACGTCACCATTAAGAATCGGGATGATTTAAGCCTCTTAAGCACGTTTCCCTTTTAACCAACACCACCACCACCAGAGGAATCTCTAATTCGGCATCATGTTTTTTAGCGACGCTCGGCCTAACCTGATTGTGTTTATGATGTCGATGAGGGAAGCGAGCAATAACCAGAGTTCCACCAAATGTGATTGGTTAACGTGGAGCAAAACCGCTGGACCATTTACCAGATTAGAAACCACAAGGCGAGTCGATGTGTAAGAGCGTTAGCGGTGTGTTCAACATGTCGGACGCTAAAATAATGAGTTCTTCCTGAAGCAGTACCTTGGTTCTCTGGAAAATCCATATGGGACCATTTCCATTCAAACTACTTCAGACAGAGGAAACGGTTGACTCACCTCTACTGTGTTGAGGTTGAGGCAGAAATCTCGTATCTCCAAACCACAACCTGAAACCATCTGTTTGGTGAGAAACAAACCTGCAGCTCCATAAAACTGGGAGACTCACAAGAGACAAGTTTAAACAAGAGAGGTCATAATTCATTTTTGCTTCAGTCTGGCTCTAAAATAATGCTTTTGTCATTTACACTTCTACGTCTCACTTCGAGTTAGTGATACGATGAATAGCTGTAACCACGACGACTTAAGTATTGGAGATAAACGCTGGTTTTTAGTTTGAATGAATTTTGTTTCATTGATCTAAAGTTCAGAATCAGGGCACGTTCACATCTACGCGAATCAGCAAGCGAGGAGGCGAGAAAGCGAGAAAAACTTTATTCGCTTCCTCTGGCGCAGCAAATCCGCAGCGTGGCTTTGCGTGGACTTCAACTTCGGTGAACTCTGACCTTCTATATTCACTTTGCGTTTTCGCATGTGCGACTGGGCCCTTACTCCTGAACTAGCTGGGTCTGATTCTGACGATTCAAACAGGAAATCGTATCCTAACCGAAGTTACACAGAGCAACAGCAGACATTCGAGGTGAGTGGGGGACAGAAAGAGGAAACATTCTCCCGATCTCGTCCATCAAAATCATTTTGAAGCTGCTATTTTAAGGTCGCATGGTGTTTCGTTGGGTAAAAATTGACAGCAGATCTCAGCTGACTTGCGGGGGAGTCATCAATAAAAGTCTCAGGCCAGTCGGGTGATTTCCTTTACCGCACACTGAAGCACTGCTTCGTTTTTAAAGCCTGCAAGTGTCCCGGATCATCCATCAACCCGGAGACATCTCCATACGCCGCGATGCATCACTTCATTTCCAACAATCACTCATACTGTAAAGCTCTAATCCCGCTTGCACTCTCGAGTCGTCTTTGACAGCAGCTTAGCCACCCCGCCATCCAGCGTAACGCAGCGGGTGCGGAGGAGCCCCTCTGGGGTGAGATATCCTCCTCCTCTCCGCCACCTCTTCCCCGGTTGCCCCTGGTGACAGTGACAGAAGTCTGTAATTGCCACCTCGTCAGACGGCTTCATTAAGACGAGCATTGTCTGCACAGCTGAACGACGGTGGATAGGGGAAGAGCGGGGAGAGAGCCCACAATGCAATTACTGCATCGCTGTGACAGGTGGGGCCTCCAATCCTCTGCGTCGGTGGGGCCCTGATGCATGTTGGGGAGCCACGGCAGGCTCTGCATCATTTTTCACCCCCCCTGTCATTAGTTGGTAATGATTGGATTATTTTGCAGATGAATCGCGGTATATATCTTGCTCACAAACACTTCCTGGCCGTATTAATCAAAACCATCAAGGCAGAGCAGTCAGAGCGAATTAAAAAAACAACACGTCTAGATTAAAAATTACTGTAATCCTTCATCAGTGGGCCTTTAACCCTTTGATTGTGGGGGGGGGAGGGGGGTGCCATCTTTAATCAATGTCTTTGACATAGTGACAGTCTTTATGAATTGTAAAACCCAGATTACTGATAATGTTTACGGTTCATAACACTTGAGTAGGAGCGTTCAGCACTGAAGCAACACACACACACATTGTCGTCACATCTTGTCGGAGCTCTATAGGAATTTAAATTTACAGCGGACGAGTACACAGGTTGCATTCAGAGCCGCTGACCTGCAGCGAGCGTCACATGGAGCACATTCATCAGCTGATTAGGTGAATCTCAAGTGTAACAGAGCTGTGACACACAAACAGGAGGTTCACTTTATTTTGAAATTGATCCTAAAATGTGTTTTAAATCGGATAAATCATCAATAATTTAGTTTTTCTATTGACGACATTTTGAATCCCAGTCGTGAGTTACTGCTAAACAGAGGTGAAGGAGTAAAGAAGAAGAAACTAACTTTACAGGGGAAGTGTCGCTACGTGCTCCTTTACTCATCGCAAACAAGTTTCCTGTCAAACACATAAGTTTGTGTCCTTTTATAGACTCAAACAATTAATTAACAACCTTCATCTGATGTAAACTGCAGTTGTCTTGCATAGATATTGTAAAAACTAATCATTTAAAGTACTTTATGTAATTCAGGGTTTAGCAGAATCCGTGTTTCTTGGTGTTTGAGCAGCGACACCTGATTGAGTTGATCAAATCCAGGTCCAGATTATTGATATTATTAACAGTGATATTACTATTAATAAAAAAAGCATAAGGAAGTTGTCACATAGCTCATGTATATATAGTATATAATATATGTGTAATATGTATATAAGTGCCGTGTAACACTGTATAACACTGTGTGACACTGTAGGGCTGTTTCTGGAGAAACTGAAACATCTGTGTAGCTACAAACCACCAGTTATATATGAGGAGATATGTTTTATTGTAATTTTGTTGTATGACGATTGCCTTTATGGACGAGCTGCATTTTGTCTGAACACTAAATGTTTCAGGGCTAAATTCACCGTCACGTTCATGACGGATTCTTTCTTATTTCTGCCACGAGACCTGGAGGTTTGCGAGAGCAGCAGCCTGACTCGCTCTCGCTCAGTCCACCCCCAGTGAAACACATTCCTTTCATCCATCAAAATTCCACATGATTGAAAATGCCCTCGGTGGAAACATATCATAGCCATCCACGGCTCTTGGACCGCTCCCATTGGGCGGTTCGGCCCATGCCAGGCGTCTGGGTTGGCCCAGGGCCTCCAGGGAGGCCGGGGCTTATGTCTCCATGGGCCAGTAAGCCTAGAGGCCCCGTAGCCCTGGGAAATGTAGCAAATCAGGGATGCACCTTGGCACTGGTGCCCCCCCACCCTCCCCTTAGCCTTAGGACTGCCATCGCTAAAAGACGGTTAATGGTGGCCAACTGTGCAGCGAGTGGGTCTGGGGTGCTGGGGAAGCGTGTCTGTAGGTTCATCTGGATTGGCGTCGATAAGGATGTGCGCTCTTCGTCCTCTGCCTATCACTGCCATGCACAGGATGAGAGCTGAGTGTGACACGTTTATGTTTCTGTGCGAGTGTGTGTGTCTGTGTGTGTGTGTGTGTGTGTGTCTCTGTGTGTGTGTAGCAGTGACACAATGATGAGAGACCATCTTCAGAATGCCAGCAGTGACTGATGCCACACCAGACATTCCTTTCAGAGGAAACGGCGGCGTGGTCAGCACCATGCCAGCTTCCAAGGGCCCGCAGGACACTGGCACCCCCCCCCCCTCCTCCTTTAAGCAGAGACCACGGCAGTGATGGCTCCAGCTTCCAACGGATGTGTGGAACTGTGCAAATGGGAAAACAAACAATGTGGGAAGATGTTTTTTGTTCTCAACTTTTCAGATTTTTTTTTACTCTGTATAGTTTCAGTTAAGCTGCACTTTTGTTTTTCACTTAACTTTGTCATGTAGTGGATCAAAGTAATTCAAAAAGAAAAAGGAGGAAAACTTCAATCACTGGGTCTCTAAACACTCGATGAATGAATCTGTTGAGTTCACTGAATCCCCAAAAAAGGAATTTGTGATTAAAAGTATGTTTAGGTTTTCCCATTATTCCACATCATCTGTTTCTGTTGTAATTCAGAGGTGGGCACACATTATAAACTACTGTTGTGATCTGAGGACACAGCTTCCTTCGGTGGTCGCACCGAAATTAGGAAGCTGTGTCTTCCCCTCACTTGTTGAGTCAAAGTTTGGTTTTGAGTTTAACTGTGGGTGAGGGTGAGGGGTTAACAAACCCACAGTTAAGGTGAGGGTTAAGGTTAGGGGTTAACCCTAACCTTAACTCTGGGTTTGTTGAGTCAGTGGATATTTATTTTCAGCTTTAAATATTTTCATGTATTTCACATCACATAAGCTGTGTTGAGTTTAAAGTGTACTCACAAACAGTCACCTTGAATTCAATCAAGATGTAAACCACACAAACTCATAAATATCAGTCTGTTTGATTCTTTTTAAACAAGATACATAATATTTCCCTGGGAATCCTGTGAAAATTAATACAACAACAGATTTAATGGTTTCTTCTCTGACCCATACTTCATCCTACCACCAACTTTCCTGGTTATCCATTCAGACGTTTTAGCATAATCCAGCTAACTAACAAACAAACACAACCTTTGTGACGGAGGTAGTACATTTAACTTTGGAACTTACACCAATATCACCAGGTTACGTTCAATTACATCGTGGGTCACATTCCCATTTGGTCGGACGGGTTTCACTTGATAATCTTGTCCAGTGAACTGGTCATTAACTGGTGTTTGCAGACTCTATTTTCTGAGTTAAGATCCTGACCCTGGTCTGATTGATACATGTAAATCAATTTAAAATGTATTGTCAACTGTCGTATGTTGGTTTCTCTGCTTTGTTTCTGTCCAGGAAATAATCTGGATGTTGCGTAATGTTGGTTTAGCTACAAAACTGTAGTGAGAAGAAAAAACGAATTAGATTCCAACTTTCATTTATGTGCTGTAAAGTAAAGAGAGATATCACGCTCCTCTCCTCCTGTCAGATGAGCTTCTCCGTCTCGTATCTCAGATTTCTTTTTTTTTTTCTATCCAGAGGTTATGGGGGTATTCAATCGCCGCAGCCCCTCATGCTCCACCAAGGCTTAAGTGATGACACAGAATGATTATAGCAGCAGTTAAATACCTGGTCTAATGAGCCAATTAGCCCTATTGACATCCATGGCTGTCTCAGAGGTGGAGTGAGTACCACGTACATGCTCCTTAATCAGAACCGATAACACCATTTAGCCTTCAAACGCTAATCCTGACTCCGGGGCTCGCTCTGGAATCCACTGTGATTTCTCTGTACTCAAGCTGAGGAACTTCACGCCTGATTCATCTTCAATTCCGCTCTTCCTGCACAGTTGTAACTTCGCTGTGGTTTTACAGGCATTATGACTGGTTAGTTTTGATATGATCTTTTTTTTTTTTTTTTGCACAGGATGTTTCCAAGCTCTATATCTTTTAAAACTATTTCTGCAAAAAAACAAGATCCCTTATTACTCAACAGTGATCTGTAGATATTTGAACCATGAGAAGTATTAGATTTAAACTGTTTTGCTAGATGTAAAAAAAACAGACAAGTGGAAAACCTGTATTGTCAGTTGATTTCCGTTTGATGATCTACAAAAAACAAAACCGAAAAAAAAAGGGCGACATGTGCTTCACGTAAATTTGGGGCATTTCATTAAAAGCCCAGGCCACATCACAGAGACTGAGAGACCGAGTATGAGTCACAGAGGTGTGAATGTTTTGATATTATTCAAGTTACTGTAAGAATCAGGTATTTCTGTCTTTCAGCACCGTGAGAATATCTCAACAAACCGTTTTCTTTTTCTCGGTGCATCGCTGAGGAGGTTTATTTAAAAACGAGACTAGTTCTGTTGGACCGAAGGCAGAAAAATTTGCATTTCCTTGACTTAGGTTTACAAAAAAAAAAAAAGAAGATTTAAATGTCACATTCGAGGAAACGCTCTGGTTTTATATCGAGCGCAGACAGGAAGCACAGAGTGAGTACACTTGAGTTTGATATGGAGTGAAGACTGTGTCTTTGTGGTCGAAGGGAAGCGAGAAACGTGCTGCTTATCTGTTCATCTTCATGTCTGAGGTCAGTTACACAAACGCACGTTCGCTAATGTCCTTTCACACATGGGCACGCACAACACACACACACACACACACACACACAGGAAGACAAAGAAGAGTGAAAAAGACAGTAGCTCACACCTGAAGCTAGGGCACCTACATCTGCCACGTGTGGTGCGCACGCACGCGCACACACACACACACACACACACACACACACACACACACACACACACACACACACACACACACCACAACACACACACACCACACCCACACACTCCCGAGGAGCTGAATGTGAAAACACAAATGTCAAGAGTATTTTCTGAAGTCGGGTAAAACACTCCGGACAAAGTCAGAGTGAGGCCGTGTGAGAAAACAGGATCTTGTTCAATTAACGAGCAGGGATGATTGATTGATTGATTGATTGTCGCGACAAAAAAACAAGAATACAAATATCTCAGGATGAAGAAGAGAAGCCATACACGTAGAGGAAAGCTACTAAGACGTCAACTTGGACAGACGACGAGATTCAAGAGCTTTTGGTGAAAAGGGGCCGATGCCGTTGTGTCGATGTGCTGTAAACAACAACGTGATTTCCTTGGCGGAATGTATACGTCATGTCTTCCCTCCTCCGGCTTCTCTTACTGAGCAGACACTCCTCAGCTGAAACCCTCTGGAGACGTTCCTGCTGTTGTTGACACGTCTGACCCAGAGGATCTCCTGCTGGGTTCTTTATATGTGGTGGGCGAACTGAAAGGAAAGTGTCTTGAGCCTATTGTCAGGACATTATCTGGTGAGTCCAGGTCCAAAAACCAAACCTCAACCCTAAAACAAACCCTTCAACCCTAAAACTGTCCTCGGTGTAATGGTCCAAAATACAAACTGGTCCTCAAAGATATAAGAACAACTGCTCACAAACACACACGCCAAGCCCACAACAGAAACGACCTTTAAATCATAAACTCCTCCTACACTTTCTGTTTGTATCTCGTACACGCACACTCACCACAGATTAAAAAGGGACTTCAGTTATGAATGCATTTCCTCCTCAAACCTCAACACAACCCTAACTCAGCCCTAAGAGCAAATCAACCATCAAAAAATATTTAAATATTTCACTTTCCTAAATTGATTCCACATTTTAAAATCCTCCGTTTCCAAAAGTCACTCGTCTGAAATCTAAATCTGGTCCCCGGAAAGACAGGAGTATCAGAACACACACGTCTGAACACACCGAGGTGTTCTGAAGTCACGCTGAGTCTCTGTGGTCCTGATTGGTTCGTCAGTAAATATAAATGTCCAGATGGTGAAGGAAGGAGACGTCAGACTGCCGTTGTCCCCGAAGAAGCAGATCCACAGAGCTGCAGAGTCGGCGTGAATCTTTTATCTGCCGTCGTCCCCGAGGACCGAGAGAAGTGTCTACGGGGCCACGTCTGCCTGCCTCTCCAAGTGGCCACAGGGGAGGGCCAATTAGCAGTTCCCATGGAGAGGCGCTGTGGCCCTAATAAGAGATGGTGGGAGAAGAGGAATCAATTAAACCTGCGCTGACCTCCAGAAACAAGACGGGAGGATCCTTTAAAACAACGCAGCCGTGCGAGGGCTCGACTTTAAATCACGTCGCCGCTGAATATGACGCCAAACGCTTGAATTCAACATGAAACAGTCGACAAGGGGATGGAAAAGATTCAGCTTCGAGTCTGATGACTCAGATATTTTCAGTTTCTAAGAGAAAAACAACAGATGAAATGGACAAAGTTCTTCAGACATTTACTTTAGTTCAGTGAGTTGTTATCAGTTCCTTTTGGGAAACAATGAGAATCGTAAAAACATGATCAGAACAATTCGATTTGGAGTAAAGTTTTTTGTTTCCTAAAGGGGGGTTAGGGTTTCTGAGGTGCTCTTAGAATTGGAAGATAACGATATCATCAGAGCTGCAACAATATCCCTTCACCCACAAAAGTACGTGTTGATATATAAAATCTAATCAAACAAGTGGTTGATGGAAATAAACGTCAAGTTGCCCGAGCCCTGTTAAGTTCCACGTTGATTTGAGATCAAATTAAGTTATTGACGGGGTTTTCCGATGATGCATTGATGATGCATAACATACTATTACTATTACTGTATTAATAGTACTTTCCTCTTATCTATATACAGTGGATGCTGCCAAATAAAAGCAAACTGACACAGCTTTCAAAGAACTGTCCTCACTTCCAAAGAAAGTCTGCCCCTTTTTGAAAATGTCCTCAATTTCTAATAATTACCTCACCTCAACAACTAAACCTCCTAAAAATGTCTCCACATTTCAAAAGTGCCCAAAAAGTGAAAACTCTAAGATGTCTTCGCTTTCTAAAAACGTCCTTACATTTCCAAAATATTTACATTTACTTTCCACTGTTCTTACTTACAACAAACACTTTTCCTAAGATGTATTAATTTTCCAAAAATGTCTTAATAAAAAATAAAAAAATCTGTATTTTAAAAAACATACAAAAAACCCACAAAGTTGTTGATTTATTTCCACGTCATGTAATTAGATTGTTTTCCAGGTTCCATTGGTTAACTCATGTTTTAATTTAGCGCTGTTACAGGTTCTCGTGACGATCCTCATCACGCCTGTGGAATTTGAAGTATGACTGATGGGAACACGCTCAGACGGTTATCTGCTCCAGACGCGACTGCGAGCCGAAGCTTTTGTCTGATAAATGACTCAAAACGTTCGACGGGAGGAAGTTGACGTGTGAGGGAAAACTTTGCAGATAGGCAATGCATTGTGGGTAGCTTCCTCTCATTTATATTTTGGGGAGTCGTCAACAAAGACGCGGGGCGAAGCGGCGCAGACACCTCAGGAGGGAGGAGAGGATAATGAAAAGTTTGATTATCGGAGTTGCACTCTGTTTTCCACAATAATTCATAGCAGAAATTAAATTCTGCACAGAGTTCTCTTAATTCGACTTTAATTAAACAATACGCTATAAATGGTACTTTCAATGACCAAATGTTCCCATGTAGCCAAGCTGAGGGTCCCCAGCCATTAAGACTGATATAAAGTTGGTCTCGGGGGGACGGACTGGAGGCTGATTTGCAAGAATGACAGCTGATGACTTCAAAAAGTTAATTAACTTTTCAATTAGGACGGCATCTGACATTGCAGTTGTGTGTCTGCTGCCGACACAACCAGACTGCTGCTCGGGGAGAAACAGACGAGTGTAATAGATTGATGCTCTTCAGTGTCTTTGAGCGCTTGAATAATGGTTTGTAATGCGAGCATGTGGCATTAGTGACTCTTCTGTGTATTTGTTTTTTGTTGTTTTTTTTCCCCCCATTGTTAGTTGCTGTCATTATGTTTAAGGGGAATTTAGTGGATGGTGCGAGATCTCACTCTGTTACATTTTACTCCACAAATGTGCAGGAGTTTGAGAATCACTGGATTAAAGTAACTTGTAATATTTTTGTCCTGCTAATATGTTTTTTCTATATTGACATTACAAAGCTAAAAAACACAAATATTGGGTAAAAATGTATTTAAACTTCCCTGTTTATTATTTAAAGGCAGTTTATGATACAATTGTTTATAACACACACTTATGAAGTTACTTGTACAGTAATGGGGTTTTTTTCTTTCTTTATTTTATATTGTATTTTTCACCTTTTTATTTCCTCGATTGTTTTTCATATGAAAGCTCTTCTAGAGACGGGTGTTGAAAATTAGCATCTGCTACAAACACTGTTTTAATACTTGCATCGGTCAGCAGTTTTAATTTTGTCTATGTACTTTGTATCTGTCCCCATCAAGTAAACAATATATTAATTAAGAAGTATAATACTGATTTATATATAAAAGACTTTTAAGGAAATGTGTAATTGTATTAAGCAAATAAAGATTATCCAATGAAGCAGGTGTAACATACCTGTATTTCAAATTATTCATATATAATTACACAAAAGCTTTTATTTTATATTTATAGACAAATACATCGTAACCTTGTTGTAGACGTGTTTAGATTTTCAAAGTTTAATTCCAAACTTTGAAAATGGTAGTTTAAGATAAACTAGTCACTAGATTTCAGGAACTTTCAGCCTCAACTCTTGGATGAATTATGAACAAGTAAATGCTTTATTAGCTCATATATTTATTAAAATTAATGCTAATTGCTCCAAATGTGAAAAAAAAATATTCATCTTTTATATTGTATCATTATTATTCAACTGCCCATGAATTAGTTAAAGACGCTACACAGGTTGTTTTTTTTAAATCACTGTTGACAAATGTATGTCAGCTGCGTTATAGTGTGTCCTTGTGTGTCGGGATTAATCAATTGATTGTGTATAAACTCACGTCTGCTGAATAATGGAGGGAAAAATGTTTTACCTTCTAAAATATATATCTTACAAATACTGCTTCAACTTCACATTACTTCTCCCTATGAAACAATAAAATTAAAAATCTAAGTTAGTTTGTAATAATAATAATAAATGATAAATCCTTCCTGATATTAGATCAAGTATCCAAACCGGTTTCCTTGCAGCCTTCCCCCGTCTTGAATGCAATGTTTTCAATTAGCGCCCAATCAATTTCCGGCTAATATTAAGGCGTGTGCCCGGCTCTAATTGACGAGGCTGAGTGGCCGTGTGCGCCGACGTGGGGACAATGTGCTAGCGTGGAGCTACTCATTAGCCCGACAGCGGCGTACACCTGGGGTTCATCCGGAGCACGGGTCAGAGGGCGCCGGGAATTTGTATGATAATTATTGACAAGCAGATGTTATAAAATCATTTATGGTAATGCAATCATAATAGATGGGCTTTGTGTCGCCGGGCAGACGAGAGCAGGGGGGTGGGGGGGTGGGGGGAAAGTTTACGCGAGAGGGAAAGAAAGGAGGGAAATTTTTACGCCAAGCTGCTGCTGCTGGAGTGATTGCATTCAAGCCAATGTGGATGATGGGAAAGTGTATGGAGTGAAGAGCACCTGCATATAACACACACACACACACACCACACAGACACACACACACACACACACACACAGACACACACAGACACACACAGACACACACACCAACATAAATCCAAGCATTAGAAACACTAAAGAATGAGACATAAAGCTGCTTAATGTGTTTTGTTGCCTGCAAAGTCAAAATCCTAAAAAAATTAACAACCGTTTAGAGCAGCTGCATTTAGATCTATATTTACTCTGTATATTAACCTGGTGTGAAAAATATCATTTTTCCTTTATGTCTGCTGAGCTTCAGCCGCCTTTTTTAAAAATGCGTGTTGACGTATTTCAGCTGCATGTCTGGCTGCTCGTGATCACAACATCACCGTTTATTTATAAAAATAGCCTCTATCCGCGGCACAAGGAGGCTCCTCACAAATAAAATATTAGGAACTAAAAGAAAGGGGAAGGGTGGGGGGGGTGGGCTAGGTGTCTTTACATATATTGTCATTTGCTATAAGACACCCTATCTGTCTCTCGAAATGTGTCAGGAATTACCGCCAATTCCAAAAACATGCATTAGCCCCCACCTAAGGTGCAATAGTTCTTTTTACAGCGGGAAAATATCGCAGCGAAACACGGCTGTGCGAGGCAGCTAACCTGGCAGCTGGCGAAGAATAACCCTGCACAGGAAGAAAGCAACCATGTTATCATGCACACACATGTGGCCTGGGTAAAGATTAAGCCGTATTCATCCCTGGCTGCTTCGCTCTCTCCTGCCTCAGTCCATCACAAGATATGGCAGCCGTTCAGCCAGGAAGCCAGGAGAGGTGCCATGGATTTCACGGCGTTCCCAAATCAGGCCGTCTGGAGACTCGGGCGAGGTGCTCTGCCGCTGCGCAACTCGCCTCGGCTTTCCCACAGATCATAAGCTCTGCACTGATGCCGGGGGTTTGGAATTCTGTTGGATGGGAGTGTTGGTGTTAACAGAGGCTCCCCTCCACCCACCCCAACACACGCACACGCACACACACACACACACACACACACACACACGTAGCCTCAATACAATCCCCTGTTGTGTGCATGGAATTGGGAATCATCTGCTGATTCATGCTTTCTGAGGACTATTGTTCGACGGCGTGTTAATATTTTCGGGGAGTTTTTTTTTGTGTTTTTTTTAGGGGAGTGGATTTACGTGAATGAAAGACAGAGTGTAAGAAAGAAAATGATCATTTAGCATGGAGAAGTGAGGGATCATTGCATGTCCCTGCTGACATGTACATTATCACTAAATGGGGATGGGGGCTCAGAGAGCTGTTGGCCTTGACTTGGGAGAGAGGCTTACACCCCGAGAGCTACTTAGGGGCCTCTCGGTGCTAAGCCGCTAATAATTCCTGCCGTTGCCTTAAAAAAGGGCGAAACACAAAGGGGGGAAACAAAGTGATGAATGCAGGGTGTATGGTAATGCATCAGGGCCGTGTTCACACTGAACTGGAGCAATTCACCGTGCGAGTGTGAGCGCCGGGTCAACATTAATAATAATGAAGACCACAGTCCGGCCGTAGTTTGCGGAACAAGCTGCAAGTGGTGGAAGAAGAGGAACGATCAGCAAATAAAGGTTAAGAGTCCGTCAGCACTAGAGGTTATTTTCAGTTGTCTATGTCTAAATTAATTAGCACTAACAAATAGTTTTTTAAAGACTCAGATTCAGATCATATATGACAAATAAAGCAGAAACTTCTTGAGAGGCTGGATTCATGGAATATTTGTCCGTCAGCAGGATAACGCAAAAACTACTCAACCAATTTCCATGAAATTGTGTGAAGGGACATGACCTGAGGAAGAAGTCGGATCTGAATCAAGGGGGTAGATTAAGGATTTTTTTTTTTACTTGCTTTAACATTGCTAGATTTTTTTCAACATTTTTATTGATTTCTCACAGAATAATTCATAAATCATAAAAGCAATTCGATGCAGATCCGGATAAAAATCTGGATCTAGTGAATTTAAATGTCCTCAGGGGACTGTTGGGCCTTGGTGGAGGTGTCTGCTCTGCTTTGTGCCATTCTGGTTGTTTTCAGAAATGACTGAAACAATTATGTTGTCAAAATTATGTTTGATTAATATAGAATATATTTTTTGTAACCCTACATGAGGAGCAGCTCACCAGAGCGACAGTCATGTAGGTAAAACTTTTTTTAAAAAGGCCAAAATCATAAGATGAAGATGTTTAAATTTTTCTCAGGCAAGAATAATGTGTTGTTTCATGTTTTTGTTTGAAATAAAAAGACAGAAATCAAAGAGTTATCGACACTTAAGCTGCTTTCGGGCATGAACTGAACTCCTCAGCTCCTCTACATTCTCTCCAAAAGGAGGTGCATGAACACAAATGTCTGAGTGAGACACTCCGTAGAAATCCAGGAGAAGTCGATACACAGCAGGGGACGCAAAAATGAATAAAACTAGAAGTAAACAAATATCTCCCAGTGAAAAAAGCGGTGACACACACGTGGAAGACTCCGACGAAGATGTCAGGAGAGGTTGTGGTGATAAGAGCCGACACCGGTGTCTCTGTGAAAATCACGTGATCTCCACAGCGGAGTTAACACGTCACTTCCTGTCTTTTGCACCCGGCTGCTGCTCCACCTCTGGCCTGAATAATGCGGAGGATTTGCTGCTGGTGTGAACGCGTCTGTGCAGAGAAACCTCCCGCTGCGTTGTGCACGTGTGCGAAAGGCAAATTCTCCAGATTTTACCCCGCAGGTCATGTCTGAACACGGATTTAGAAAACGTGCACTAAGTGAGAGCGCCGGTGTAAAAGTCAGTGAAATGTGGCTCCTCTGCGCCAGATGTCAGGCGGTGAAATCATCTTTCTCTTTTGTCAATCGGGACGAGAACCGGAGAAATCACAGGTTGTTACAGCAAAAAAAAAAGAAACAACACTTACTGGTCTGAATTTATTTAGTGAACTTCAGCTGTGGAGTCTCGACAGTGTGGTCTAAACTTTTTAATGGAAGCAAATGAAAACAAAAGGCACTCTGCGTCGCCTCCAGAGCTCGGCAGCGATGCCAAAGGAGCAAGGTAATCACAATGGTGTATCCAGGCATAAACGATTAGCTTACCCATCTGAATATTCAAGGTGATGCCCGAGCCATTTGTGTTGTGCTTCCTACATCCTTGCTTCAGCACACACAGATGAGGGGGGCGGGGGGGGGGGGCCGCGGCACTGCAGCGGTGAATCCAAAGTGGTTTCCCTGTGTCAGTGATCTTCTTTTTTTTTTTTTTACTCTTGAAGAAGCCACTGGTGCAGTGTATTAGTCATAATTTATGTTTATCATCTCTTGTACCCCGACTGACTTCAACAAACCGTTTAACGCTCCAAGCATATGTGCATATGGCTGCTTTAATAGCTATTCTGCATGGAGGAGCACTTTAAAGACTCTTAATCATTTCTTTGGACAAACACTAATGAATTATGTCACCGAAAGTGCAGAGCAAAAGTGCAGAGGAACCCGTGGTAATTATTGGGAGGGCTCGGAGGTTTTAATTATCAGGAGAGGGCTTCTTTCGGTGGAACTAACGGGATTCAGGCGGAGGGCGAGCGTGGGAACGCGTCGGTCCAGAGACGGAGGGAGCGAGGACGGACATGAGAGGCTGCAGAACTCCAAACCGAGACATCAAGGTGGATTTAACATCTGAGTTCACTGCGTAAGAATAGACAAACAGTCCAAAGTGATCTTCTTTCAGTCAGAACATATCATGTAACATTTTGTAAATTAGCTCCTCGGATGTTATTTCTTATTTTGTTTATTCATAAATATTTGTATGAGGTGAAAAGTGGTTCCAAAACCCACGTCGCAGCTTTGCCGTTGCTGATCATGAATTAATCAAATGTTTTGTCTCTTGCATGAGTCAAGGTCCCGGGTCTCAGGGTTTGAGCGTCCTCTCGTTTCATAAAACATTTAACTCCTCCTCCTCCTCCTCCTCCTCCTCTCCTCCTCTCCTCCTCCGGTGCGCGGCTCGCTCACCTCGACAAATAAGCACAACTTTTAGATTTACCTGCTAATGAGAAGGTTCTGTTGCTAAGTGTTTTTCTCAGAGCGGTCTGGATTTAGTAACCTGCACATTTCTGCTTAATGCATTAAATTCCAATGTAATTTTATCCCCCCCCCCCCGTTTTATTTTGTATCCATCACACACACACTGACATTTCATGAAGTTTGTTTACGAAGCCGCTGACAGCTCTGAGGTCTCTTCTCACCACACAGTGTGTATTTACGTCTGAATACGTGAGCAGGACCATTATGAATGTCCTGAAATCATATTTATTCCAGTAAAAATATCCTCATTCCGATTCATTAAATAAAAAAAAAAAATGGCAGCAAGCTGTGGTGGGCTTCTTTTTTTTTTTTCTCTCGCACACAACAAAAAATAGCTGAAATGTGGCATGTGAGAAATTGCGCAAGGTGGCCGTCTTACAGAAGGTGTAGAGGTGGGATAAATTTAATTACAGCTTCAAATATTCATTTGGCAAATATATCAAGGTTGGAAACACAGGCCCAGAAATGGCAAGCCGGTCTGGCAGGCGCTCACAATAGCGGATGGCAAATGACAGTAATCCATGAAAAGAGACCAGACATTTATAGAATTTATAGAGAAGGACTCGCCATCCCAGATCTCTGATGTTTGTGGGATTTTCTCATTGGCGTATTAAATGCAGGGGAAATATATATAATAATCCCAAACTGTTTTTCCTCTCCACTGCTGAATTATCCAAATCGATTCGGTTCATCATTGAGCCACGTTTGTGCAACAGCTCACGTGACTTTTGTCTCTTTCTTAATCAAAGTTTTCCACACATTCGTGGCTTTTTAATGTTCCTGCTTGTGATGTGTTGTTAGATGTTAAAGCGACAGAAGGTAAATGACAGTTTCACCGGCAGAATCATACCGATACTCTCAGAGAGCAGGGAGTCATTTCAGACGTGAGCCCTGTCGCCTCTCTGTTCCTTTTGTTCCTCAGGCCTCAGACGGTCACTCGACACAGTCGCAGCAGCAGGAAATGCAACACGTGAGCCTCGCTGCTCTGTGATCCGACTCGCTCGCTGTCTCGTCTCAAGCTGTGCAGAGGGTTGTAGCGGCCGCGCCAGCGAGGCGCGAAGCACAAGAGAACGTACACCAGGGCACTTCCTCTTCCTGTGGCAGCGAGTGAAGGTGGCCTACTTTGCCTGTGCTGCCGCGCCTCACCCTGCGTAGGATTGATTTAATCAGCAGGTTGAGGCGGGTTAAAGAGGGAGAGGGAGGCCGCCTCACCTTCCAGAGTCTGGAACCGGAGGAAAGCACGGGGGCGGTAAGTGGTTCTCTGAAGACCACACAGTCACAGAGAGTCCCAGCGACTGGTGCCAAACAACCCCTCCTCCTCCCCCCACCGCCCACCCCCCGAAACACCATCACCTCCTCCCACCGACAACCTGATTAGAGCAGATCAAGCCTCACTCACCTCCACCTCCAGGGGGCTCCTTCTCTGGTGCTGCCGGGCCTCCGAGCATGGAGTCGCTCTCAGGAGGAGGGCACGGGGCGTCGGAGGGTTCCGTTGAGCTCTAATAACCAACGGATGCAAAACAGTTAAGTCAAAGGTGGAAACTGGCACTGACCTACATTGGAAAAAGCCACAAGACGTCTTCATGTCACTTCTTTCCTGCACGCATGCACCTTTACGATTTCATATTAAGGGCACGCAACAGCTGCATCGCAGAACTCTCACATGTGTTTGTGAGTTCTGATGAAGCGGCCTTTTTTTCTTAGAATGATGTGGCACCATTTACGTTAAGCCGTGTGAATCTCAACGTTTATCTTATAGGTCGTTCCTCGAAAAGAGGTCATGAAGAAAGAGAAGAAGTCCGGAGGTGTCACTAGTCCCAAGAAGAATGACAGCATCAGTCGTTCCAGAAAGTCCCAGATATGTTTATGTTCATGTGAAAATCCCCCGTAGTTTTCATTTTAATCACGACAGGAGAAAAGGAGAAGGTCACGGACGCTATCGGCAAAATGAGTAAAAACTGCACATTAGGCCATTTCCAGTCTATGTTGTAAACTTTGGTTATTTCGTTCCACAACCTTAAACATTTGTTTATTAATATAACCAAGACAATGAAGCTGTTAAAGTAATTATTTTGACCGGAATCAAGATCTGTCCCTGAACCTAATCGAGTAGATTTTGTGTCAAAACCATCCACATCACAACTTTGGTGCTTTCGCTTAAAAAACCAAGTTATTTAGAGAGTGACAACAAATCATGATGTGACCGACAGTAGGAGCATCCCATTAGAAATCACTTCCACGTGTAGTCTACAGACAAACAACACGGTCTGTAGTTAACTTGGACGGATCATCAATAAGCTAACTTTCAAGCAGTTAAAAGATTTTACAAATCGCTGTTAAATAAGAAAATCAACATCTCTCTTCATGGTTTCCTATGAAAACCTTTCAGATACGACAAATAATGTCCGTTGGTTCCGATTATCTTTGTGAAAGACAGTAAACTCATATCTGCACCACCTACGAACACTCTTCCATCATCAACACAAAACAACCAGAGCAAAAAGATGTGAACGTTATGAACACGGTGGTTTGATTGACACGTGCACGGTGCACCAACAAACACCGAGTGCAAAAGAGAGCGTCACCTTTATTCGAGCTTTCCACCGAACATCCACCTGCACGTCACCTCTGATAATCTAAGACTAAGCCTGTGAACTGAATACGTTTGTCCTCAAACAGGAGCTAAACCTTTAAACGGCCTTCCACCCTCCGGATACAGGAGAGAGGGTCCATGTGGAGGTATGGGAGAAGCTGGCGGCAGCATCGGGTGGGGTAGAGGTGGTGGTGGTGGTGGTGGTGGTAGGGTACTAATCGGGGAGGGAAGGATGGATGGATGTAGGAGGAGGAGGAGGAGGAAAGGGGGGGGGTTGATAAAGCCTGATCTGTGCCACGGGGCATTTATGGCTGTTGGGGATGCAGGGGGACGGGGATAGGGGGAAACGGGTGGGAGGAGGCATTGTCTGCTGTGTCCGCGCGTTTATAGGATTGAGCTCAAGTTTCCTTTGTGTTTCCATTTTGTTGAGGGATTATGTTCTTTGAGAGAGTTGTGCAAGCAGGCAGGCACACGGAGGCGGAGAGGGAGAGAGAGAGAGAGAGAGGATAAGAGAGAGAGAGGATAAGAGAGAGAGAGAGGATGGACGAGGGGGGGGGACACAAGGAGGGAGGGAGGATGTCTTTGTTCAGAGCATTGATCATGAACAAGACAGATAGCAGAGGGTGTGTGTCTGCGTGAGTGTGTGTGTGTGTACAAGTTAGTGTATCAGCGTGTATGGGTTTTAACGCCAGTGTGTGTGCGTTTGTGTGTGTTTGTGTGTGTGAGCGAGTGTGAGCAAAGCAAGATGTCAGGACATGTAACCAGCCATGTAACAATTTAAAATCAATTTGCCTCACAAGAAGGAATTGCTCTGCGAGACATTTTTTCCCTCCGAGCGTTCGCAGGACTTTCAGTCTATCTAAATAGATATCAATTACATAACCGTTTCCCTTCTCTCCGCGCGGCCGCCGCCTGCAAAGTTTGTCACACTGAGCGGCGGCGTAATTGTCCCGCACGCATAATGTTTTGTGATTGCTTGTGACATTTGCAGTGTCATTGATCAAACGGGGCGACGCCGTAATGAAGATACAAAAAGCCTGCGACTGAAGCGAGGAGGGGTGGAAGGGGTGGAGGGGTGGAGGTGGTGTGGGGTCTGACACTTCCTGTGTGGAGCGAAGCAACAGTTTCCTGTTGGAAACCAGCCTCCTCTCCCTCCAACGTGGCTCCCAAGTCACATCCAAGACACTTTTCTCTCATTAAATCAATTGGTGATGGATGAAAGTCTGAGCCTTCCCCACAATTCATCACAAAAAACTAACTGGAAGTCTTAACTGGTGATAATCTGAGGCGCTGAAAGTTTTCCAACTCATCTCATTTGAAGAGAAAGAAGAAACACCCGGGTGTCTTTACCTGGTTCCAACCCCACTGGGTAACCACGCGGCTATTGTGCTCTCCTCGGCTTGTTAAAACACCACATGGTATATTTGCATAGGATAACCAACATATATAGTGAATCATTTGCATGCCTGAAAGTGCACTTGAGTAACCGTAATTACACGTGACACCAATTACTCTGTTACTTTGTATTAAATTATAATGGAAAATTCCACTAGAGAATTGGAGCCTAATTGCATCTTAATTTGCATAATTTTGCATATTAATCACATCTCCAATGAATAATAAATTTCAGCAGATTTTTTAATTTATGCACAGATACGAAAACAAGTTGAAAAATAATTTGTGAGTGGAAAAATCAGTGACTATTACTTAGAGCATTTCTGCTAATTTCTCTCATTAGCTCGCGCTAAAGTCAAAGATATCCCTGCTCTTGATCAACAAGCGTTTTGCATTTTTTGAAATTGAGAGTTAGTCAAAGCTTAAATGGAAAAAAAGACGTGTAAATTCGGGAAATATCCGTGCATCCATTTTACATAAAACTTTGTGGCTCTATTTAAAGCTCCCACCCATTGCAGAGATGCCAAATTCATTCTACAATGATAATTCAAATCACTTTCTGTCTTTCCCTTTCCTCTCCCTCTCTTTCTTTTTTTCCTGGTCAACACCTGTGCCTGAAAATTGTGCGTGGCGCGTTGCCAGCACACACAAAAATCCAACACCAGTAGCCCAGATTAAATTCAAATTTACAAAAACAACATATTTTCAGATTTAACATGCCGTAGCTTCCAGCGGGGAAAAAAGTTATTGACCAAGTTATTCTGTAAACCGGAAAAAACGTCATCGTCGCTTCGCTGCAGAACATTTTCAAGTTGGAATCAGAACAAACAAGTTGTCGATAAAGAATTGGTTATAAATTATACATTTATTTTATATTATGTATTTTATCAAGACATATTAAATCCACTTTATTTTAAATTGTACTCCTGTTACTACACGGTATTTGTATTTTTATTAAAAATTTGTTCCAGGTAATGCATCGTCTTATTATTGTAGAGAAATACATTTTCATTAATTCCTGCATTGACGGACAATAAAGTTTTGAATCTTGATTCTCGCCACGTTTCCAAACTTATTGTGACTTCTGACCTTTAAAGCAAAGAAATACTTTATCTACTTTCAAACAGGTTAAATATGATGAACAAGATCTTTTTAATAATTTAAAGGAGGAAAAAAAGAACAAACTGTATTAAAAGAATAACCATAAATTCCCTCCGTCATTCACACACTCAGACGTCAAAGGCAAATAAATCATCATCCTTGATGGGTGTAGTTTTAACATGACTGTCACTTTCACATGCAGTAATGCATTGTGGGATTGATGGTTTGTTGAGATCATACAGTAAATGAACTGCACCGTACAATAAGTACAGGGAGTTATTTTTAGCTTTAGTCTGAATTCCGTGTTCTCTCGTGTCTCGTATTTATTTTTGCGAGTCCTGAGGGGAATCACTGAGAAGCTTCGTCTGAAATAACTAAATCTACAATGTCCGACATCCAGACTCCGTTTTAAATGAGTGGTGTAATCCAGAAAACATAACGTGTCACACTGCAGATCCCTGTGTGTTATTCATGATGTGTGTGATCATTGCACATTAACCATATTTAACCTCTGCTGCACTCGTGACCTGCCTCACACACTCAGGAGGTTTTATCGAACGTCTTCATCCCCGTCACACCGAGGAGGCTCAGCTGCGGACAACAGTGCCTTTCAGTGGCTCAACAGAGGAAAGAGCTCTCACTCACACACACACACACACACACACACACACACACACACACACACACACACACACACACACACACACACACACACACACACACACACACACACACACACACACACACACACACACACACACACACACACACACACACACACACACACGACTCTGGGCCTTTGACACTCTGAGCTACTGTACTGTAAAACTTATTTTATTTACAATAAAAATTGTAACAAACACCCTGATAATCAATTCGGTAAGAATCAGAAAATGGATGAACAACAATAAATGTTCCACCCGACACCAAAAAGATTATAGATTTATTTTCACATAAAGTATTTATTCATTTGACCTGTTCAGGTATATTTTCTGTAAATGTTATCTCCCTGGATTAAGGAATACTCAGAGAATAAACTGTAATATTAAGCTAAAAATACTCCTGGCTTTGTTTTCATTTAAATTAAATATCTGCCTAAAGACTGTCGCATTGAGTCTCGAGGAATATCAGAATCAGACTGAAAGAGTCCACAGACTATTTTGAGAGTTTACTCAGGTTGATGAAAGTTGAAAATGGGGCCATGACCCGTGTGTCCTCAGTGGCAGCTACAGCCCGAATGAGATCATCAACATGCCGGCAGGTTTCAAAGTGGCAGGTGGAGCAGATTAAACTACGTCTAATTCATAAGGTTTCATGCATGTGACAACTCTTTCATGAGACAATTTATAGGTTAATTATTCACATGCGAAAAAACAACAAAGAAAAGCTGAAGGCCCCTGAGGAGACACCAGGTTTCTATAAGTTACTGCACTTTGACTTCACCTCTAATGTAGAACATCATCTGAAGCTGCTCTGACTGATCTGTGGCCCTGTTTTTTAGAGAGAAACTGTCAAACTCTACAAAAGTTTTTATTTCAATAATTATGCTAAAAATGTGCATTTTTAAATTAAGTTTGGTTTAATTAAATTACCACAAACTAACACTAAGTATTCCTGCACAGATGCACTGGTTCCACTGGACTTAATTTGGTTTTCTTTAGTTAGTTAGTTTCTTTTATTTCTCCATCCTTCTTTGTTCCTGTCTTCCTTCCCATCTTCACTCACTTCTTTAAATTGTCCCTTCTCCTCTTCTTCTTCTTCCTCCTCCTCCTCCTCCTCCTCCTCTCTGTGAACCTGGTTAAACATCTTGATTGTGTTGTAATAAACAGCAGCCTGGACTCTAACTCTTTCTCACTTGTGTGTTTGTGTGCAGATTCTCCAACAATTAATCCCACCCGGCGTGGACTCGTTTAATATTCTGCTCCATTCCACTCGCAGATGTAAAACGCATCCTCAGCTGACACACATAATTACTATGATACATCCCGGAAAGGTTTCCGTGTCTGAGTGCAATCGCAAATAACCAAGTGCTGTGCAGCTAATTATTGATAAATAAAATTAGTTGGGAGAACTTCAGGTGGGCGGGGCCGCGTGCAGGTGTCTGCCGCGTGCATGTGAGAGCGCGTGCTCGCACCGGAGGGAGGATGAGGAGCAGGGGGAGGAAAACGGCGCTGACCTGTAATCACCGGGAACAGCGGGGACTTAATGATGTTTTGGTCCGTTGATCAAATTTCACATTTTCGCACAATCATTTTAGGCACCTGCGCAGAAAACAAAGCCTGGGCGGAAACTGGTGGCCCCTAGGAACCACTGAAGCGTGTGTGTGTGTCTGTGTGTGTGTGTTTTTTAGATGTTCTCTTGTATTGTTTTGATAAAACGTCCCTGTCCAGACACTTCACTTAATAAACACACACAGACACACAACAGGGGCGTTCCATGTGACCCACCATTTGATGGGGGTCGTACATGATGGTCCTTCCTGTGGATAACCACTCCTCGGGGGCCCCCTCTCAGCTCAGGGGCCCCAGACATCTGCCTGCATTCTCTACCCTGTTGAAATGCCCCTGACTCACGGGTGACTTTTGAGGACATTACATAAACTCGCATTCAACAGCGTGACACCTTAACTCTAACTTTAACCTAAACCGTCGACCCAACAACCACCTTTCATCCTGAGGTAACGAGTCTGAAATTGAGTCTGTGACAGAAACACTCCCACTGGACAGGAGGCAGATAAATGGATATTTATCTCCCTCTACTGGAAACTATGGGTAAAGCCACCCTGCTGCCTTTAGGTGCTGCTCCGGCAAACACACACACACACACACACACACACACACTCAACTCTTTCTCAGCTTCATCAGAACAAATATGGGGATTTGAAATTAATACATATGTAGTAAGTGCTGCTATGAGACATTTGAAATGTCCACAGATGAGCAAAGAAGCAACTTGAAGCCAGTTTGTGACGGATTCCTTTTTAAAATATCTACTTTAACCTTAAAATAAATGTTGTAAATAACATTGTGTTTAAGATTATGAGGCTGTTGTGAATCATGTGATGTTTATTGTTCCTGCCAGAGCTAATAGAGCCTGTACATGAAAGTCTTTGTACACGTAAAATATGTATTTACAAAATGCATACTATATATTTTAACATTAGATGATTATATCTATCCATCGCATCATCTATTTCCCATAAATCTTTTTATTATTCTGCAAGAAATAAGTTTTGCAGGAAAAAGCTAAAAGCAACTTCAAGTCTAAGGAATATTAAATATATAATATATTAAAAATCGAAAAAATAAGAATATAAATTAAAAATGATCAACACAACTTAAACACTCCTGCACCATTTGACATGATAGTGAAAATGACGTGTTGCACTGGGTCGTGTGAGTTTGTCCACGAGCACCGGAAGCTGTCATGCGTGTGTTCGTCGTGTGCAGAGCATTGTGGGTAAATCATGGGGGTGAGTTGTATAATACCTCGGCTGTGGGGATGGAGGCAGCCGCGCTCCTCGGGTCAAACCCCGCATGCAGAGTCGTCTCCTCCTCGCTGTGATGCAGCGGATCGTCGGCCTCGCTGCATCCCCGGAGATGAGCGTCCTGGCCGGGTGCAGGTCGGGGCTGTGCGCCTGGAGGACGGGCCCCAGCGGCCGCAGGCAGCCGGTCCTGCAGCGGCAGTGGGCGGGTGCGAGTGCGAGTCCTGTGCGTCCTTTCACCGGGGCTGCAGGCCGGGGGCTCTGCCGGCGGAGGGTCGTGTTCGTCGGTCAGAAACCCAGACTCTTCTGCTCCCAGCCCGGAGCCGACGGGCCGGCGGGGAGCTCCGGGCCCCGGCCCCCTATCTCCGTGGTGGGCATCCCGGACCCGATCACATGGATCCGGTGTAAGGTCGTGATGTACCTGGTCCACCTGTACTTCGAGCTGGACCTCCACTCGGCGGAGTTCGACCGAGGAGTGAAACAGGTGGATACTGACAAACCGTCACTCAAACACATACGGAGAGTTTTGTGTTGTTAAACTTCTATTATAACTTTATTCCTCAGTTTATACATCATTGGTTTAAAAGCTGCAAACACCCAAACAAAAAACTGTTACCACAAGTTTTATCTTAACTTTCAAAAGCTGAACATGAAACTTTCTGTACTAAAATGTATCTATAAACTTTGTAAAGTTGGTTACTTACATTATCCAAATGTTTCCAGTGGATTTCCGACCCACAGAAAACCGACATTTTCATCCCGGAAACTGGCGGCGTCGTTTGGGCACCTGTTCATGACGTCATATCCCTCCACGCATGCGCAAACCTCGTGTTTCTCACCCAGAATTGCGCCATTTTTTTTAAAAATAACTTTTTAGGCCTAAGGCTAAGTGATCGATAAGTGATCGTAAACATGAAATGTTCACCTAACGGCTCCAGAAAAACAAAAAACTTTAACGGGAAACTGCTTTATTCTGTTTTTTGTTTTTCCCAGATTTATTCACTGTCTGATTTATAGAGCGACGACTTCTACGGAACAATTAACTTGCGATAGAAACCTCCCGAACAATTAAGAGAAGCTGATATCAATGGTGGTTAAAAACAACAAACTCCGTCTTTTGTCATTATTTAGATTGAGAGACCCCTAGTGGCAGACAATTGCATATTGCGCATTTAATACAGAATTAATGTAAATGGGTGAAAAACAACTAGCATGTTTGAACTCTATATTAAATCTATCTTTATATACAGACAATGATCTCAATAGCAACTACATAGCAACTCTAAATCAAAAAATACCTTTTTACTGTAAATAATGTCTTATCTCGGAATAGACTTCGTAGTGAAACAGAGATAAAGACAAATAATAACATTTAACACAAGCAGCGCAGCCCACAACTGTGTTGACATCATTGACCATGAAGCATTTTAATAAACTCCCATCTTGTCCCTCGTCCATCCCAGGCTTTGGTCCACGTGTCCGACGTGATGTCCAGTGGCAGATACCATCAACTGAGGGGGATAGTGTCCAATGAGGTAACGGATCAGGCACATAACTGGATTTGTATCCAAAAGAAACATGAATATTTCCCTCTTCTTCCTGTACGTCATTAATATTACGCAGGATATTAATGGACCACTAGAGCTATGGACTCCTGTGTGTTGGGCCGTTTTGTTCACTTCCAAAAATAACACTTTGTTGTAAAAATAATCCAGTGTGATGAATTCTTTATTCTTCTAACGATCAAATATAAACTATTACTGCGTCAGCTTTAGTTTTTTTTTTGCTTTGACGGTGTGTTTTGTTCTTGCAGATGGTCGAACACATTGAGAAGAGTTGCAGGTCCCTCACTGAAGCTCAGAGACAGCAGCTCGCTGTCAACGTGGAGGATATTATATTTCTGATTCCTGAAGATGTGTCTGTTGTCTATGATCAATATGGTGAGTTTTGTTGTAACAGTCTTCATACACTGAAAAATGCTTTGAGCGAGAAGATGATTTGAGTTGAAATATGCATCATGTCGGCGTCGACCTTTCACAACCTGAGCAAACAAAGGTAAAGAGCTCCACCTCCAAGTTAAAGCAACACTATTTAACTTATTTACCTTTTTTTAAATAGCAGCTTCCAAATTAATCAGAGGATTCAGGGACTTAATACAAAGAAACTTGACCTTGAATGTCTTTGGTGAGTGGGTTCGATCTCCTGTGAGTCGCAGCTTCAATTGTCAGAATACAACACAATTAGTTTCCTCATCATCTACAGGTTAAGTGTCCTTTAGTGAGGGACATGCTCCTTAGCTGTAGATCAGCTCAACGCTTTGTCAACAGAGGAGTCCAGATATAAATTCCATCAATCAGTTATAAATGTGTGACTGTAAAAAGTTTCATCTTCCCACTGGAAACTTCATTCCTGCTCACTCTTGATTTCAACCCTCGTGTCACAGGTAGAAAGTTCTGCTTCGTCGTCATGAGGTTTTGGCTCCTGACGGCGCACGAAGGCCCCGACGACCCAGAGGCCACACACATCTTCAGAGTGGCCTCGAGTGAAGACGGCAGCCCACAGAAGAAAATAGCCACGGCTGTCTATGAGTAAGTTCTCAGCTTGTTGTCGTCAGCACATGCACTGGAAATTGCCACGTGTCCAAAAGTAGGGATTACCATCAAATCTCAGCTTTGACGCGTTTGGATCTTTTTCACGCGGCGTGTGCTGACGCAAACTTTTTGATCAGTGATTTGCTCAAAGTTCTTTTCCAAAGTCTTTTAACTTTATTCCTGCACAATTATTCACGCTGAACCGCGTAAAATTATATTTATTTACAGAAACGATTATGTATTTGCAAGTTTCCTGCAGACCTTCTAACATTGGTCCGGAGAGTAACAGCTGATGGCATGTCAAATGTTTTTCAAATATACAAGGGAGAGATAATCTTGGAGAAATGTGAATAGATAAGAGTGAATGTAACATTATAATTCTCACTGCTTAAAAATTTGAAATATTAATAGTAGCCATATGTTTGGGAGAAAAGTAAGAAAACAAAAAGCAGAGAGAGGGTGACACTCCTTTGATTGTCTTCACTTTAACACTGCACAGCTACATAGTGGAAATGGATAATTAATGGTCATTAACTAAGGTTTAAAAACATCACTGAGCTTCTTCCTTGATATGTATGTAACTCATTACTTTGCTGGTACCAAGTATAATGTCCCTACGTCTGAATAAAACCATCAGAGGAACAGAGATGTAATGGAATCTCATGTCTGAATAACAAAGCTCAGCAGCATCACATATTCCACGTCGGAAAAGGCCTAATGACACAATGCAGTTCTGATTATGTGTCACGTCTGACTCTAAAGAGCCGCTGACATCATTTGCTGCTGTGAGGAAAAGAGGAAATGATTTCTCTCCCAGTGCACGTCACGGTGAAAGCCTCTTTCCGCTTCCTGTCGGTAATCCGGTTTGTTGTTGGACCGCATTGTCGGTTCTATTCTACCTAATGCCCACCTATCTAGTTGGCCAGATTCTCCTGCCTATTGTTTCAGGTCTTAGAGTCGCCTCTGAGAAAGCCTATTAAACTTCAAATGTTATCCCAGAGGCTAGAAAGAAAGAGTTTGGCAGAATAAGGAAGGTATTTTCAGAATCCTCTCATCATTACTTTCAAGGTGAGACTAGAGGCAAAACTTTTGAATGTTTGAATGTCAGTCTGCATTTATCACTTTGAATAAACTTTTACTTATAATGCAAGATTCTTTTGACATTTCAAGAGAAAGCAAACTATCTTAGCTCCTGTTAATCATGTCTTCCTCTTTCCCCTCTAGATTCCATCGAGAGCTAACGAGGGGGGCGTCTCCCGACTGGACGGTCACAACAGTTTGGCACTGGCACTGGACACTGGCGAAATAATTCAACTCAACTCTTGTGAGGACATTTCTCACTCGTCATGGACGCACCAGCAGCAGACTTAACTTATGTATGTGTGAAAGAAGACGGACAAAGCGAGCAGCAGACTAAAGAGCCACAGCGCTGAAGCAGTGGAGACACCTGAAGACTTCACATACACCAACCTGTCCTCCTACTTGAAGTTCATCCTGTGATCTCCCTCGATGCCTTTTTAAAGACTTTCCTCTACTGATTTTACGCAGGTGAAATATCCTTGTTTTTAGCTGAGCTACATGGATACAATGATAAAGTCATTGGAGGACGACTTAAACTCTTATTTTCCTGAAAGTCTCTGAATGTGTTGCCAAGAAAATAAAATTTTAAAAAACATGCCCTGGCTCTTCCTGTAGCTTTCAAGCTAAATCTTTTTCTTCTTTCACAAATGGCGTTGGCTTATGACCCAGTTTTTCATCAGGTGACGCACAGAAGTCCTCCTCATTCCAACTATTAAACATTGCCCCCTCTCCTCATCTACACTATACCAACAAATATGTCACTCAGAACCACAAAATCTGAACTGTTGTCCTGTGTGGACCGGTTTAGGAGCTGTGGCACAAATGAAAGTTTTTTTTTCACGTAAATAACCTAATTAATGGTGAAATAAACAGGAAATGGATTAGGATGAGAAAGAAAATGTACAGTGTCCTCAGGTTCCCCAAGTTTGCAACAGTTCACTCAAGTTGTTTCTGACCTCGGCGCCAACAGGCTGAAATAAAAGCCGACCGCTTTAGCCTTAAAGACAACGACCCCGTCTTCCACAAGCGTCTTCTCCACATGAAACGTATAAGGGACCAGATATATTAGTATTCTGCGACTTGTGATAAGAAGCGAAGTGAAACAAGATAATCCATTTTCCATAGCAGGCAGGAGGGGGCGTAAGTTGCGGTGCACGGTTGTCTGCGACTGAATGTTTAAGCAAGTACTTTAATGGGTCGTCAAGAAATCCCAACACGAGTCTTATACCAAGTGGAAATAGTTGTATAGCATCGCTGCGAGCGAGAATGACAAATTCTCCCAGAAAAATCCTCCACCTGTTCCACTAACTCAGACGCCGGCTGCGTGCGAGGCCGCCGTCGCTGCCAGAACCGTGTCACTTGTCAAAGGCATCACGTCTGACACGCCGGTGAATGCCGCGTGTCATCCAATTCTGTTAAAGCTCGCTGCAATATTATTAATGTTGACACGATATCTGACAAACAGAGAGGATTCTGTCATTAGCGGCCGCTAATTCATGCATAATGAAACACGCCGGGGATTATTCTAATGTTCCTGCATAGTAATGTGTGGTCTGCGGAAGTTTGCGTGGGGGTTTCTTGGTTCCAGTCGAGCATCTTGCAGAGTCATAATGAGATTAGACGAGTGCGGTTAGCTTAGCACATGTCAATATGCTCATGGATACGGTGGGAGCACATTAAACAATTTGCCACGCCTGTGCATCACTCAGTTTAATGGAAATTAACACAAAAACAAGTGGTGAATGTACAAATGCTAATGTTGTTTTATTAGTTATTTTGCTGTTTTGTAATGTTCTGACACGTGGATCGGTCGAGGCCGCGTGCCAACATGTTTCATTAATCTGGTTAGCGAAACAGATTACCAGCAATTCCTCGTATCTTCTTTAGTCTGCACGCATCTCAGCTCCAAGGACGCATAAATTAATTGTATCATCTCTGTCAGACTAATTTAAAGGTTGATTAATAGAATTACAAGATAAATATGCTTTAAAAAAAAAATCAAACCTAATACTCAGAACAAATGATGAAGGTGCAGAGAACCGCAACGGTCTCACAGGCTGTTATTATCAAGTCCAACGCAATCAATTAAAGATTTAACACTGTTTCACAAGAGCTTAGGCGTAACGACAAAAGATTTCTCAACACAAAGAAGCTGAAGTGTTGACACAACAAATAAGCTCATGGAACTGTATCTTTCATTTCAATGGCGAAATTAATTTTCACATAAACAAGACATGGGGCGTGGAAGGAAAAAACTTATTTTGTTCACTGACATGTTTATCTCTTGAGAATTAGCTTGGTCCCATCAGCTAACATGGAGGAGGTGGGGTTTGTCACCAACCACCAGGGGACAATCAAGAGGCTTTGGTTTCACTTTAATGTCACTGTAAATATTCATTAAACTAAATTATGAGCATAAAACAGAAAACACTAATTGAATACATGACAACGCTGAGTTTTTGTTTTGTATCGACAGAGTAAACCTGATCCACACACCAGACAGACGACGAGAACACTTCACCTCAAAGTTTTAAAGGTGCAGCTCACTTCTCCACCGTATCACATACAAACCAACTTGATGGTGTAAGATATAACGCAACATATTGAAAAATGCATAACAGGTGCAGTGTCTTTTCACATAACCTTCTTTTTTTTTAATGGGTGCTCTGCCAGAAACTGCTGCGTGGCTTCCAGCAGAATTCGTAAAATAAAAAGGAAAAGGCAGCGCTCCAAAAAAAAAACATAATCCAAGAAATAGGTCGAGAGGAAGCTCAGATAAAGGCTCATATGACAAGACACATTAGTCTGATGGTAGCCATTAAAAATGTTTCATTTTTTAAAAAGAAGTTCTACTCAGTGCTGCTTTCCTCTGTTTGTCGTTCCAGTGGATTCAGAACCAGAATCATGATAAAGTATCAAACCATCAATTTTCTACTGGACGCAGGTGTGATAAAAATAAAATAAAATTGTTCCAGTGCACAAAACACAGTTCTTAGTGTTTATTTGATTCAGCTGATTCTGCCGGATCAAAGCAACCCCACAGGAAGAAAAGTTTCAAATGTAAAGTTTAGTTTCTCTGGATTTCATTAATGAGTTGATTAATGTAAGAGTGGATCACTCTCAAGAAATCAAAGCTCAAGCTGAGTACTATTCATTTTGATATCAAGCGGGTGATGCACGTGTTCATATAAACGCATCAATGTGTCCCATTGTTAAAGATTAAGCAATTTACATGTCGTTCTGGCTCTTTAATTACTTCTTGCAATGAAGTTACTGATATTTTACTAAGATTTTAACATTTTTTTGTGCTGTGAAACAAATATTCTGCTTTTGCTGTACACCTTATGGTTCAGTTATTTTTATTTGATTTGATTTGCCTATGACCACTGAAAGAAAGAAAAGTCAGTGTTTCTTTATCATGTTAAAAAAAAAACTTAGCATCAAAGTTTTACAACAAAGGAGAGAAAATCTATTTAGAGTTAAATATCGACCGCGGTGGGGAAGCATTGTACTTGTAAAAAAACAATCCTCAGAATCACATGGCTTGTATTTCCTTGAGGACGTTGCTGAAAACCTGGACACAAACCTCCCCGTCCGGCTGCCTCATGGACGCCAGGGTCCAGGCCTCCTCGAAGGTTTCCTCCGAGATCTCCACGCCCACATTCCTGAAGATCTCTGCGATCTGTGAACAAGAAGATTAAACTGTCAGTGAGAAAACCCCACTTCACTCAAAGAGGTATCACTCTGACATTTATGCCTTTTACTGTATTTCATTTGGATCCAAGTGGACTGAAGCCATGCCGCAGCACCAGTAGTGTTTTAATGGTCAATGTGGAAAAAGACCTGAACAAATATGAAACAGGCTGGTGATGGAAAACGTTTTCCTAGACAACTAAATATTAATTCACTATTTATCTTGATCTGCTTTAGATAAAAGTGTAGTTGTTTGTAATCAACTCAAAGATTCGACTAATGACTAAAGACAAGGACACAGCTGCAAACTCTCCAGACTTCTTTTTATCTAAATTGCTGTTAAAGTAAAAACAGACTGTGAAAGATCTGGAAACAGACTTTTTTTTCTCAGGCAGATATTTTGATTTGTTGAACATTGGAAGTTATTAATAAGATAAAGGGAAGTTGCGTTGATCTCGGATGACAGATCCAAGGCGCTGCCTCACTGTCTGACTTACTGAGACGCCTACGTTAAGCAGATTCTTCATTATTGTTGTTAGTAACATCTGTGCTTTCCCGCTATGACTGGAGGAAAATAGTCTGTCGTGAAAAAAGCATATTACACCAACATCTGTCTCCTTCAACACCCATTCATTCTTCAAAAAGGTCAAACTGGTCTAATAATGATTCAACCCTAATCATATACAGATCAGAGACAGCCACGGACATTAAAAGTATAGACCGTGTCGTTGTGACCTCCCTGTAGACACTCAGTTTGTATTTTGTTATTTAAGTACACAACACCAGATGCCTACCTCCTCCTTGGTGCGAGGACAGAAGAAGTGTTCCTTGTAAACACCTTGGAGGGCGGGAACCGACGGATTCAGGAGATCTGCCACCGAGGGTTTGTCACCATAGTTGATGGTGTCGGTGACTCTGGTGACGCGCGGAGCTGGAAGGTCGGCGCGCACAGACGGGATCCCATATGTGCGACTGTCTACGTTAGAGAGACCAGATGATAAGGAAGGATTTTTATTAGATGGGGATGAAGGAAATGTAAATAGGTTCATTTAGCGCTCGTAAATATTACGTAACTGTTGCACATCAGTCAAAAAAAAGAAAACAGATGTCTGTAACTATGTTTTAATTTACACAATTACGCCTCGGAAAACAGCATGAAAGTATCAGGCAGTGATACTAATGAAGTATAACTGCCATGATTGTGTCTCTATGATGATAAATGTATATACGAGCGGCTTGATTTCATATTACTCTGCACGTTCTGACTGTTTTCACCCATAAATCCTACTTAATGGGTTTCAATTTTTAAGAAAAATGTCCAACTGTGAAACATTTGATCTATTATTTTATCTATATCGCCAAAGAAGATGGATTTTGCTGACGTACTTGATGTGAGAGGACGGTCCCTGTCCGCCCCGATGAAGGAAGCGGAGGTGAGGAAGTGGTCGGGGGCCTCTCGGAGTCGCCTCAGGGTCCTAACGGTCGTCTTTGAGCTGCCTGGCGCTACAGGCTCCATGTCTTCAGGATCAATCAAGGCCTGAGCGGCAGGAAGCTGTTCTGGTTGGGACAAAGACATCTTGTCTATGTCGGCTGGAGCTGTGCTGGTCTCAGGTGCTGCAAGAGACAAGAGACACAAAATCACATCCCTGAACATGAGCCTACAGGTTCAGACTCTGCTTCACCCGGATGTACAATACCAAATTAATGAATTTTGTAAAAAAGCTCAATAAACAAAACATTAAACTGACCATTCGTCATGATGTATCGGTCCCGAGCGTTGATTGGCATCCTGTCCTTCCAGTTGAGGAAGTTAGCGAACTCCAGGAAGTTTATGTGTCTCTCCTTGTCTGTGTCACAGTAATCAATCAGGTCATCCACGACCGACTCACCAACATCCAGATGGAACTGACGGCAAACTGCCAGTAGGTCGTCTCTGTTGATCATCCCCTTTCCGTTCTGGGGATTCACGTAAAGAGATTCACATGAGAAGGTTTGTTTTAAGTATGAGACGAGGAGGTTTATGGAACTATTGTCACATCACCAGCTTCATCTCAAAGCTTGCAACTGGACTTTCTCACTGCAGATCACTTTGTCAGACTCTTCAAACAAGGGTGTGACCAATACCATCAATAATGGCTGCAAGGGTCAAAATGCAAAGCAGGATTTGGATTAACGATAGAAGTTACACCTGTGCCTTTTGTGCTGAGACAAGCAAAATGTTCCCTGAGAGACAGAGCTATGGTGAAATAGTTGTTTTTTGGTAAAGTCTCACCCTGCCAGTCGTACCTTGTCATAATGTCTGAACGCCTGTAGCAGGGAGGGAAAGTTCTGGAAGTTGACCCTCTTGAGATGGATTCGCACTGCGCTGACCAGGCTGTGCTGCTGGTCTGGAACCCTCACGTACTGCCCTGGCTCCGCGGAGTGGATAACTTCTCCAGCACCTGTGCGAGAAGCAGGCAGGAAGCCGTTTGATGTCTTGAACCAGAATAAACGTCAGAAAAAATCCTGCATATTCAAATATGGAATCCACAAATTAATTGAAACTCTACCGAATTCATCCAGCGGCTTTGGCAGACCAAAGATGTGATCTGGGGAAAAATTCAAGGGATTTCTTCTCCTGAAACAATAAGTTTTATTAGAGGATTAAGAAGTAAAACAGTGGTGAGTGAATTACAGTATAAAGTTATATACTTACATCTTGTTAGCGTTGTCAGATTTTTGCTGCATCCTGTCCTTGTCCCCAGATCTTGTCCAAACAGTCTTTGGATTGTAAAACCTATGGCATGGTAATAATCGTGCAAGGTGAGGTATTAATTTATTTGTTTATTTCAAAATTACATACTGTATAGATACATAATATAATGAGACTCAACAACAAAACACTATTGCTCTATTTTCGCACTCACTTGCGCGACTCCCCGAACCAGCAGAGAGTTTTGCCAGTAGTACGTCCGTCGTTAAAATGAGGCGTGGCCTTCCCGAACCTGCTGTCTTTACCGTCCTGAGTCCAGTCGTACTTCCTGTCAATCTGCTCGCCTGGAGTAGTGGAGGGGAATTATTTCATGGTGGTGACCAAGCAGACGCCACATTTTCAAAAACAATCAATTAAACTCGACAAACAGAAAGTTGGTATCGGCTTTTGTGAATCATATGATCTCTCTTACCGGGAAAATAGGCATTGTGGGTGCGGACATAATTTTCATGCCCCGCCTGAGCGTCCTTCTTCAGCTGCTCAGCTGTTTTTTTAGGGTTAATAATATCCCACATATCATGATCTGGACAACAAGGAATGAGAGAAAGAGAAGAACAATTTGTTTCTTACCAAACTTTAATCTATTTTAAAAATTGGTATCAGCGATCGCCTTACTTGATGTTACACATACCCCAAACTGTTTTATCCCCGAAGGGAGTTTTGTCATTACACACGGTGGGAAGTCCAATCTGCTGATCACCTGAGCCCAGAGTATCTGCTTCACTGAGCTCTTGCAGCTTATTTTGGAACACAGTCTTCGGGGGAGGATTTATCAAGCTTCTGACCTGGTGGAATCACGTAAAAATTACAACTTTGTAAACATATTTTGGTTGCGTGGCATCGAAAAATGTTCATGGCAAGTACATGGTAAAAACAAAAATTGACTACACTACTGTCATAGTATTTCTCTTCTTTTCTTAAATTGATCTTTGCGCTATACAAACATATTTTGAATCAGGCATTGAGTAATTAATCAGCTCTCTAAAATCAGGATGTTTAGAGAGCTTTGTAAAATGAAGTGTGTGTGTGTGTGTGTGTGTGTGTGTGTGTGTGTGTGTGTGTGTGTGTGTGTGTGTGTGTGTGTGTGTGTGTGTGTGTGTGTGTGTGTGTTACTGACAGTAGGACATGGGATGTTCCTCATGCCATGAACGAGCGTGCTGGCAACATCTGGATCATCTGCCTTGCCCGGGTGCACTCTGACAGCTCCCGGTTCTGGTGGCATGCGAAATTTCCGTACCTCCGGGGGGGTGGAGGGCTGAAAATGTAGAAAGTACACTCACCTTCAAAATTTACAAAAGAACCTGTCGGATTCAAATCATATTCATAACATTTACTCTTTGTTTATTATTCTATAATTATAATATTACTTAATACTATAATTAAAAATAAAATGTGACGTATAATGGGTATTATACTATTTTGTTTTGTGTATATTATTGTGTATTCATTTTATTAATTATCCTTATGGAAGGTCCCATTGAAATAAAATATCTCCTCTGTCAATATATAAATAAAAGCAATGACAAATAACACAAATCATACTAAAACAGAGCAGATTAAAAAACAAAAGACAGACATACAGGAAGTTCAATTAAATTATATACAATTCTGGGGTATTATAATTGAGTATTTCCACTTTCTATTATTTTATTCTTGTACTACATTTCAGACGGAATATAATATCATATAACCCATGCAGCTGCGTTTATTTGATATAGCTTGAAGTATTTTGCATATTCAAATTATTAATAAAAAAGATATGTGATTCAAATATATATTTGGTTATGGATTAAGTTACACAGTAGTAGATACATTTACCAGCTGCACCATCAGTGATGCCTACACATGAATGCATCAACAATTATAACCCACATTTTGTATGAGGAGTACATTTCCTTCAATGGAGGACTTCTACTTGTAACTGAGTATTTCTACACTGTAGCACAGGTACTTGTACTTGTGTGATTACCCCCCACTGTACAAACCCTTGTCACTTCTTGTAAGCACATCTCAGCTGTGTCTCCTCCTGGCGTCAGTTTTCCAGCCTGTTGTTAAAAGAAAAACACAGAAAACACAAAAGTTTACTCAGATTAAAACACAGGTGCAGTATGCTAATGCCACGTTAGCTAGCTAGCATGGTGTTAACCCCTTTGATACACAACATGGGATCAACAATGACCTGCATTAATTTCCTGTTATATCATGCATGAGTGTGTCTTTGCTATATTTTTGAAATAAATGTATTTTATCATTTAACATCTCAGTATTCATTAAATATATTGTTATTACCAGAAATCATTATTTTTACTTTATAAAAATGTTTTTAAAACCCTTGCCATTCATTTCACACAGCTGCTTTTGCACATCTGATGCATGTAAGTCTTATTTTAAAATTACTAGTGAGAAAGAGAAATATGTACAATACTAACGAGCTGTTCGCTGGCTAGCTTCTTTTCTGCCTAGCTAACCATAGCTAGATCAACAAAATAAAACTCGGAATATAACAGTATATATTTAATAGACTGATTGATATGCATTTGAAAATATGCTTTTGATTTTTCTTTATCCAGATTGTTCCAGACTTACGGTTGGTAAGTTGCTTATGGTTGACATGTTCATAAAGATGCTGGATGAAGAACAGGATGAGGAAGATGAGGAAGATGAGGAGACAAATTCTTGGTCTTGATTCTGAGTCTGAAATGTCTGATGCTGAAAACTTAAACTTTGTTGTGTGTCTGAATCCAGCTCTGCTACATGAAGAAGGATCCTTTGATGACAAGGAAGACCCTCCTGTCTCCTATGTCCTCAAAGGAGCCTTCTCCTGAATAAAAAATGAAGAATAAGCTATAAAAGAATATATATAACGGAACATTTCGCCATTATGAAATATCACCGGAAATGAACACAGGTAGTTGTTGTCCCGTGTTGTGCGTTAGAAGAAGTTTTCATTGCGTGCGTATCAAAGGTTTAAAGTTCACTTACCGTCGGTGTGCGTGTTTCCACGTGTTCCTCTGGGTCGCTCATGATCCTGTTGAATTCACGTGGAGCAGCAACAAACACAAACGTCTCTAGTTTGTCGTTTTTAACGTCAAAGTTTCCACGTTGAACTAAATTCAGGCTCGAAGACGCGGAGCTCTGTTTCTGCTCCGTTGCCAGGCAACAGCAGTTCACGTTACAATACAGTAACATACTGTAAAAAAGACAAAAACTTTTCAACTGATGATGAAAAGTATTTAAGGTAATGTTTCTCAGTGAGGTCATCACATTCATATTATTCACAAATATCAACAGTAATATTTTTATTTTTTTTATTTTTCATAAGGTAGAAACCGTTTTATTTTACATGTCTTTTCAGCCTGTTTATTGTTCTGGATATAAAATATCATAAGATTAGATAAGATAAGATAAAATACAATAAGAAAAGATTACATCAAATAAGATAAAATAAGATACAATAAGATAAAATATAATAAGATGTGATCAAATAAGATACATTACAATACGAAAAGAAAACATACGTTATTATATAATAAAATACAATAAGATGCGATAAGATGCGTTAAGAAAAGATAAAATAAGATAAGATATGATAAGAAAAGAACAGAAACATGATGTTGAATGTTTATATTGAATATTGCACATGATGTTGAATATTACACATAGAAGAAAACATTCATATTACACATAGAAGAAAACAATAATACTACACAGAAGAAAACAGTAATACTACACAGAAGAAAACAGTAATATTACACATAGAAGAAAACAATAATACTACACATAGAAGAAAACAGTAATACTACACAGAAGAAAACAGTAATACTACACAGAAGAAAACAGTAATACTACACATAGAAGAAAACAGTAATACTACACATAGAAGAAAACAGTGATACTACACATAGAAGAAAACAGTGATAATACACATAGAAGAAAACAGTAATACTACACATACAAGAAAACAGTACTACTACACATAGAAGAAAACAGTAATACTGTAGTATTAGAAAACAGTAATACTACACATAGAAGAAAACAGTAATATTATGTAAGATCATCCCCCAGGCCATAAGACTTTTAAACTCCTCCAAACCAGCACCTCAGCATATTTGCACTATTGCACATAATTGCACCATTGTTTTTCTTTTTTTTTCTTTAGGTGTATATATATATATTTAGATATATATATTTATTTTCTATTTTAAACTTTTGATATTGTATTTTATATTATTTTATTCAATATTTTTTTGCTTGTAAATATTCGGAGCATTGCAATAAGAGAGCCTGTGACCCAAGCATTTCATTGCCAGCGACTGCTTAATGTAATTGTTGTGCATTTGACATTAAACTCTTGAATCTTGAAAGCAGTCATATTATTATTGTATATTATTATTATTATGTGTAGAAAACAGTAATACTACACATAGAAGAAAACAGTGATACTACACATAGAAGAAAACAGTGATACTACACATAGAAGAAAACAGTGATACTACACATAGAAGAAACAGTAATACTACACATAGAAGAAAACAGTATTATTATATAAGAAACACTAATACTACACAAAAACAGTACACAAGAAGAAAACAGTATTATTATATAAGAAAGCAGTAATATTACACATAGAAGAAAACAGTAATATTACACATAGAAGAAAACAGTATTATTAATAAGAAAGCAGTAATATTACACATAGAAGAAAACAGTAATACTACACATAGAAGAAAACAGTATTATTATATAAGAAAGCAGTAATATTACACATAGAAGAAAACAGTAATATTACACATAGAAGAAAACAGTATTATTATATAAGAAAGCAGTAATATTACACATAGAAGAAAACAGTAATACTACACATAGAAGAAAACAGTATTATTATATAAGAAAGCAGTAATATTACACATAGAAGAAAACAGTAATACTACACATAGAAGAAAACAGTGATAATACACATAGAAGAAAACAGTATTATTATATAAGAAAGCAGTAATATTATGTGAGAAAGCAGTAATATTATTGTATATTATTGTATATTGTTGTTCTGTGTAGCTGCTCAGAATGTCACCCAGCAGTGGATTGAGCGAACACATGATTGGCTCCTCTCCCTGGTACGTAGCACATTGTCAGTTCCAGTCACACGATCTGTCATCATCCTTCGTACGATGCTAGAAGGGAAGTTGAGAGAAGTGGGACATCGGGGATCCTCCTGAGATCTTAGGCTACAGCCGCCGTCCGGACCCGCTGTGAACCCCGCCGCCTCCGACCCGCAGCCTCCCGGAGAAAACACTCCACACCCAGCCGCTTCCTCCCGTCCGTACAGGTGAGCTCGGCTAATGTCCGGCGTTAGCTCACCTAAGCTAAGCTAAGCTAAGCTAGCTAGGTGGCTAACGGCTATCCCGAGGGCTCCTCCCGATGCGGCTGCGGCTACACAGCGTTAGCTTGGCGAGCTAACCGCTAGCTAGCCGTACGCTTGAAGGGCCCCAGCTGTTTAGCCACACAGTAGCTTAGCCGCGTTGTGTTGTTGAAATCCGCCACCACGTTAGCATCTATTAGAGCATTAACGTGGAATATAAACACACAATCCACGGACCCGCGTTAGCCCCCCACCCCCATCAGCTTGACCGGGGGTAGGTCAGTGGTTTTCACGTCATGTTAGCTAATGTTAGCTAGCTGTCATTAGCTGTACACACCCAAAAAAAAAAAACCCTGCATCCTCTTGTGTGTGTTCTTCAAAGCTCACACGCGTGTCACCTCCACGTGTTGTGGGTAAACACCTCGTCCCGGATACGTAAACACAGTGAAGCTAACGTGACACTTGTTAGCTTGAGCTGTTTAATACAGGCAGATATTTGGGTTTTTAATGCGGGGGGGGGCTAGCTCTATGCTAACGCTAACAGTCGTTACTGTGCTAATTCCGAGCCCAGTCAGCAACAACACAACAGGTTATTTGTGGTGAGCGGTGTCGTAACGCGATGTGGACAAACTGTTGACAGTCATTTATTGGGCTGAAGACTCTGTGGACACTTTGTTGTTGTTGGACCTGAGAAACGAGACAAGAGACAAGAGACGAGCTGTTGTTGACTGGTTCGTGTTTTGTTATTCACCTTCTGTCATCAACACCCCTGCACAGAAAACTCCTCTGAATCCACCTGGAGTCACTCATCTTATATATCCCAGCATCACGTCACTTGAATCACAGACAACACAGACGTGGCCCAGGACAGACACTGACACCTTCATCAGAGGCTCAGCTTTTTCAGAAGTTGGAAGTAAAAGTTAGAAACCTCGTCAGCTCTCGGGAAGCAGAAGTTCAGAGACGCCACGATACTGTAAACTGTCTCGCTCTCTGTGTGTCTGTCTAACTATGGTTTTTTTGTCGTAACCTGTTTTCACATATTTCCTCTGGTTAGTTATTATGGCAAACAAACCACTATTGTTTGGAGGAGAATGAAAGTGTAGCCGTGTAACGTGAAACTCTGTAATGACGTGGTGGCTACGGTTATTCTCCCTCCATCGTCACTGTCACCATAATTTTGGTGATGTAGTGGAAAAAACATCTTCCATAACATAACGTTGAAATTCCTGAAATCTGTAAGTTTTTGTTTCCAACAGACACATTTTCTGGAAACATTTGCTCCAGTAGTAAAATAGTTGTGTTATTATTATTAGTTGTTTTTTCATATATCTTAACTGTGATGTAAAGAAATATAAAGTGTATTGTAATATATATTAAAATCTGGGTTATAGGAAGAATGGTTTTATGTCAATATATCAATCATAAGAAAGAACATCTACAACATTGACTAGTTGGTAAATATCAGTAAATATTATTTCTTTTTGGGATGACTCCTATCATGAGCCATATATATTAAAATAATTTTATTTTGTAGATAATGAGCTGCAAACCTGGACACAATATTTGTCTATACAGTAATAAATGTACCCATAAAAACTGTATTAACTGTATAAATAGGGTTTGCTTGCACAGTTTTTCAGTTTTCTGTGCTGTGGTCACGGTGTTCCCCTTCAGCCACAGAGAAAATATGTCATATCTTAAATCTTCTTATCTTATTGATCAGAAGATATGTGTTTTCCATTTGCTGTGTTACCACAAGTTACAGATAAATAATTTAAGAAAAACATCCCCGTAGCTCATGAACTGCTTTGATTCATAGTTAGAAATGTAAAAACACATGTTCAATTTTCTAGTGAACCTGCACATTTCAAACGTTTTTGACTCATTTGTATGTTTCTGACATCACACTGACACTTTGCTTTCTCTTCTTTGTCCTGTTCAGGTATTTTCTGGGGTTTTTCCCATCAGGTCAGTGCCCAGAGGAAGTGAGTGGACGGTGTGACATGGCAAGTAGAGGTGGAGCCACACGACCCAATGGGCCAAACACAGGCAACAAGATTTGTCAGTTCAAACTTGTGCTATTAGGAGAGTCAGCGGTGGGAAAGTCGAGTCTCGTACTTCGGTTTGTCAAGGGACAGTTTCATGAATTCCAAGAGAGCACAATCGGAGGTACGTATCTTCAGACCTGAAAAATATTACACACAAGGATTAATACTATTGACTTGGTTTTATTTGCATTCATGTCATGTGAGAATGAATCACGCCATTTATCATGATGTCACTAATAAATAGAAGTCACAAGAGTCATATTTGTGTCGTCTGATTGTAGGAAATGTTACTAAGAGCAGAGGAAATTGGTCAGAAATTAGTTTAACACACCAAAAAGATCATGGTGGCAAACAGATGTGGAATCAATAGAGAAGAAGGAGGAATGAGGAGAGACACCTTTTAAGTTTACAAGTGAAGCTGGTGAAGTTTGAGTGTGAACAAAGCCGACAGAAACAGAACAGTAGGAATTATCGGCATCTAGTCCCTGGTTCCTCACGTAAACTGGTCCAGTGAGGTTAAACTGGTCCGGAACCATCTGTATAATCTCGATTGAAAACACCTGTACAGTTAATGTTATAGTTCTGGTTATCTCTAATACGTATTAATGTGCATATTCAAGCACAATGAAGAACCAATTAAACAAAACATAGAAGGAGAATCTGGGTCAATGGATGGATCCCAAGACCTGCAGGATGAATCCGGTTGGAAACGTCAAATTGTAAACAAGATGATCATTTATATTTACATTTTAATTAGAATAATGTTAAATTCCCTAATTCAAGTTCTATATATATATATCTGTTTTCTTTTTGTTATTAATGATAAAGTTTATGGTTAAACTGTAAAATATCAAGCCTCAATTTCGTATCTTTGTCGTAAGGGTTTGTAAAGAAACACACACACACACACACACACACACACACACACACACACACATATATAAAGATATATAGATCTATACAATGGCCAGTATATTCGGTAAATCGGTATCATAATTTTACTTCTCGCTAGTATCGTAAAATCAGTTGCGCTCTATTGTTGAGTGAGATTGAATTGACTGTTTCCTCAAAGGATAAAAGACGGATCAAGACAGAGAAACTTCCCTGAGAAACCCCAAAAAGTAATTGCTGCCTCATGCCGGATGCATTTCCAGATTTGTTTGTTCTGTATAAAACCTGTTTGCCATTACTAGGACCCCGTTTTCCAAATGTGTAAATGTGGAGCAGATAATCCCCAGTGGGTCTCCAGCTTTGGTCTTAAATTATTTCCTCCCAGAAACACATTCAGTGCCGCTCACTTGCAACAGGCCCATTTGTCATTGGCTCCTCTGCTTTGTGCCCCCGCAGCTGCCTTCCTGACTCAGACAGTATGTTTGGACGACACAACAGTCAAGTTTGAAATCTGGGACACAGCTGGTCAGGAGCGCTACCACAGTCTGGCCCCCATGTACTACAGAGGGGCCCAGGCAGCCATCGTGGTCTATGACATAACAAATGAGGTGAGTCAGGTGCCCGGTTCTGTCATGCGAGTGTTTTGTTATCAGAGCCGCTTTCCACTAGACGTAGTGGAAACAATAACCTTGTCCACGATGAGGAGATTGTGGGGTTTTCCATCTTACTCTTTTATTTTGTCTAGCCTAAATAAGAAGCTTGTTTTTGTATATTTACAAATTAAGAGGTTAGACATCACTCACAACACAGTGTCCTGGAGACAATGTACAGTAGATGTCACTCACCCCCCTTAGTTTCCAAAGAGGTTTCACACTAAATGACTCTGTGCTGATAGATCTGTGTTTACAAAGAGGTCATGTTGGACTTTTTCCTTTTCATTGTCTTAAAAACAAAAGAGGCAGCTGCCATGAAGCCAACAGTTGATTTAGATTCATTCTATTTCCTCATTGTACCTGAAAGATCGGCCCTGATTCAAAATGCAGTCAATCCCAACAGACTCTTTTACTCTGATCTTCCTAAAGTTAGCTCTTCATGTTCACTTGTTAGAACCAAAGCTCATTGTGTGTCATTCTCCCTCTCACCTAGAAACACACTGAATACAACATACGCTCTGGTTCTTTAGGCTCCACTCAGGTTGTGTTGGACATGTCCATGCACAGACATGTCCACAGGTCTGTGCGTGGACAGACATGACAAAACACGGCCTGACCTGAAACAATTAGACAACTAGACAAGTAGAATTCAGACTTTCTGACTTGGGTCCTGAGTAGAGATGTGACGATACCTAACATTTAGTAGTCGATACCGATACCACGGCACAAAACAAAGACAAAACAATAAACCCCATTTACTTCAACACACTCCTTTTATAAACAACAGTGGCTACTTGGCCTTCATGTCATAAATAGAAAGATAAGACTTAAGACGTGTAGGAAAGTTATAAGATTTCAGTTATCAGGTACAACTCTATGACTGTAAGAAAACAGCAGAACACGCAATATACACACACACACACACACACCTATATACTCGAGTGCACGGCTGCAAGCAGTAGCTCACTACAGCAGCAGTGACGGACCATTAACACATGTATTAAAAATGTTATCAGTGTTTCCTCTGGTATGTTTTTTTAGCAGCGGGGGGGCGGGGCAGCCCCCTGACAAGTTCCTTCTAACACTTCCTCTTAACTTTCACATTAGAGAACAGTGTTTGTATTTTATTATTCAAGACAAGGTCCTCAGACATCAAAGAACAAGCATGTTGCTCACTTTTCTGACATTAATGTCATAACTTCTGTTTGGTTTTATAGCACAACCTCCGATACTGTAACTAATTCAACCTTTTCTGTATCTGGGGACATTTTCCTTTGTTTCATATTTAATCAAATGAGTCTCCTCTTGTCCTTACAGTTTAATCACATGAACCCCCCCCCCCTCTCTCTCTACCTCTCCCTGCTTTGTTTTCCAGGAGTCATTTGTACGGGCAAAGAACTGGGTTAAAGAGCTTCAGAGACAAGCCAGTCCAAATATTGTAATAGCCCTGGCTGGGAACAAGGCTGATCTCGCAAACAAGAGAGCACTGGACTTCCAGGTTTGTCTTCTTCAGGTTATTTTTTTCTAATGAACTCAGGATGTGAACAATAGCTCTCAGTAGAGCACATCCTTCCACCAACGCCCGGCCAGTCCCCTTATGAAACCACGAAACCACATTTAAAACAGCTAGATCCAAATATTACAAATTACTCACACGTTATCACAGATAAACCGGTTGTGAGTGTCTATTTTCATCCATAGCAACTGAAGAGTATTCAGTGATATGACCTAATGGTTGTCTCGTGTTGGTTTCTCCGTCACAGGATGCACAGTCGTACGCAGACGACAACAGTTTGCTTTTCATGGAGACGTCAGCAAAGACCTCTATGAACGTGAACGAGATTTTCATGGCCATCGGTAAGTGTCTCTGATGGAAGTACTTGACGAGAGCTTGAATATTATGTGAAGTGGAGTTTTAATTGTGATCCTTCGAAGCAGAGCTTGTCAGTCGCTACGAGTTTCCGACTAGTGACAAGAGCCCTGACGAACTCGGCTGTGAACAGTCGGGGTTTTAGTCTCTTATGTGAAAATGTGTTTAGGTCGAACATAAGAGAAATACTGAACTTTATGTGGGTAGTTCAGAGCTACTTTTTGATTTTTGAAGACAACAATTCCCAGATATCCTTCTGTCTTAAAGTTGATGTTAACGCTCCCATCACTAGAGTATGTGCATGTGATGTTCCATTCTCTTTTCTTCCGCTATCTGACATGGTTTGAAACTTCATTTCAATGTCAGTCTCACATTCGTGTAATTTATTTAGTCAAAAGTAGATTAGACTTTGAGGTACATTTAAAAACAAGGCAGGGTCACGTACCTTCGTGTCTTATCACTCCTGCTCATCGAGTCTCTGTCACTTTCACATTGCAGCAAAGAAGCTTCCCAAGAACGAGCCCCAAGCCACCGGCGCCAGCAGCGGGCGGAGCCGGGGGGTGGACCTGACAGAGACGGCTCAGCCCACCAGCCGTCCCTGCTGCAATAACTAACCCAGCTCTTCCTGCTTATCCTCCTCCCCCCCACACACACACACATTCACACACACCACACCCACCCCCTCCACTCTGCTCCCTCTGGACATCGACCTGACCCTCAGCCTCACTCCCCTGGATTAGCTAAAAGACTCTGTATAGCTGCATTTCTAATACCCTTTTTTTTTTTGTTGGTGTTCTTTTATTTTTTTCTTTGTTTTTTGTTTTTTAAAAACTTTTTTTAAGAAGTGTATATCAGTATAATGGATGCATGTATCACTACAACGCCTAAAAAAAATACACACATTTTTGTTTCTTATTAAGTTGGACGATTAACCCCGTTTAAGACGAGCGTGAGTGAGTGAGTGAGGGACCTGTGAGCGTGGGATCGTGTGTGTGATGAGAAGGTGCAGCCTCATTCGTCACTGCACAGGCTCGACTGGATGCGAAGTGTGATGCCTGTAATACTCTTAGCGAGCGGGTTTAGTTTTTTACAATCACAATAAAACCATATTGTTTATTTTGAGAGGTGGCGGGAAAAGGACTGTCATGCAAACGCAAGAACCCCTCCCTCCTCACGTGTCACCCGGGACGACGTCCAGGCTCCAAATGGAAAAAGTGGGAAACAAGTTTAGCGCTCCCAAAAAGTTGGAAATGCACAAAAATGTACTTTGAGAAAAACGTAGAAAAGCAGCCTGGATGTGTCAGACTTCCCCGTTTTGCCGCGACAAGTCAAATAGTTCCCTGAAAACAAATTTCTCCATCCGTAGAGCGGTGCGTTCTTGTCACTTTGCCACACATCACACTTCACCGCAGTCTCCGTGGTGTGAAAAAAAAACACGGGAGTTCAGACGTGTGAGAAATCGGGAGCCGGCACCTCCAGGCCAAACTGAAGAACTGCTCTGACAAGATGTTTAAATTCAGCTTTGCTATTCAATGGAAGCTTTCACGCTGCAGCGTCTTGGAGTCCGTCATCGCAGAGAAGCCCGTGTCAGCTCCGACACCGATCTGGCTTCACATAAAAAAAAATTTAAAAAAAGAAAATCAACAGGAAACTGTTGAGCATCCTGCGTAGTGAGTCATCCTGCAGAGACTCAAACACACGACACCATGTCAAACTCCTGTTAATCCACCTGGTTTCTGTTTAATCTGAATTAAGAGAGCGGCTGGGCGGGGGGGGTTAAAGTTCGGAACAGCACACGAACAGAAAATTGGGACGATCCATTGTCACTTCTACTCTAATGTTGTTACAGGGTGCAATGTTGTCTTCTTCCTCCTTTAGAACAGCTTGCAGAGCTCACCAGGACATTTATCTAGAGATTCCGAACAATTGTACAGTTCAATATCAGTCTGCTTTGGGGTTTTTATTATTTTCTTTTCTTTCATTTCATTTTTTATTCTCGACCTTGTCACAAAACTGGTCACATGTTAAGCAGTGGTGGTCTTTTTAGGTATGTGTAGTGTTATTAACAAAATCCCTCTGTGGTGTCTTGTTACTTTTCTCAGAAATGGTCCATGGTCATGTTTGAAAGGAACTTTTATTGCATTGCACAGTGTTGATCCTGTTTTAATTAATGATGACTGCCCTTCGATTTTATATGACAGACTGTATTGGACTTGCTAACCTACGACTATAAACAGGTAGCGTAATTAACCTGACCGGTGGTCTCTCTTACAGCTCAATGAATTTTAATAATGTACAACAGCATTACTAGTGATGGGCTGATCAGTTTTGAGTGTCTGAATTCAACTTAATAAATTCCATAAAGAGATCCACTGTGTGCTCTTTATTTTAGCTTTGAAATAGATTCACACATGATTCTGGTTTGTAACTTTCTGGGACACTTTCTTTTTGCTGTTTCCTATTTCTAAGAGATAAATAATATGTGTAAAAAGTATGACAGTGGCCACAAATGAATGGGAAACACTGGTTTATTGCACCAGTGTAAAGAATGGTATTTTAATTCAATGCAGCAGAACCTTCCTTTAATATTAACATTGTTTTTACTGTCCCCTCATCTGCTCAACACCCACATCTTTAAAACCCTGCACCCCCTGGTTGAACCTTCCTCCTCAGGGTCTGTGTTCAGTGGCACAGACCCTGATGATAGTGTTGCACGGGTCATGGATCGCGTTGCCTCACTTCCCTGCAGGACGTCTGTCAGTCTGATGAAAACCTCATCACACAGTTCGTCCTCCCGGCAGCTGAAGGTTCAGTGGAAGGCCGTGTGCTGTCAGAGAGGTGACGTGTGATGGTTGTTCGAACTGGGATGAAGGTGCAGTTCTTCATCACGTTCATTGGAGGTGAACTCCTGAGTAAAGAGACACAAAACGTGATGGGAGTGAAAACGTGATCCACCTCTGCATGATTATAGGTTTGCTTGTGATAAATACAGAGATGAGAGATGCAGTCCTTCGTTTCTGACGTCTGATACAAGTGTACTCGTATAAGAATGACACCTTGAAGGGATAAACAGGTGGGTTTGGATGGACTCTACTCAGAGTCGGCTCTACTTCATAAATCACAATGTTAGAGTCCAGCCGTTTGCTCAGGATCTCTTTCTGAACCGTCCAGAATTCGACCGTCGGCCTCTTGCCAAAGACGACGACAAAGTAAGAGACCAAAAATGCATTTCTCTGGGTGTTTTGACACTTTTGGCCGTTAAGCCCGTAAAAAAGACGTATTAAACTTTTCATGTGTGAACTGGTGAAGTGCTACTCTGAAGTTTTGACATGTTAAAGGGTTTTATGACTCCGGCTGGACGCTCCGTGGCAGAAACTGCTTGTATTGGTTTTCAGCGCTCGTCTTTCAGAGCTGGAAATGATGGCGGGTGTTTGCTCCTCTGGGCCGGCGAGCTCTCTGGCAGCGTTCCTGAGGTGGAAGTGGAAAATGTCAGCTCCTCTCAAAGAAATGGGATTTCAACTTTTTGAAAAACTCACTTCTCCTTTAACAGTTTATTAAACGGACGTCAGCAAAGTGTACACGAGCGGATTTGAAGCATTTTGGGCTTTGAAATCCCCTTCGAAAGGAAAATCTGTTCCAAAACAGAGAAGATGAATTATCTGAAGACAGAACTGCGTTTAACACTTCACGGATTATTCATCGCTGCCATAAAAAAACCTTGTTCAAATAAAGAAGTGAACTCTCAGAAAAGATCCCTGTTGTTAATTTGTTTTGAACAATCGCTCATGTTCACAAATGTCAGAGGAATAAACTTGTTGAAGGACAAGACGCTTTTCAGAAGAAGTCAGTTTGTACAGTGTCAATCAAAAACACAGAATCTCGTGTTATATAAAAACTCAAAGAAGAGGTTATACTGTGATTAGGACGTGTCAATGTCTAGATTATGTAACTATTTCTTATTCTGAATATGACCGTATTCAGGTTGAGCTAATCAGAACATGCTGTTTACATGGCGGTGCATTATTCAGATTATTGTTTAATCAGGTTATTATTGGAATTTTGGTGAATATGTAAACGTGTCTAATGTCCCAATAATAAAAATGTACTGACTCACTGTGACACTTGAATAGAGCAGAGACACAGTTAATTTTATTTCTGATAACCACTGGTTAAATTGTAATTAAGACACATAAGACACCATATTTATATACATATTCATGTTAATATGTAAGCTGTTATTTAAAGACACTGTTGATGTGTTTTTCTGTTGAATTTTCTCACTGGATTAATTTAGCCTGATGCTAAAATCCCCCCCATGAGGCGTTTAAGCTCCAACAAATACTCCCCAAGTTATAATTCACACCCGAGCTCCATACTAACTTTACTGTTTGTACTGCAGTTCTCCCTGGTCGCCATGGGAGGGCAGCAGTGCACTTCACCCACATGATCCCATCATCCAAACCTTCTCTGGAATTATGGTCTGGTTTCAGAAAACCTATATAATCACTTATCTGCTCACAGAACGGATGTTGGCCCCTTTGCACATAAGAATGTTGACGTGATTGATTGATGACCAACATGTTGATTTCATTACAACTATATAAACTGTTAGATCCTGAGCTGAGGTGAGTTACAGGAAGAAAAATGCAGAATTTGACATTTAACAGATACATACGAGAAGATTATCCATCATTCTGTGCAGTTTAAAACAATCATTCAAAGAAGTGGGGTCGTTTGTACTGAAGAGAAGTTTTCCTCATTACATGCTGAACTCGGAAAACAAGAAAAAACAGAGAACAGAAGAAAAACAGAGTAAAAAAAAAGGTGCAATTATGGAGAAAGAACACGTCTTTGGTTCTTCGCCCACAGAAAATCAGTCATGAAATTAGTCACTGAGCGAGTTTACGTGAGCAATAACGTGACGTGTTCCCATTCAGCTCTGAAACAAGCCGGGTTCTGAGTGATTGCTGCTGCTGCGGTGTGTTTACACTGCACTTATCAGATATCACTTATCCCAAACACAAAGCTGTTGCCGCTGTCAGGAAAATAAACTGCAACCTCCGCTGCACCAGAGGCCTTTTTCCTACACAGTGTTCAGAAACATGAAAGTTTCCATGAGCTGTTTACAAATCTGTGTTTTCTGTGTTCCGCTCGTCAGCAGAATAACAGAGAATGTGAAGATTTCATGAAAAATTAACAGCAGTTAAAGAAAGACGACCTTTTCCCACCTTCACCTGTCGCTTGACGGGAGGTAAAAGCAAAGCGCCTGCGTTTCACATGTCACATCACAAGCTTGGACCTCCTGGAAGTCACGGCTGTGGCCCGCTGTGATCTCCATCGTCTGTCCCGGCTGTAACCCGGGGACGTCGCCATGGGGACAGCCTCGTTACAGTGATGCCCCAAAACATGTCCGTCACTCTCCTCGTGCGTCGTGATTAGCAGCATCATTCCAGCGGTGGAGACTTTGACTCCTGCAAACGTTCGACTCCTGAGCGACAGCCTGTGAGATATTTCATCCACGTACGACCTGCAGGGTAAAGAAGAGGAGACAGTTACCACGGTGACAAACCACAGCAGTTTGGGTTTATAAGCTCCTGTGGTTTATCTCTGTGAGGCTGATGCTTATCCACACGGCTCTTCGGTGTCTCACACCTTGACTGCACGACTGTAGATTGTCATTTATTGTACTTATGGGTCTAGTCCGGGTAATTGTGTGCCATCAGTAGGCAAAGAAGAGTTTAAGATGAATTGATGGTTTGAGGAATAAAGAAAACTGCAGGGTTTTGTAAAAACTGCTGAACAGATTTCCATAAAATGTGGTGAAAGGATGGAACATGGGCCAAGAAAGAACCTGTTCAATTTGGGATCCGGACAAAGGAACAGATCAAGGAATTGTTTTCATCAACGTTGTGAGATAAAGGATGATTTTTGACATTTTCACCATTTTCTCTGGGATAAATTCATGAATCTCGATAAAAAGATGTCAAATTAATAAATCAATCAAACTTTCCAGCACCTTTCATACAAGGTGGTGAGGTTCAAATGCTTCACAATTGACTGATGAGCAGCAAATAAGACAAAAACAACTAGAAATGACAATGAAATACAAGAGACTATATTTTCAAAGCTATAATAAAAATAAAAAACTATGAAAACAACACATGCTGATGATAATTGTTCCACCAGGTAAATCCACACGTTCACATTATGTATCATGGACCATTTAATGGACACTTTAATCTGAAGTGCCACGAGTGTACTACTGTACATTCTCAGTGCCGGTGGCCCCACAGGGAACAGGAGCCTGAGCTGTGGGAGCTTTACTGCGACTCTCCACTGACTCCACTGACTGAAATAAGCTCAATAACCCTGAGCACAAGATAAAATCCTTCTCTGAGCTCCGGTTTTTTTCTCCCTCTGCAGCTTCAGGAAGGTTATATTAAGAGATTATCATCTCGCCGCCACCTCGCGTAGTCGCAGTGGATTTCATCTCCTATCTGCAGCTCTTTTTACCGATACTTTACCTTCATGTGCCTCAAATTACATTCATGTCTTCCACTGTGATGCTGATTCGGTTCCTTGAGGTGAGATGGAGCAGTGCGAGTATTTATACCACGATACAAAGCTGATATATGAACTAGACATTGTCATGGAAGCTCTGCTTTTACTGGCTCTCCATCCTTGAAATTTACAGCAGCTCTCCGACAGGCTCGTACGTGGACGGTCTCACACACACACACACACACACACACACACACACACACACACACACACACACACACACAGACACACACGTGCACTGTGTGTTTATAGCTCCGTGTTATTCACCAGGGTCAAAGTGTCCGTCTCACTTGACTGACATCTGTTGAAGCCAATAATTAATGGCTCCATAATTGATGTGGCCGTCATTTGGGGGGGGGGGAGATGACAGGGAGGTGAGGTCAGTGTGTAACGCATGCTAATGAGAGGTCACCGAACCACCTCTGCTCAACCAGAGACTGTTTCCTGACGACAGCGTCCAGGACGGTGACGGTTAACTCACAATGAATCACTGATGCTTCTGCTGCTTCAACACAGGAAACTATTATTTAAGCAGAATGAAGAATCAAGAACTGGTTACTGATCTACTAGTATTTACAAGTTACTTTGAAAAACACATATTCAATGAACCCTCGATACAATTAAAACAGCATTCAAGTCATTTTTGAATTAACCATCACACATTAACAGTGGAGTTAGTCTTTAGTTAGTTTAGTTAGACATTTTGACTTGAGGCAGCTGCGGCACAGGAGGTAGAGCAGGTTGTTCTCTAATCAGAGGTGGTTTGATTCCTGGCTCGTCCAGTCCCAATGCCAAAGTGTCCTTGGGCAAGACACTGAACCGCACACGAGTGTGAAGGAGACGCATGATGGACAGACAAAGCGTTAGATGGCTGTGTGAACGTATGAAAGTCAACTGTACTGTAAAGTGCATGAGTTGTTTAGGACTTAAAACACTTGACTTTGGAGTTTAAGGAACAGTTTGACATTTTGGAAATAACATTTTAGTTCATCTGATAAATCTAAAGCTGCATTTAAAACCCTTTTAGCTGCAGTTTCTGTCAGATTCAATTAAAATGTATGTTAGTGAGTAAACTTGCTAATATTCGTACTTTATTCCTCCTGATCTCCACTCGTTGTGCTTTAGGCTATAGGTTATATTTCATGAGCTGAGTGGTATCAGTCTGAAGGTCTGACTACGCCAGAATGTGAATAAACATATTTCCCAAAATCGTTTCTTCAACAGTCTTCGGACTTCATGGCTAAGATGCTTTGCCTCTGCTCTGACGTTCCTCCTCCTCTGGTTCCGTCTCACCGATGTCCACTAATGTTTTGTTCGTGTCCTACAAACAGCATCAGAACCAAAGAGGAGACGAGCGGTTACATTTCTGTGTCAGCTGCGTCCTGTGAGTCACGACAGCAGCAGAAGGCCACGCCGTCTATATTCATGAGCGCTGCACTGACACAGCTGTCCAACAAGTCCTTGACATATTTTGGGATTTGGACTCAGACGGTTCCTGTTCCCATGGTCCTGAGTTTTCAGGAGGGAGAAGCGAGCGAGTGTCAGTGTGACAGTGAGGCTCTTCTCTACCTGCAGGTTATTGAAGAGTCTCTGAATATCACCTCTGTAGATTGTGATTTACATAATATTCCAAAAAGTCTGGATACAGAGAAACATGGAGCATCAGTTCGGTTTAGAATAAAGTCAGATGATTACTGCCACATCCACTGATTCCACTTTTGTGGAGCAAGTATTTATGACACGTATTAATATTGTGATAAATTGTATTATTTGATTTACACTTAACTTGTCAGAAACCGCTCAGTAAATGCAGAAAACCCCTGGAGGCTCAGAAGCATCTCATGTCTTGTGATTCTCTTGTCCTGTCTTGATGCTTAAAATCTGCCTGACCCCTGTCTGAACCCCATAGGTGATGATGTTGGGGGGCAGATAATTGTCATTTCCTGATCTCGAGGGGCAGGGGAGTGGAAATTTGGAGGATTTGTTTTTCTTCTTGCAGGAACGCTGGAGGTCAGTCAGAGTTGGGGGAGCTGAGAGAAACTTAATGACGTCGTCGCTGCAGCATGTGTGATTTTTATATTAATGTGAACGGCAAACGTTTGATGCCAGTTTTAAAACATTTAACACTACAACAGATGCTAAACTTGAACTTTCAGCATCGCACCATATCGAGGTTTAGACAGTTCACACTCAGGATTTATTCTTCACCAGAAGTCACACAGACTGACGTTGTTCAAGGAAGACGACCAGAAGACACGAGGAAGAAATTTGAACAATGAGGCTGCGAGTCGGTAAGAAACTGAATTCATCGACTATGCATGTACGTCTACGTGGGCAGTGATGGCTGCATCGTAACGGAGGCATAAAGGACACTTTAAAGGGCAGTTGAGTATAAGTGAAAAGTAGCCGACAATAAATCTGATTAAGTGAAGTACAGATACATAAAAGAAAATACAGTAAATGGACTTTATTACATCCCACTTGAAATCAACAGCTCAACATAACAAAAGCATCTCATGAAATATAAATTAGATCAATACGTTTTTACTGCATCTCTACGAATGCATTGCACACACACTGCTACTTAGTGCGCGAGTGTGTGTGCGTGTGTGGATGTACGTGCACAGCTGTGTGGACACTGTGTGTATCTGTGTGTACTTAAAGTCTCCGACCTTTCACTCTGAACATATTTCGGTCCTCGGTGACTCACTTGAGAAACTTGTAAAGGTGTTCTGAGAGCAGCGGGCGAGTAAACCTTTCAGTGACTCCCCCTGCAAACATTCCCCTCTTTATCTTTCCTTACCGGAGCCTAAAAGCACTCTGCGAGGGGAAAAAACACACAAAACACACACAGGACACTAAATCCAGGGCGCTCTCAGAGCTGGCGTCCTGTCAGAATCACAGGCGGGACCGTGTTTCAAAAAACAATCCCTGCCCGTGAGCGAGGGGTTTTTGTAAACCGTGAAGGTCCAGATGAAGTAAAAATGTCAAAGCTCTCAAATGGACTGGAATGTTAATTGAGGCGTTTATCACAATGTGGAATCAAAGCTTTTTTTTTTTACGTGGACACGGAGACGTGGACGCGAGCTGCCCGGACCTGCCAGGAATCCCCGGCGGGCACTGTCAGCGTCGAGGGGGTCTCACGCTGCAGCCTGAGTGCTGAGGCCTTCGGGGGGTTTCTCTCTCCTCTCAAAGACAAACTCCATATCACTAATGAAAAGTTCTTGCTCGTTGCTGTGACAGAGAAGAACAGAATGATGGATCTGACGGGAGGAATTTGGCCGACGCACGCCTCGGCTGATCCGTGCCAAGCGGGGAGTCGGCATATAATTCACCTCCCTGTTAAGTGAATGAGCGGAAGTGAAGACTACATGGAGGGCGAATCTGTTGCAACTGCACACGGAGTGATCTCCTAATTGATTCCAATAACAAAGACTTGTTGTGTTTCGTTTCAAAGCTGCACTGTTAGAAACAGCTCAGCGTTTCACTCAGTGTCTGCGTTTTTTATATGTGAAACCTCATCCCGCAGCTCATTTAAAAACTTATCTGTTTTCAAAAGCAGATGTCGACATGCTCTTAAATGTCGCTGTGGGCTTGTAACCTCGGTGCAGGGGCTGTAACTTAGTTAACAGCCATAAATACTGTCAGGCCGTATGTGGTTATTATTCTTTATAGGTTGAACAGCCCCAGCTTCGCCCCCTTAACCAAGCACATCATAGGTTTAATGCTTTTATCCTGTTTCTCTTCTCTTCGACATCACCGTGCATAAGAAAATGTCACATAATTATAACTGGTGATGATCCGTGTCAAGAGACGTGCAGGAAAAGAATCATTTTTATATTTCAGGACCGTAATTGTCACGACTCTGCTTCTGTTGAAGGGGAGATCCTGTCTTAGTTCCAACACGGAGGTTATGTTTTCACCCGCGTCCGTTTGTCTATCAGCAAGATTACTACAAAAACAACTGGACAGATTATAGCGCAACCTGCTGGAAGGAAGCGGTGTTGGTCAGAGATGAGCCCATGATATCAGGGAACAGGGGGCGGAGCCTGGAATTCTGTGTCACTGTCTTTAACGTTGCAACATCTTTTGTTTCCCAACATTTTCTTTGATTTATCAGAGAATAATTTATGGATATGGAGGGAAAAAATAAGGCCTGTTTATAGGACTGATATTTACGAGATGTGTGAAATTTGTTGCAGATCCAAGTTAAAATCAGGATCTAGTGAATTTTAATGTGGCTTCATAAGAGAGACATTCACCATCTTGTCCTCTGTTCTAAAATGAAGCCTGTTCTGTCTCTTTCTTTACTTCCTGTCTGTGTCTGTCTCTTACAGTCTATGTGTGTTTCTTTCTTTACTTCCTGTCTGTGTCTGTTTCCTACTTTACTTCCTGTCTGTGTCTGTCTCTTATTTTACTTCCTGTCTGTCTGTCTCTTACCTTACTTCCTGTCTGTGTCTGTCTCTTACCTTACTTCCTGTCTGTTTCCTACTTTACTTCCTGTCTATGTCTGTTTCCTACTTTACTTCCTGTCTGTGTCTGTTTCCTACTTTACTTCCTGTCTGTGTCTGTCTCTTACAGTCTATGTGTGTTTCTTTCTTTACTTCCTGTCTGTGTCTGTCTCTTACTTTACTTCCTGTCTGTGTCTGTCTCTTACCTTACTTCCTGTCTGTTTCTTACTTTCCTTTGAGTTTATTCATCGTTCCTCACGCTCCTGCTTCAGTTTCACTGCTTCCTTCACATGTTGGATTATTTCATGGTGTTTCAGTCGTGCTCCCTCAGAAGTTTGGATGTGTGGTTTATCTGCCTGCCGCCTGTCAACTGAACTGTAAGTCTGTTTATTTCTGGATTAAATCCACCATCTACCTGCTGATTGTTTGGATTTTCTTATTGATTATGCAAAATAAAACGAAATAAGAGGAGAACGAGCTGCGTTGTTCATACACAGCCTCCTGACCTTAGATGTGGAACAGTTGCCCAAGTTGCACATCTTCTATTCCGACTGTTAAATAGCGATATGGAGTTTGTCTTGAATCGTGCTTCAGCTGAGACTTGACTTCAGTATCAGTCTCTAAATCATCCAGAACCGAAACCTGAGATTTTCTTTCTCTCAGTCGCGTTTAGCTGCTGTGATATAAATTCCACTGCTCAGTCAGTCGGACATTCAGCTGCTCCGTCAGCGTTTTCATCGCTGACGGAGGTTTTCTGTCGATGGCTGAACAGCAGATCGACTCCGCATTCCCACTTACAGATGTTTGTGCTCATCGCTCCAGTGAGATTAACTGGGAGAGAGACGGCGGCCAGGGATGTGACTCACAAAGCGGTGGCCGGGGCCTCGGGCGGCCTCCTGTGTTGGTTTTGGAGCTTGAAGCTTTGGTGGAAAGACGCTCCCTCATGTGACAGGACGGCCAACTGTCATGTGTCGGGGAGTTCGGGGTAGGGGGGGGGGGATGTGCTACAAACGAGCGATGGATGACAAACGAGATTCTGGGTTCATGGAAAAGTTCAAAGAGAACAACTTGTACCGTGTGAGTTACGGTGCTGTGGTGAGTTGGTGTCTCTCCAACATGTCAAAGTTGAGGCGCTTGGATCTGTTTTTGGCAGTGATGTTATTTCCTGGATGGAACAAAGCCGTGTCTGACTTAAAGGTTCAGATTGTAAGATTTAGGTGAAAGGGATCTATTGGCAGAAATTGATTTAAAAATAATCCTAGTTATGTTTTAACTAGTGTGTTTCATCTAAGTTGTTGTTGTCTTTACCCTAGAATGGGCCCTTTTTATTGAAATACTTTATATTTAAATACTTTATATTTACATCAGGAGCGGGTCCTCTCTCCGGAGGCCACCATGTTTTTTACAGTAGCCCAAACTGGACAGACTAAACCTTTTTTGAGTTTTTATTCTACACACTGAACCTTTAAACCTCTCCCTCCCTTCCAAACATGAAACAGAACCTGTGGTAGCTTCAGTTGTCATGGAAACTCAAAAGGTTTAGTTTGTCCAGTTTGGGCGACTGTAAAAAAACCCATGGCTGCCTCCGTAGAGAAGACCTGCTCCTGATGTAAATATACAAGTATTTAAATATAAAGGGCTCATTCTAGGGTAAAGAAAACTATTTGACCAAGATTATTTTATATTCAACAGATCCCTTTCACCTATATCACTGAACCTTTAAGGATATTATGGATGTTTTTATGACGTGTGCGTGTGCATGTGTGCATGTGTATGGATTTTCTTTGTGCCTCTGAAGAAGAAATAGACAGGTTGACATTTCTCTACCTTGTGTTTTTATTAGAGCGTCTGCATGTGTTCAGCTCAGAATCCTTCTCATGTGTATTTATAGAAATTTGTTCCTGTCAGCAGAACAATGTCTTCCTCGTTGGTTTTGATTAGATGTAGATGAGCTGCTCACTCTGTTTATTCATCTCCTCTCAGTTGCATCAATGTCTTATCAGATTATGGATTATAGATCAGCCTCTGTATTACAAACGCACATTATGATACAATCAAGGAGAGCAAACGTCCTTTAAGAGCATATCTTGATAGCAGAGGAAAGGAAATGCTTAGAATTTTGTGAAACTTTGTTTTGTGAGTGTGTTTGTGAAAACCTCAATGTTCTATAACCCAAACCTTGGAAAACTGAATAACCCACAGCACAACAAATATGATCATCCTTGAGTTCAAGGTGAGAGAGTCTGTATTTCTAAATGTTGCGCTCGTGTTTTAAAACCAAATGAATCTTAAAGGAGGCACATGATGATTCAGGATTTCACAGCCTTAGCTCTGAGTGCACTTCTGGATTGTTTATGTAAAGTTGAAAAGCAGAATCTAAGTTTCTCCCCAGAGAGAAAACACGGCTCCTGAAGCTCCTCAGTGCTTCTGCATCGTTGTGATGTTCCACACTTGCATGATGCACGTCTTCTGGCAAAGCCCCTTAACAAACGCCGGGTAACGCTCGAGCAGAGTCAGACATTTCCTGCACGCCTTGAAGTAACTGACCAATCATAACGGAGTGGGTCAGCTGGCCAATCAGAGAAGAGACAGCAGCTAAAACCAAGTGTTTGAGACAGAGGCTGAGAAGAGGAGCTGCAGCGATGGACAGTGTGAGGACAGTGATGTGTGTCCTGAACATTAGAGCATGGAAACCTGATTAAAATGATCAACATCAATATGCAGAATAAGTCTCTAAGTACTTTTATATATTGTCTATTTAACTTGAATACACAAACTGTAGATTCCACTGCACCAGGGCGACAGGTGAGATGCACAAAACCAGCAGCGTTAACAAATTAGGACTCTTTTTTATTTGAAATTGTTCACCTTTTACACACTGACAGATAATATACACAAGCCTTTGTGGTCCCTTTGGCCTGAGACATGATCAGTGACGATGTGTGCTGGATATCGACTGGCATGGCTTATGGTGGCTGGGAAGCTCACACACACACACACACACACACACACACCCACACACACACACACACACACACACACACACACACACACACACACCCAACCAAATATGCACACTCACACACATGGACAAGCACACATGCAGAAGTACGCACACACACAGATAATGTGAGGACAGAAACACACGACACGACACGTACTCTAACCATCTAACACAGTCTAGCCATCTAATGTAGACATCAACAGAGGAGGGGCTTAAAGTGCATACAGGAAGAGAGGAGGGCCTTGCTCGCTCCATCAGTAACAGCCTTTTTAAATTATGAGCGACGGCAACCCTCCACTAAAGCAATGATCTTAGTGCCACGCTGTATCTGTACAAAAAGCATATCCCTACCGTACGTTTAGCTCAAACTGTGCCTCACATCATGAAATAATGACACTGCATAGTTCACGGGATTAGTCTTATACATTATTGCGGGACAATGTAGGTCCAGGTCTGGCGGCAGGATGGCACAGAAAAGCATGTAGAGTCCAGGTCTTCCGTTGGATTAGAGAAATAAATCCGTCACGAGACAAGCGCCCGATGCTTCGCTGTCGATCAGTTCAGCGTTGAATGCAGGATAATCCACATGAGGAGAGGTGAGAGGTCGGATCTCGGCGTGAAGATGTTCAGTTCCCAGGTGCATAGAAGGAGCACAGGCGCCGACATCGACTCCTCGGCCTGGTTTGGGTGAAGCACGCGGTTTGGTCCTTGACCGGAGGTGGAGCGGCTCCGCTCGGGTCCAACGGGTCAATAAGGGGCAAATAGGATTTGTGGGTGGGAGGTCCTGACAGGCCCGGGGGCGGGGCGGAGCAGAGCAGCAGGGAGGGACTGTGTTTGGAAGAGGGTGGGGGTCGGGGCGTGGTTCGTGACGTGGTTCGTGCGGTGTGTCAAAGCGTTGCCGATGGCGGCGGCCACCGCTGCCAGGTGAGCGGGGAGCATCTGGGCGGTCAGAGGTTGACACTGGTGCTCCTTCCCCAAGGTCAATGTAATCTGGTGGAATGAGACACAATATATTAAATACAATCTGCAGATACATGGGGGTGTTGAGATGATGAAACACTTGATGAAAATGGCAAATCACCAAACTCTCGTTGATTTCTCAAAGAATAATTCATGGATCTTGATGAATGTCTGTGCCATTCTAGATTTTTCACAAACACCTTCATCATTGAACCCAAAGTTCTCAATAAATATTGTCCAGACACGAGTAACTGTGCAAAAACTAGAAATGCATTTAATTGTAGCTCTTAATATAATAATTAATAATATATTTAAATCAGGAATAACTGAATCAAAGAAATAAAATAAATGAGTGATGTGCAAAACACAACCAACCCGCACCACAACCCTTCAAATACGAAAACAATTATTCATTTATTGAATTCGAATGCACCCACAAATTCTGACATTTGCAGAAATTAGGTTTTTGTTATTGTCTCTTTATCTGGAACAATTCAGATTGAACCGCAGATTTATTTAAAATGCCTCAAATCCTTCAATTTATCCCCAAAATAAGACTAATTTTCAGGCGTTGTCACAGGATTTTGAAAACGTTAACGAGCAAATGGCAAAAGGAAGGAAAGGGGAGAATCCTGCAGATTTAAACCCACAACCTGCATCTGTTTATTCCTTCTAGTGCAGAGGAGAAGTCAAAGGGGTTTTTAACGCACACAAACAGTGGAGCAGTGAAGTTGGGCTCTTTTTCACTGAGGAAGAAATAAAAACGGCACAAAGGAGAGAAACAAAGAGTGAGAGGCAAACAGCAGCAGCCGACCTCCAGCAACAGCCTAATAGGGTGAAAAGGTCACCGAAGTTATCTGGCCTAATCTCCTGTATCAGTAATGGAAAAGCTACGGTCCCGCAGCAGCAGGACGGCAGCCGTCGTCACGGGTTATCAATCACCGGCTCAGGCATCGTAACCCTATGGGAAGCATTCTTTACTCTGCGCTCATCAGAGAAGCTCCTCTCCGTTAACTCAGTCAATGATGGGTTTCATAAAAAGCCATTTCCCCCACACTGGTAACCCCCGCGCTGCGTCGCTGCAAACAGTGGGTGTGATGGATGCTGTTTTCTAACGGGCTTCTGGAGGATGAGCCGTCGGGCTCGTCTTTGTCTTTTACCGTGTTTTTGCTCCACATGGCGACTTCACACAAATCCTCACAAGATCCTCATGTGGAACTCAGAAAAACGTTTAATTAGTTTTACCTCCTCTGAAGTGCACGAGGATCAAATCAATGACCTCAAGAGATTATGTTAAAGGTCACGTGACACACTTTCACTTTTGATGTTTTCTGAACATCAGAGCATTTAAACCTTTTCAAGTTAAAAAACCAAAGTTAAACTGATGAAGCTGAAGATCCTTTCAAAGTTAAAGTTTCAGTATCTTTATTCTAATCAGTGGTTTCTCAGGTTGCTCGATAATCTGAGTTGATGCAATTCACGTGCAGAGGTCGTCAGAATTAGTTGAAACTGACATTTACAATCACGTAAATAGTTTTTGACCTGAGTCTGCATTCTCCCTCCAGTTCTTCTGGCTCAGTTCAGACTCTTTTTATGCCATTTGTCAATAAAATATGAAGTTTTAATATGAAATCACGGTGCTCACTGCCACAGGTTTTTTGCCATTTCTAATAAAAGTCGGGTAGCACTAATGAAAGTTGACATGTAATTGAATTGGGTGCAGTCACAGGGGAAGAGCGGCGTAAAGCGCATATTTTTCTTTTTGACAAACAAAGAGAGTTGAAGATAAAAACTTCTGCGTGTGTGTGTGTATTGTTCTCTCCCACACAAACAGCACGAGAGGGAACAATGGACTTTCTATTTACCCTTTTTGAACAGAGACAGGAAGTAGCTGGAAATTGGAGACCGACAATGTCACAGTCTCAGATTTCAAGCAATCACCGTCTCCGATGTGCGGATGCGTCCGTCTCATTAGAGTCTAACAGAGCTGTGATTGTTTTGGCGACACCGCGACTTGTGATCAGATGAGATGAGCGAGGCGTTCAGTGACTCACCGGCTGCTTGGTCGGGCCTTTCTGCGGTTTACTGTAGGGGCTGTATTTGGGTTTGGCTGGTTTACCTGCCGCTCGGTCTTTATGGCGCCGGCTGCTGATGTGCTGGAAACGAGACGGAGAGGTGTCAGTCCTGAGTCACACTCACTTTCATGTCACTTTTAAGGCAAACCTCAAATACACACATGCACTTTGAATTTCAAAAAAGAAATACAGAAAATAATCAATCTCCAGTCCCGTCTATAACCCGTGACCTATAAATTCCTAAAATACACATTCCCTTGTCTCACTTTTCACTGAATATTGCGGTTGATGGCGTGACCGGGAGTCGGTTTCACTGTGGCCTCCCGTGACAAGCCAGGAAAGTGGAAGCAGAGGGAGGAAAAAAAAGAAAAACTCAAGGAAGGTGCTGTCACTGTTGATTCCAGCACAAACATAAAGACAGCGGCGCTGCCAGGGTGGGCAGCAGCAGCAGCGGCAGCGGCGGCAAGGAGAGACGCTGGCTGACGCTCTGATGAACGCACACAACTACTTTTCCACATTCATGATTGCTGCGTAACCATGGCAACGTAGGGCAAACAATGCAGACGCTACTGGTGCGTCTTCGCGTGAAATGGATTCAAATCGACGAACTGAAAATCTGATGATCGGAGCCTGAGTTGATGACATTTATGATAATATGATACACCGATTGTGCCACATTTCCTTTTTTTTGTCAGTTGGGGTGATTGAAATTATTTGTTCTGTCTCTGGGGACCATAAATAAAAAGCTCTAAGATCATTGGTTCACACCTGGTGTGTGTGTGTGTGTGTGTGTGTGTGTGTGTGTGTGTGTGTGTGTGTGTGTGTGTGTGTGTGTGTGTGTGTGTGTGTGTGTGTGTGTGTGTGTGTGTGTGTGTGTGTGTGTGTGTGTGTGTGTGTGTGTGTGTGAGCTCTACAGTGAATTAAGATTTTGAAAATGAAACGCATGCAGCGGTCCATGGCCATGTTGTTTATGAGCAAACACTGGGGAGTGTAAAGATATTTTCAACGGCCGATATTCCCACTATTGACCTTATTCCAAATAAGACAGGATTTTGATCAAAATGAGTTGATCATGGAAAATTTCCATTTCAATTCAAACCCAGTTTAATGAAGTCTGAGATATTGCATCCGTCAGACAAACAGAACAGTGAATGTAATTTATGTTTTTTGCTGTTTTTAAAACACGACAGATTAGCTGCGATATCGAAGCCGGGTATCTCGGCCTCGGGCTCGATGCCGGTTCAACTCAGATGACTTATCACTGGCTGAGGTGGGAACCTGACCGACTAAAAATACACTTAATGTCTCAGGGCGAAAAGTAATACAGCAGTGAAGGTTTCATCCCGACTGAGCCCCCCCGTGGTGATGATGTCTGCAGTAATATCTCTGCTGCAGCGCAGACCAAACAGTACATTAGGATCCCGTGTTAGATGCAGTGTGTCGCGCTGAGAGCGGATGCAGAGGATATGATATTCTAATAAATGATCTCTGATGATAAAGGATGAGAAACAAGTGCAAGATGAAGATAAACAAGTGAAAGAATCTGCGATGACATATTCCAAAATAACCTCGAACCAATGAATGATTCAGTGCGAGCACACGTGGGGAGAAACCAGGCGTTTTTCTTCACAAGTTCTTATAGTGAACTCAACAATCGCACTTTTCCTCTGGTTTTCGAGCCGTAACGGGAAATTTTGTCAAACTGGATTCTGTTCACAGAGCATCGCTGCTTTTCAGAAGAACTCAGTGAAAGTCTCCGCATGAAAAATTGTGTGTGTGTGTGTGTGTGTGTGTGTGTGTTTCCAGCGAGAAAAATCTCAAGGTTGGCTCAGACAAAGCAGAGGTGGTTTCGAGTATTGTAGATGAAACTCGCCCCCATGACACGATGATCAGTTGCTACAAGAGAAGGAGATTTTGCGACGTGCCCCGAAGCAACGAGCGAAGATACACATCCCTCCGCCGAGTGTTCAGCCGAGGAAAACATCACAGAGACATCAGATGGCTCCGAGCTCTCCACGCCGACCGGATTTCCTCAACATCATGTAAACTACAAACGCTTTTTCCTTATTTGAGGAAGGAGAAAGTCAGTTGTGTGTTTTTACTGGAGGAATCTGATTTCCTGGCCTCGTGCTGCCTGCGCTTAACCAGATTTCCTTTTGAGTTCTCGCAACAGTGCACGACGAAGACCTGACGCTGAGGCAGCGGCACGGCAGGATGAAAAGAAAAGATCATTTCCAGCAGCGGCGCATCTTTGTATCCCCCCCTCCAAAATATACACGTATATCTTTATCCAGCAAAAAAGTAAAGTCTCGTACATCAATACAATAAGTGGGTTTTTCAAAAAAAGAAAAGTAGAGCAACAATATCCACTGCTTCGTGTTAGAAACCCACATCGTCCATCTTTACATTCAAAGGTCCAATCATAGATAAAAGGTATCATCACTCAACACTACGATGGTTTGGAACGTGGTGTCTTTTGTTTTTAGACTTTCAAAAAAGCTGAAAAACCCAAACAGAGCTGCTCCTTTTATTTATCTTTTATCTTCCTCATGGTTCATCTGCTGGGGACGTTGAGAGCTGTTTGCTTTATCTTCAGTCTTTCACCACTTTTTCAAATCATATTTCAAATCCTTCTTAGAAAGGATCTCAATTGACCTGGATACAATAAAACAATCTGCAGAGTAACTGTTCACTAATTAGCTTATAGCTGATTACAGCTGATAAGATCTGCAGGTAATCCATCCAACAATTAACACACTTCAATTAATGCAAAATGGAATATCCATAGTTTTAAATCTATATAATAATTCCCACTTTTCATTAGATCTGTCGGTTTCCGTCCCTCTCACCTGTTTTAGCTGAGTCTCTGAGTTCACGTGCACATCACACGTCTCACAGTGAAACGTCTTGTTCTGCAGACCCGTCACTGATTTGGTCAACGTGGCCACTTTGCTCTTGACTCCCGGCCGGGGGAAGGACTTGATGGATCCCACGCCGCTCCTGGCCTCCAGCATCGTCTTGTGCTTCGTACCTGAAGGTCAGAGGTCAGAGGTCAGAGGTTAGAGGTCAGGTTCCTTTCTGAGCGGGAAAATGATTCTGATCAAGAACCTATGAATCAGAAATTCTGCCGTGTCCTAGATTCTTGACTCTTGACTCAGAACGGTAAAACCAATCTTCCTCATACGACAATGAAACATCAGGGAAAACAAACAATATATTATTGAAGGACAAATACAACAAACAGGCTTAAGAGGCTACAAATAATTCATGATGCAGTTCCAGGGAAAGATGACGATAGATAGACTCTAAGATGGAACCAGTGACCCATACTGGTGTATTAAAGAGCCAGTTGAAGCGCAGTCAGCTCCACAGGTTTTATCTGCTTATTCCCTCAGCCTGTCGTCATTCATCTCCTGATGCTCCGACTCAGTTTGACGGCACGCGACAGACGGATAATCTGACTCTAACGCTGTCACACGACTCTCACCGCTGTTGTGAGCCTCCAGCTGTGACGCCGAGTTGACGGCCACTTTGCACAGCGAGCAGTAGAGGAGACGTCGAGCCTTCTCCTGCTCCGATTCCGGATCCGTCTCCGCCTCGGGTTCGGCCTCGGGCTCCAGGTCTGGTTCTGAGGGCGAGTCTTCCCCTCCGGCGGCTGAGGTAGACTCCGGGGCTGTTGCTGCCGCGCTGTTCGGGACCATCGGCAAGGCCGCGGGCGCGGGCGGCGGCGCCGGCATCATGGGGGTCGCCAAGAGCTGTGCCGTTCTGAGCACGGGGGACAGCGGGAGGGGCACAGCATCAGGGATGATATCTGTAGAGAGGAATACATGTGGCTTCATCCAACATCTGTCAACAAGTGGCTGATCTAGAATAGTGTCTTTGTTTTGACCTTATTTGTATGGACCTCAAATTTGTTTTACCTGTGTGGATTTTTACATATTTGTGACATAGTGAAGGGAAAAGAAATTCAGAGATCTTGAAAATGTTATTGTGACTTTGAAAAATTATATAAATATCTATATAAGACTTTAGACTAAGATAAAAGTAGAAAACAGATAAATGTAAAAAAGGAAAGGAGTCAAAAAACTAAAAGTGAAAATATCACTGTGATTTTGTCCTATCTGTATATTGTGTAGTGTCAACGCTGTCGTTGTTATTTCTTTATGTTGATACGAGCTTTATCGTGTTTTACCGAACACAATTTCCACCGACTTGGTTGTGTGGTCATTAATAAATGATTCAGACTCTAAATATGTCCCAAAACTACACATTTGTATTTCTAGCCCGGCAGAAAATATAAATAAACCGGTGACGGCTCTAATCCAGTGTGAGATCACATTAACATGCTGTTTTCTGAAAGAGCCGTCTGATATTTTTCAGTCAATACATGTGACCCATAAAACAACGCCACGTGTCTGTGTGTGGAATACAGAGGACCGCTGCCACATTTACCAAAATGAAATTTTGCCTCGGCCGGCTCGACCTGATCGATGCCGCTGCCTCCGAGTTCTCCCCCGCTCCTGTGTCACGGAATGAAGATCAGACAGCCAGGAGAGCAAATCAATAGTGAATTATGTCATGCTATTTTTGTGAGCCATTATATACGGCCCTTATTTATCCCAGCGGAGGTGTCGGCAGTTTGGCGCCGCGAAAAAGTGCTCGAAGTCGCATTGTGACGGGGGTTCACTTCTGCCAAAGGTTAAAAAAACACATCAGAGGTTGGAGCAGCAGCCGCGTCTCTGTTGTGACCTGCGGTGAAAGAAGTGCACACGTCCGAAAGGAGCTGGAGGAGAAATTAGGTTTTAAATTCAAACTGAGGTTGTGAAATTGAAGCTTATTGTTCTAACGCGCTGATGAAAGTTGGCGCTAAATGCTTCAGAGTGCATAAATGTTTCACTCTGTGGTTTCCAGTGACTGAGAGCATCAGATCCATTAACCTTTTTGAAATGGGCTCTTGGCACATTTATACTTGTTATTATCTCATGTCGCAGTTGAAAGACTCGACTTTAATGAACTTTCTGCATGTGCGAACGCATCTTTAAAGCAGTGAAAGGGACCAAGGGGAAGATAAATGTACAAAAAACAATATTAAACAAATAAAATAATTTTCTGCAGTATAGGTGTGGAGTTTAAACGAGAGACAGTCAATGTAGACTCCCGAAATTCAGAGAACCATCAAAATCATTTTGAAGCTGCTGTTTTTAGGTTAAATAAAAAGTTCCCTTTAAATCAGCGTCTGTTGCTTTTTCTTCAGCTCGTCCAGGTCCCTGCTGCAGCAGCTGTCAGCTTCTCCTCAACCACACGAGAAAATGTTCATTTTTATATCTTATTTCTTTCCATTAGCGTTCGTTCTCTTATGTACAGTCTTACCTAGAGAACCCGTCTCACTCGATAACACACCGAACACAAGGCAAGGTCAGAACGAGGTTAACGAAGCCCAGTGCTTATCTGCATTACAGGACCTTTTATCATCCGCAGTAACCGTAGCAACCAAGGTTGATCTGGGGACTTGTGTAGATAAGAAGTGATGGAGGAGCTGAACATCAGGGCAGATGTGCACTCTGACGCTGTGAAGGACTGATGAAGAGCTAAAGGTTCATTTTCTTAGCGACGCAGAGATCAAGAGACGTTATCAAGGATTAGACATGAATCTAATTGTTCAATAGAATAGTTTTACATACAACTGAAAGGTGTACAGCCACGTTATTCAAATATGGTTTTATGAATGTATATATATATATATATACACCTTTTTCCAAAGATGGCGTAGATTTGACTGGTGGCCAATGTCTGATAACATCTAAGTAACCTTGATGGACTTCATCCATCTCCTGAATCCTCGCTCACAACATTTCCACCCCCCTGCATCTCGTCCTGCAGGATCCTGTCCCCTGGCCACAGATATAATCCCTAATCTGGGTTAGAAGATATGATGGCAGAGATTTACCGTACAGAAATGTGACCCAAGTTAAAATGTCAAGCATGACGGAAAACAGAGGGAGCCGGAGTGTGAACACTGGCAGATTTCCCCTCAGATTACCTGAATACAGCATCACAATAATCAGTTACTTTGACAATTTAGCCTCAAGTTTCCCCATTTTGTAAAAAAAACTATAACACATTTTCTGACCTTTAGCGAGAGACGGAACATTAAATTGAATCTTTGCCATAAACTCCTGCCTCCTCTTCACAGCAATAGTTCGGTGCAGTGTCTGCATCGCTGCGTCAGTGTCACTCCATCTCATCGCCAGACAACAAAACCCCAAGGTGCTTGAACGTAAGAGAGCGCCTGAGATAAAGGTTTCTAAAAACACAAAGAAGAAAAACATCTCGAAATTCAAGACTGAACATAAATAAGTCCTTTGTATTTTCAACTCGGTGAACGCATTCTTCTGCAACATTTGAATTCACTACATCCAGATTTTTATTTGGATCAGCACCACATTACACACAATATTAAAAATCTGTCCCTGAAACGTCAGATTTCTTTTCATCAGGATCCATAAATTACTCTGAGGAATCAAGGGTTGAGATAAGACTCATTCCTGACCATGCATCCCTCAAACGTTTGTGCTCATCCATCCTGTAGTTGTTGTACAATCCTGCTAAATATCAGACAAACACACCAAATCAAACCAGAACCGTCTTAGCTGCGGTAATTATAGGATCGTTTATCACGGCTGTGGTCAGTGAAACCACATGAAGCAGCTGCGGCAGCTCTTTAACACTATTTACTATCCGTCGCTGACAGGATCCGTCCATCACACGAACCAGGTGACCTTAAGCAAGGGCGCCTATCGATTACTGTCACCAGCGACACCTCAGCGGCTCCTTTCACTGCAGAGCAGCAGCAGGTCTGAGCTCCTCGTCTCCTCGTCTCCTCGTCTTTCACACCTAAAGCACGAGTGGGAGGATCAGACGTCGGTGGAGCAGCGCGTTGCACCAACGACCAAATCACCTCCACCTGAACGTCTGTGTTCAGTGGACTGAACTAAAGAACAACATGTGGCGAGAACAGGTCATTATCCTGAGTTGTTCTCCTCATTATCCTGAATGGAACGTTTATTTAAAGTCTGTGGACTCGCCTGTGGAAACGGGAACAGCGACTTCACGTACTAGTTGTGCGTTATTTATGTTGTGTGCGTTATTTACGTTTTTTAATTCTCGCTGCTTTGAATACGGCATTTCGTACACTTTGTATAACAAGAGCACAGTAATCTGAAAAACAATAAAGAGGACATGACTCCCACTTTTGAAGCAGAAGACAGTGAAAAGACTAATTTCCTGTTGGCAGTTTCAAACATGAAGTGTCCCATTAAAGCCCAGGTCGTCACCGGAATAACGATAATTAATCCGTGAACTATTTATGATGCCGCTGACCTTGTCGCTCCCGATGAATAATGGCAGCGACCTCTCCGCCCCCCCAGCAATTAACCACTACCTCCTCCCAGTCCGCTCGGCTGTGCCAGGCATCACAACAACCTGAAATCACAGCGATTTACTCACTGGATCTCGCCGGCGTCCAGCAGGCTGCCATCACACCTGCTTCTCTGGGCAGCTCTTCAGTGGCACCACCACCAGACTGAGAGTGGGGCCAGAGAAGTGAAGGTTCAGTGTCGGTGGGAGCCAGCGTTTCGTTTCCCAGTGAGCTGCGTTTGGCTCGCGCTTTTTACCACGAGAGCAGAAATAAACGCAACGGCAGAACGGTCCTGCAGTGATAATCAGACGTCGCCTGGTCTTTGTTAGGGATTATTTTCTGGTGCTAACTCTTCTCAGCTGCACTTCCACTCGTTGCTTCTGTTTAGATCTGCTGTGGTGCATTCATTACGAGCTGCGAAACTCAATCTGCACCAATTTCCCTCCAGAGATTTTTCCTCTCTGGCGAAGATCAACTCAGAATTGACCCATTGTTCAGAACAGCCATTACAGCAGAAATCTCCCTTTCAGCTTTCGTACATAGTTTGTAACATCAGTCGAGGAGAGAAAACACCCATCGCTCAGAGAGTTGCCGTATTCGTGTTGGGAAACCTCCCCAGGAGCCGTTATTAAAAAAACACTCCCGGATTTTGGCAATCTGCTTGTTTGCTGTGGGATGTGAAGTGTGCAGATCGATATCTATTTCATCTTTGTGAATTCAGAACAGAGTTGGCTCCGTGATTTGTTTGGCATGACTTGGCTCACACTGCGAGGAGGAAAGACAGTTCGGGTTCCAAGAAGAAGAAACATAAAGTGTCCAACAAATCTAATGTTGAGCATAAACTTTTATTCTTCACCTGGGAAACGGTACTTTGTCTTCTCGCCACACTTGTAGCTCAAGGAGCTGCCTTTCTTTCCCGGGGCTTTAAACTGGATTTCACCGTCTTCATCTGACATCGACTCCGTTTGTTTTGTGTGATTTTGCTCAAACCAGTCAACAGCACGTGTATTACCTCATACACTAAAATTAGTGTGTATACGCAGGTTTTTTAAAACGTGGGTGAACCAGCTAAACAAAAGCGATTGACTCATTTCCATTTTTATTCCCAGTGAGTCATGTTGGACGTCACTGGAAACTGACCTCACCTCTGAATCTTACCAGAGTTTCATCTTGCATGAAGCAAAGACATAAATCGCTGTTGCACGTTAGTAAAAAACCACAAGTACACAAACACAAGTGAACGGAAGTTGCAGCATCAACATCTATTTGGCCAAAATAAAGAAGAAATGAACACATGCACCTGTATTACAGAGTCACTTGAACCGGAAGTGAAGGCAGATTGTGACAAAAGTCTTAGTGGGTTGTTGACCAGTGGAAAAGGGACTGAAGTGAATCTGCATGTCTTTGGACTGTGGAATGTACCTGGGATTCGTACCAAGAACCTTTTCAGGTGACGGGGCAAACGCACTGCACCACCGTAACGTTCTCTTCTATTCGGTGAGGACTACACAGTCGTATCATGTTTGTGGTAAGTGTGATGTAAATGAGTAATAATCAGCGTGGAGAAGAACGCTTCAGTCTTTTATCTGCCCTCTGCAGAGCCTCGTCGCTGAGGCCTGGGTTGAGTCATGCGTATGTTTGCCCTTGTGTTGGCGTGAACACATCTACCACGGTGTCATTTAACAGCCATTTGCTGTTGGAAGGGCAGGTGATTAAAGTGTACTTTGGCTGGTGGAGGAAGCCGTGCACTCTGGGAAGCCTCCAGTAATCCATATCCTCAGTCAGTGTGACCTAACTGACTCCGCAAGGCCCAGTTAAGAACTCAATCCCCTCTCATTAATGGAGGTAATGACTGTGATCAATCTAAAGTTGGTATGGGCGAGCGAGGCCCAACAGCCAAGCAGGAGGAGGGAGACAAAGAGAGAGAGAGAGAGAGGGAGCGATCGAGGCCAGGTTAAAGAAAAAGATTATAAACACGAACAAGGGCAGATTTGGAAAGAAAATGAGAAGTTAAATGAAAGTGAAACTGGAAAAGTCAGCAAAGTTTGAGCCCAAAACAACCGTGGGAAAACAAAGTGGGTTTGTGAGTGGAGGAGAAAGAAAGAACGAGGGACACCAGAAGGTGAGGGGAAGAGAGATAACATTAAAAGAGAGTAATCGAGTACGAAACACAATTAAAGAGAGATATGGGGAGGGGGGGAGTGGTGAAGACAACAAGGACGAACAGAACGGAGAGAGAGAGAGAGGCGGATCAGGACGAGTGCTGTGACCCTCCGAGACGGGACGCCGCTTCTTTTCTTCCCCTCTGTTTGTACGTCACCCCCCCCCCCCACCCCCCACCCCGACTCTCCCCTGAGATTCGCTGTGGCGATAGAGGCGCCGCCGCTCTGAAGCCCGTCCACCGACTCAGGCAATCACAAGGTTCCCTGGAGATCTGATTACCTTTTTCACTGCAGCTGGATTAAGTGTTTTAATTAAAATGATTGGGCCTTATTATATGCTGTCACAACCTTAAGGACAGAAATCCCTCATGGCTCTTGAGCGCTGTCAAATCTCATTTGACGTTCGTGATTTTTCTACCTCCCTCTTGTCAGCATTCAAAGTGAGTAAATGAGAAAAGAGTCACGGTTGAATATTCCTCCAGTGAAAGATTGATAAGGTGAAAAAAATTGCATTCACAAATAATCGTGCATCGGCGCTTGCACTCTTTTTTTTTTTCATCTTCTTCTTCTGTCGAACGGGGGGGGGGAAAAAACATTATCTGAGATATCTAATAGCAGCGGGAGTCATTGATTTGAATTCACACTGATTTATCTCTCCTCCAATTTCCTCCGAGAGCAAATGATCCGCGCCTAATTCCTGTTGGGGGAAGTTTTCGGCGGTAAACGCATCACCCCCCCCCCCCCAATCCCTATAAATGAGAACATTTGCAACGCGGCGCAGGTACGAAGCCAATCTAATCAGGTCGGCTGCTGCCTCTCCTGTCTGTCTGCGAGGGCTGTTTCCGACCCAACGGAGGCGACAGCACGCAGTGGGTGAAAGAAAGGTGGCGTTCGGGGGGGTGGTGGGGGGGCGTCAGCTGGGGACCCGAGGAAGGAGAGTGTGGAGGAAAAAAGAGCCAGAGCGAGCCTCCTGGCCGCCTGCAGCCGGCTCCATTGTACAGCTGCTGTCAGTGCTGGCATGGCTCCCCTGACAATCTGCTCTTTAATAGCTAATATCAGGGTACATTTCCTCAGGCACTGGACTGGAACTGAGAGATGGCGGCCTGTGCTGTGGGCATTTCTCTCTCTCTCTCTCTCTCTCTCTCTCTCTCTCTCTCTCTCCTTCTTTGCCTTTCTCGCTCTACCTCTACTCTCCCTGACGCTGCTGTAAGGACACACACACACACACACACACACACACTTGAGGTTGACAGGCAGCCGCTGAGTCATCCTGCTAATCTATACTATCTGGCCGCGTCCAGCTGTTCATCCGTCTCAGAACCCACAGGTTCAGCGAGGGAGTGAAAAGACACTGGGAGCTCGGTGCAGTTTATGAAGTCCACCCTGTGATTACACGCCGGCTCAGGCTTTATTCCAGCACCGTGCTTTTTATTCTTTCGGCAAATCAGCCCGAATCACTGTGAGCAGATGCATCCATGAAATCTAAACGACTACTTTCCCTCCATGTTGGTTTTCTCCATCTCGTTTGTTTTTTTTGTGTTTTTATCCAAGAAGTTTGTTTTAAACTTTCTTCAGGAAATACACAAAAAACGAGTGGAACATATGTTTCTCATAGAATAACATCTGGTAATCTTAATGTAAATACTGCACTGTTTCACCTTTATTCGTTGAAATTGATGTTTTCCACACGTTTAAACATGTCTTTCCATTCATTAAGTCATTTAATTGGGAATGAGAGTTCATTCAACTCATTGAATTAAAGGGGAATTCCACCGAAGCTGCTTTTAGACATGTGCTGGTGACTCAATGTGAGAATTCTGGTTTCTACGGGTCCTGGCAAGTTGTGCATGTGAATAAAAAGTTTTTTGTGGCTGCAGAGATTGAGATTTTTTTTGTCAAGAAATACAAACTAACGGTGGAATAAATGAGATGATATCTCTGGTTCTGCTGCATCAACTTTGATCCTTTTTAAAAAGAAAGGTAATTTACATATTAAGCATCTTCCCAGCATGCACTGCTTGAGAGTGAAACCCCTCCAGAGCCCCCAACAGGAGGAGCCTCGTCTGTGAGGACTTCGTGTCACCTGAAGGACGCACTCTTCAAACTGGGAAATGAAGAACACGGGGAAAAACAAATAGGAACTTGTTTTGTCAAGTTCAGTGAATTTAATGAAGTCGCTTTCTTAAAACCCGTGAGACGAGTGTAAAATTAATTAGTTTACTTCAAAAAAACCCTCTCGAGGATCTTTATCTGCGTTTCTGCCTGTTTTTTTTTTTATTCTTTGCTCTTTTAAAAAATTAAACTGTTTTGAATTCCAAAAAACCTCAAAGCTCAGACATGGTAAAGATAATTCTCTGGAGTTTTATTTTAATGTTTCACCTTAGTTTGTCATTTTTAATTTCATCTTCCGAAATACAGACAAAATAAAGTCATAACATACAAGACTGAGATTCATGAGAATTGACCCACAAACGTTATGTTGACCATGAAAAATGCTCATATGATTTAGATTCATATTAATATTTGATGATTATTGTTTCATAGCATCATTGAATGTATTGTTGTCTCATGTGAGTGACTGGTTCTGATTGTAACACCACTGGTTTTCATGGTTAGAAGTTTAATCGCTCACTGGTTTCCAGCCCGGTCGAGTGTAGCGGTGCATTTTCACCACAGGCACATTTCATTAAAAGGTTCGTAGCTCTGCCATTTCATCTGAAGATTGATGCTGATTGGTTCGTTTTGTTCCTGACAGCTCATCGATGTTAGCGATACTCAACGTGATTGGTCAAGTCCTTTGTCTGTCCCTTGATTTAATCTGCACGGTTTCGTTTTACCACCGATGTTCACGTCGTTATTGCTTTTGTTTAAATCATAGACTGTAAATGAAGATGGACGACATGACAGCTAACCAAAAGTTAAGCCAAATCATCTTGATCGCCCCCCGGTGGCTGGATGCAGTACAGGTCATAAAAATAAAAATCACTTCCATATTAGTGGCAGAGAAATAAACCAAATTAAAAAGTCAAAATACACGTTAAATAGTCTTTCAAAGACGGTTTCTGTCATTTTATCGTATACAGATGTTTGTTCAAGTGTTATTGTCGAATTAAATAAATCTGGTTTTAATTAGTTATAAGATGCTATATCTCAAGATTCCAAACAAGCTATAACATGAATGTATTCACCTTTTAAAAACAGGAACCTATTAATACAGGCATAAGCAAAATATAAATTTACAAATTATTATACACATTTCAGAGCCTCTGTGCTTAAGTTATTCCTGCATAAAATACTTCACAGTCCACTCCCACAAAACAACCACACTACTCCGTGTTTGAATGGAAATAATCAGCCGACTGTGGACCTATCATTAGGAAACAGCACTCGAGTGACACAATCAGGTGCGTTTCTGAAACAAAAATAAGAAATCACGTCGTATTGTTCCCAGCTCGGGTGTGTTGTGCTTCGGAATAAAATTATTTCACGAGCAAATCTGTTTTTCTCTGGTAATTTCGGAGCAAAAAAACCGAGCTGCAGCCTCCCTGTTGTTTCTGCCTGCGCTCACACGGCCATTACTCATCCCCCCCGAACTCGACTTTTCATTAGAAATTAGGTTTGTTGCCACTGATATACCGTCAAACACTTCAGCCTTGCAGATAATGCAGCGTTTACCCGCCTCGACAATTAATTCCTCTGACATCCGAGTGCATTAATATTCATTACTCGGTGCCACTTGTGACAAACGGCCGCCCCCACGCGCTGTAGATACGATAGTGAGATGCTGTAAAAATCTGCTCTTGGCTTCTTTCTTCTTTTTTTTTTAACAGCGCTGAAAATGATTAATAGCTACTTGTGTGTTCTTGTTGTGACAGCTTGTTGTTTAAGTTTTGTGCTCGTGTTCAAAGTGTTTACATGTTTCCCAGCGGCGGAGCGCGTGTTTAGTGTCGGGGCTGCGTGGAGTCTGTTTTAAAGATGGAGATCTCAGGGACGCTCCAGTGGGAGGAGGTCAGCGTCGGAATCCCACCTCGTGTTGTACGAGGAGGAGCGATGCATAACGAAGCTTCAGAGGACAGAGTTCACGCCGTGTGGAAGCAGACGCCCCTCTGGAACCCTTCACACCCATTTCTCACCTGTTTCCTTACATCCACATTCAAAGGTTTTTGTTTTTAAATGCTTTACTGTTGCAACGAGCAGCTAAAAGTGAGAAGTTTGGAAACATTGTTGGAACCATTTTAGTTTGAAAACTCTGTGGGAGTGATGTTTGGAAACCAAGCGGTGACAGCTCAACATCATCGCCCGTCACCTGCTCTTACTTTTCAATATCGCTGTTCCTCGTTTGTACTATTTCCTGTTATTGAGCAACCGCTTCCTGTTTACACCGTGTGTTAGTATGGACGGGGTTGAAACGCTTGTGTGGACCATAGACTGATCGTTTTCCATTTTAAAAAGCTGCTTTAAAATGGAGCCATATTAATATGAGTGTAGCTTTAAGATTGGATGAATGAAAATCCTCTTCATCCCTCAATGTCTGACAGTATCATTTATTATTTAGGGAGATGTTTGGCCTCGTATACTCGATATTCATTTTGCACTTGTCATCTTTTTACTTTAGAATCACTTGTGTAATTGTCATTTCTTACAACTGGACATGTGTAACGGTCAAACTACTTCTGATGTGAGGTTCACTCTTAAACCTCCAGCTCCACTTTTTCCTTGAACATCTTCCTGTTAATTCAAGCCTATATATGGAAATTAAATGTTTTGTGACATGATCCTCAGTCAAACTTTATTAAAAGTAACATGAGTCAAAGTCTGAAAAATCCAGGTTTCATCTTTTAATTTATTTTACAAAGACAAATTAAATCTCCACTGTAGCTCTGGGGGATGACAGAAAAAAAAGCACTAAAAAAAGACTTTGAAAATACACATTTAAATCAATTAAGTCCATCTGCTGAAGCTTCATATTAACTTTAGGTTAACTTGGAAATAGTTTTTTTTTTACAGGACCGAGACTGTGTGGATTTCTCATCATCACTTAAATTAGAAACTTGCCCAGTAACAGGAGGAAAGTTTAGTAGAAACTGTTTTAATGTAATAATTAAATAATAATGTGAGAAAAACTGCCTCATTATGAATAACTGTCATATTAAATCATTATGAAACTACTACTTTATGATGTGGAAAGAAAATCTAACCACACTATGAAAATGTGAAATAATCCAAAATAGTTTAACCCAGGTCTGTTTCTTTCATCCTGGTTCTTCTCACAACTGAATTTTATGTCATTTCTGCCTCTTTTTTTTTAATTTCAAAATGTCACTTTCTTTTTATATTCCACTGTTTATGTTTCGTTTTTATTTCACAGAGGCACATTTCATCCTCGACGTTTCATGAAACAATGCAGAGCCACTTGCGTGACTGGCTGTTGCAGTCGATCACATTCCAGATCACCTCGACTCCGACAGAGTGACACGTTACAACGACCAGTGTTATATTAGAGCTGCTGAAATTAAACAATCTCCGATAAACTCTTTTTATTATTTTGAAAGGCGGCGGGCAAAATAACAATTCATAGCCATGACCCGAATTTGAAGCAATTATTGTTTCTATCTATTTCTCTCTGTATTTAGTTATGTGAATATATATTCGAAGAGGATATGTACATATTAAAAATGTTGTGTCTCCGAATTAATTTGAAAGCTGGCATTTATTACACTAACTTATTTTGTTGGTCGTGCAGTAATTTGGTCTCATATGTAATATTATAGAAAGCATCTCCATTGTTTAGTAAAGAGGCTGAAAACAGTGGATGAAGTGTTTGAGCCGATGAAGCAGCAGCAGAACAGGAAGACGCTTTTTGAAATAAACCGTTTTTCCAACTATGAAAATCAGTCAGTAGTATTTTTATTGTCAAATCGACCCATTAACAAGACAAATATCTACCAGATACTTTGAGCTTTGTCCTTTTTTTTTTCCATGCAAAACCCCTAAATAATACGTTTCCTCTGCAGGATCCAGGTCATATATCTACTGGGGATTTAACTACATCTAAGGTTTCACCACTTCCCTGAGACCTGGAGCCGTCCAACATGGCAGCCAGAGCTCGCATGACATCACCTGGAAGCCGAACGCTCTCTGAAGGTAAATGTGGACAAACTGCGGCGCAGATTCACTCAGTGCAACTTGTTCCACTTAAGTTTCCCAGTCTGGTATTTGTATTTGCAGCTTGGTAACTGTGGGGTAACGACAAATAGCTGCTGAGAAGAAACGTAGAAGAACGTTATCATTATTTGTACTATTTATGAGCTAAGATCACTAAAAACCGTGACATTCCCTGTGAGATGTGATATAAATACCTGGTCGGGCATCTCAACCGTGAAACTGCTGCGTTTTTCACCTCAAGCAAACTTCATGTGCGACGAGGTCGGACGCTGCAAAGTGGGTCATGGTCCACGAGGAGCTCCAGAAATGTGCTCCTGATTTAAACACTTGTGGAACGTTGGAAGAAGACATGGGTCGGGAGGTAAGAATCAATCCCAGAGCTCCGCGGCTCAATGTGTTTCCAATTCCTTTAAAAAAAAACTTATATTGTTACAGTTGAAGGGGAAGATTTTCATTGGGCCAATTTCATGACATAATAACCGGCAGCTTTTCGAATATTACAGTGGAGGAGTGCAGTTGCCAGAGACGTTATCCTCCGCAGAAGCAGAATGCAACACAGCAGATTAAATCATTTAAAAATAATCTGCATCTGGTTCCCGTCGGGTGCTGGAGGTTGCATTTAGATGTTGTTTTGTTTCTTTCAACACGTCTTTAAGCCGCAGCTCCGCCGAGATCGAGAATCTCTTCCTGCAGACACCTGGTTCGAGATAACCGGGGTTTGATCGGCCACCTGGCTGCGGCATAATGACTGAGGAGTTTCACGGCGTCGGGCAAACAAAAATGTGCACCAACAACAAAAATGTTATTTAAAAAAAGTAGTGTATTGCACAGACATATATTATAAGTATTGGAGGAATGAGGCTCGGAGCGCTCGGTTATATAAGTTGCAATGTGTTTGGCAAACTGCCAGCGAGCTGCAGGATTCAATTTGCCTGAAACTAACTGCGGCGCACAGCGTTTCATCCAAATCCGTCTGAAGCACTCGAAGGTGCAGTGAAGACTCAGACATCCACCTGGCGTCATCACGCCACCGCACTGATCCCTTTTCAAGAGCTGTGTGTGTGTGTGTGTGTGTGTGCGTGTGCGTGTGTCTTTGTAACGTCAACGCAATGAATCGCACACATGGTGCACGGCCTCCCCTCAAAGACATTTGTGGTGTCGCACTCAGAATTAAACCTGAGCTTTTTCTCAATCCAAGCAAAGCAAAAGCAAACAGAAACCACAACGCAGGACGCCACCGCATCCAAAGTGAACGAGCGGAGTTTCCGTCGGAGCCTCCAGAACATATGTGAGCGCTCTGCGGCTCGTCCCTCCTGCGTCCGACTGACCTGTGTGTGCCGTCTCTAAAACCTTGATATATGAGCAGTGAGTCAGCAGTGAGTCAGCAGCAGCAGCAGCAGCAGGAGCCATTGGCCAGACGGTTGCATGTCGTGTGCAGTGACTGTGACGTGGTGGGAGGGAGGATTCACTCTGAACAGGTAAGACAAAACCGAGCAGGTTCAGGAATGTTCGGGGGGAAACACAAACCTTTCCTGTCGGTGCTGTTGGCGACCAGCGAGGTGTTGATGCCCTTGGCCAGCTCCTGAATGGTGGTTTCCTTGGTGACCGCTGAGCCTTTGAGCTTAGTCTTCGGAGTATCCAGGGCTTTTAGCTTCTTGGCGTGCTTGGTCCCCTTGTAGTGGGCCAGGGCCTGGCTCTGTGGGGAGGACAAATAACGGCATCAATTTGAGGCTGGAAGAGAACGAGCGTAACACAGGGACAAGATGAAGTGAACTATGAAAACAGTCAGAGTCAATGAAGCAGACTAAATATAATAAGCAGGGGCCAGTTGACAAAAAAAACTGCCAATATTGGATTTGGGAAAGAAAACTTCTTCTAGAGTGAATCATGTACCCAGGTAACATCGTTTCTAATAAGTTAATTGAAATGCTTTGTTTTTGAATTCATGAAAAACAGATCTTTGAAGAAGTTTTCCAAAAGGCTGTGTATTTAAATTGTTTTCATTTAAAATAATTGTTTTTCTTGCTTCTGGCACCTGAACAGCTGTTGAGATATCATATTATATCAGAGTAGATATAAGAATACTTGGATCTATGTATAATTTGGAGACTTGTGTGACCTGCGCATGTTTAATTTACGTTGTGGCCGCCCGGGTGGAAGTCGGAACACGTCTTTCCACCAAGATTCACCTTCGGAAAAGCAGATTCATCCAGGCACACAGAAGTGGGACATATGCAAAGACTTTGAGCTGTCCTTGTTTACCTCCGCACTCTTCCCTGCATGCATCGCCTGTGGCAAGAACGAGGGTATCGGGGGGGATGCAATTGCCTCTTGGAATAAATAAATGTGCCAGCCGCACATCCCCCCCAGCAGACATTTGTAAGCATCTGGGACAAAGACACCATTTCCGCTCGTATCTCTGCACAACAACATAAGAACACATTGTTCTCGTTTCCTCCCTTTGCCTTTTAGGACCTGTTGTTCGAGCAGAGGTCAGATTGTGAGAAACTAAACTCGGGATCTTATTGCACAGCATTTTGTCACTTGAATTCAAATCATTTCCAAAGGTGCACAAGCAAATAGGACAGAGGTTTCTGAATTGCTGAATTGCCTTAAATGTTTTCCCCTTCATCCTCGAAAAAAAACGTTTTAGATGAGGCGTCACTTTTTCACACAGAGCGCACGTCGTCTTCTTCTTCTTCTGGCACCAAACTGCCCACTCTGACCCACATCCATCACCCTGCAGGTCCCACAGACGTGACACCCAGGTGATGTGTGATGGCTGCTGAACGTGACCACGGCAACAATTCATCTTTCATCAGCGCAGTGGAGCGGAGGAATTGCCCAAACCCCGAGTCTGACACAGGCGTGATTAAAACACGGAAAAGGAAATCATTTGTTTTGCCTTTCAGGTTCTCAGAGAGGTGGGGGGGCATCAAACAAACCAGATTCACAGGCCTGGGCTCAGATTGAGAGTCTGTCTGAAAATGAAAAGGTCACCGAAAAAGAAAACGCCTCTGAACGATAATCGTGAACCAGAACGAGTGTCAGAAGAAGTTAAAGATGTTTAGCTTTACTTAGAAGAAAAAGAAAACGTGTCTGTTTGACTTCTCTCTTCACAACAAACACATTTTAGAAGATTTCAACTATTTGCCCAGAGAGCTTCTTTCCCACATAAACGTTTTTTATCGTTTAATCCCTAACCCCTGATATTGATGAGTGAGGGCTATTTGGTGTCGATCCAAATCAAAATCCGGATCTAGCAATCTTAAATATGGTCATATGGGAGGGGGGGGTTCTCTGCAGCTGTATTTTAACAACTTGGGCCACACACCTGTAACTACCACCAAAGTGTAGCTGAGGTAATGTGGTCCCAGTAAGAAGTCATCAGTTTATATATATATATATATATATTCAATGCTTTTAGAACTTGGTCCAAACAATTCTACCACATGTACAGGAGTGAAAAGCTGTTTCTCTCTAATGCCCGGTGTAAACATACAAGTAGACAGGACGTACAAGTACTCAGCATAACAAGTACTCAGCATAGTGAGTACTCAAAAGAGAAAGAACACAACATCGTCAAAAGGAACAGGGTAAACAGGATGTGACTCATTCCAGACTGGGTGTGGACAGGGCGTTGGCTGTGAGGCATGATTGGAGTTGGACAGTTGGGTCTTGGGGGAGGTGTTCGTTCTACTGGGTGACTTTCAAGTTCAGGCAGTTTACTGCAGCACAACCAGGTTGTTCCACCCCGTATATATATCTGTGTTGCGAGTTCCCCTGAAACGGAATCACTCGGTGAATCCACGTGTGTCTTTTGCACGGTTCTTCGTTCTAGAAGCTTTTTGTAGAACGGTGACGACTCTCAGGCTTGTTTGTGAGCTGCCGTGGCCGATGAGATAAGCGCTAACCTGCTAGCCAGCTGAGCTAGAGCCAGTCAGTCCCAGCGGCTCCTGGACATTATTTTTTATGTCCTCCACCATTTTATCCCCCTTCACTTAATACATCAACATTTCTGCCTCCTGGCGTTTTGTCCTCCATTGCAGATCATTACTTTCAATAAAAAAGGGAAAAGCTCCTCAAGATGGAAAAACTACAGCTTTCATACAGTCAATGCAGGTTTCAGCTGTGTATGAATTGAGATGAGCACTTAATTAAAAACACTTAACACTTTTTACCATGTAATTAATTCAGTAAACAGTCATTTACTGAACCTGTTTTAAGTTGTTAAGGAGATCAGCTATTAGCACGTCAGATAGGAATGTGAACATGTGTTTTTATTGAGGACTTTCCTGTTGCTGCTAGACGGGGAAAATTGTGAATTCAGACAAGTTTTAACAGATTTAATCCATAACAATACTAAGAAATCATGTTTTAATTACTTCAAACCGACCGGATGTAAGATGGGAAGTGTTACAGTAGGTTTCCTGTGGCTCATATTCGTTCATTCAACATTGCAGGTTGGGCATTTTTGGACATTTTCATAGATTTGCCTCGAAATAATTCATGGGTCTTAGCAGGAAGTTGGTGGAGGTTTGAGTTCTGAGTGGCATCAATACTTAAATACTAATCTACAGCCCAACATCGGTGTAAAAGGAGGAGGAGCCGGCTTCTTCTTTTCTTTTTTGAGGAATAATTCCGTCAGTTTTTCTCATCCCAGGATTTAATTTAGTTTATTTGCGGAGTCACTTACATTTGTGGTACTGCGCCAGTTTCAGTCGGTCATAAATCTTAATGACCCATATTCACAGAGACTTTACCGAGCCGACGGTTGTATCATAAGGACGCAAGTTGCATAGAGACAGTGTCCTCAGTGGAAACATAAATTAAAGGCACCAGTAAAACACCTTCTACAGGGTTGTTCACCTTATAATGAGCCAGTTGTTACGACATCACTCCTACTCATATGCAAAACACCCTCCCGTGCACATTCCTGTGGATAAACTACGAACCCATCATCATCTCATTGCACATCAAAGGGCCTCTGGTCATTGTTTTAACCCACAACACCCGGTGGTAGAGCCCCTGTGGCCCCCTGATGTGTGTGTGTGTGTGTGTGTGTGTGTGTGTGTGTGTGTGTGTGTGTGCGCGTGTGGGGGGATGATATCAGGTATCATGGGAAGGAGCCACACAGGAGACTGATTTGTGCAGGTCGAACATGAGCCGCTTAGACATGCAGACACATTCACAACTCTTTCCTTAGTTAAATAAGTAATAATAAGATATTTCCCTTGGAATTGTTGTAGATTAGAAGTATAAAAAAAAAGGCCACAAATACAAATACAAGAGTAAAGTTTTATTTTCAAGTTAAAATCTACACAATATGTATATATAGGTAAAAAACAAGGTAAAATGTACAGTGAGGCTCAGCTCAGGAAAAGAAACACAATGAGCATGATGGTCTGTCCTTCACTCAGCTCCTGTGAACTTCAGGCCTTCTGAGCAACTAAATGACGCTGCCCTTCTTAACACAAACTTGAAAGCCAATGACTGATGAGAAAACCATGCCCAGAATCATCAAGATGCCAAATCCGCACGCAACCATGATGAAGGTGTGAGACAATCTGTCCAACCACGTCATGAAGTACGTCATACACGGTGTGGAGTAAACCTGACGTCCGTCCAAAACCGTGCAATTCCTGGAGGTGTCCGTGCAGTTGCAGGAGTCGGGCACAACCGTCGAGTTTCCCCAGTCGAGAGGTCCGACAAAGAATCCACAGCAGAAGCCGCTCCTCTCCAGCTGCTGAAACGACTCCTGCACGTCCTTCGGCGCTGCGCTCAGCGGAAGCAGCTCCTTCAGGTGCTCCTTCACCACCTCCTGGGCGGCCTCGGTTCTCGATAAGGCTCCCAACACACCCAGGGCCAGCATCATGAAGAGCACGGCGAACAGGCCCACGAAGAAGAGCTTCAGCAGGCGGCGGTCCTCTCTGACGGCTCCACAGCAGCCCAGGAAGCCCAGGATCATGGTCACGGCACCGACGAACACCAGGAGGTTTATGGGTGGGAGAAGGTTGTCTGTGATCTGGTAGTCGGCCCTGTTGCTCCTGGCGTGTACGGATAAGCCGAGAATAGTGATTCCAGCGACGAAAAATACAAAGTTGATGGTGAAGAGCAAGTACTTGATGATCTTGTGGACCGCCATGGTTCACTCTCCATTCGATTCAGAGCCGCTGGACGACTGGGTGCTTGAATTTAGGGAGGGAACTGAGTGGGTGGGAACTTTTAAGTCATTCACTTTAACAGGGGTCATGCTTAGTGGACGAGGGGCCACACTGTTGAAAGCAGAGAACAATGAAAACTGACCTCAGAGGGCGAGAGAAGTTGCTCTGCCAGTTTTTGAAGGTATCCAGTGACACCACCTCCGGATGCCGTGTAACAACAGGGAGCGCTGAGGCATGGCTCTGAGATCGTAAACCTAGTTCTATGATATATGATAGATTAGGTTTCTTTTCAAATCAGACACCACAGGAATTTGCGTCAGGAGGTAAAGGAGTCCTCAGGTATGAGGAGCAGGAAACATTAAACTCTATCAAGCTGCATCACATTTAAAGATATCACATCCCGAAATATTTTTGTTTTCATCAAGAACCGTGATGAAACCCGATCTCACCATGTTAAAGAGAGTGATAAACCACTCCTGGATCCACCCCCCCCCGATCTGAACAGTCAGACAAACAGACGGGTGAAATCACAACCTCAAAATATCTTCTTCATTTCCGGTCTTTCTTAAGATTATTATTTTTTTGTGGGTTTTGTATTTTCATTTTAAAAACGACGACATTGTGTAAAACAAACTGACGTTTAAAGTGTTAAAATACTGAAAATGTATAAACATCTCTTGGTTATGATCGTGACACATTCAAGCAAGATAACAAAACTCAGAAATTACCACAAAACAGTGATTTTACTTCATTTTCTACATTTTATATTCACATTTTATAATCGTTTATAATTTTTGGTATAGTTTATAAGTCTATAAGTAATGTGTGATCTCTGAAACCTCAGTAACTGGATCAGTACTTGGTGTTTACGCTCTGCATCATCTCTCAGTCCGAGCTGCGGTTTCACATTATGATACACAGTCACGGGGGGGGGGAATTAAGACGCTGACTCATTTAAAAAATAAAACCTGACCCCCCCCCAGGGTATGAAAGACCTCCCGTCTGACCTACCTGTTGATTGACAGCTCAACGCAGCCTCTCTCTGTCTCTAATAAAGCGTCAGAATGAACAGCTGATCTACAGCAGCACATACACTGAGATGGATTTCGCCGTGTAGAACATAATAACCTCACGATGAGTAATCACTGCCAAATTCATTGTTGGAAATTGATTGATTACTCTTCTAATGAAAGAGCGATGGCGTCGCTATTCAGGGACGCTTCAGATTTAACAACACGCGGCAGTGGCAGTGATTTTCTTTTCACATTTATTTTTTTAAATTACTCTCAAAACGTTATGGAAATGAGCTGCGAGGGGAAACAAAAACCCATCCGAGTTATTAATTCATTTCATTAGCTCGTATTGTGTGAACTGTTGTCGGGTGTGTTATCCTTATCTCCTTCCTGTCGTCGGTTCTGAGGACACGATGTGCGTTTGCTCTGATATTGTGCAAAGACGCCACAGGAGGGTGGAACCCAAACTACGCTGTTTTCAGACGTGGACTCTGGAAAATTGTCTGGAGTCGAGAGTTTGTCTTTCACACCTGAAGCAGGAGATTGTCTGGTCAGAGTCGTTCACAGCAACAGGACAATGTGTGAGGTGTTCGGGGGGGGTGTGTGTCCACAGAGCAGCAGGAGGCCGGACCTGATGTTTAATTCTGCTGTGGAAAGCTCAGTGGTGTTTGTTTTACAGCACATCCACACTGGTGTTTGGCCAGTTTCACCAAAAGCTCTTAAATCTCACCGAAATGTTTGATTGAACTATTTCAATTCGCAGAAGGTGCAAATTTTATATTTTAGTTCAGGTCTGAAAGCAGCTCAACCTCCGACGAGGCCCAACGGTTTGTAAACCACTTTTAAATCCTGTAGATCTGGATTTTTATGTGGAGCCTCTGCACCACATTGCACAAACTAATGGACAAGTAGTAGAAAACTTTTATTTTAATAATATCCACAGTAGTAAATCTTAGCTTGTTGATTTTGGATTTCCCCTCGTGCTTCTCTGTTCAGTTCAATTTGCCTGTTTTGTTAGTTTTAGTTATATTTGTACTTTTTGGAATAAAACATTTTCCCTGCACCTCCTGTTTTGTGTATGTTTGCAAAACCAACAAACAACAAATGAACAGGGCTGAGAACACAACCTAAAAGGCTTTCACATTATAAAAGACACGTCGCTGTTGACCAGCTCCACACAGAAGCCTGCGAGCACTTATCCCCCCCCCCCCTGCTGTTCCATCATTGTTAAGATAATCACACCTAATTTCACTTTGAATGGATCTCTGCAGATTGCTGCCTGATCTGTTTTACATTTTGTTTGTCTCGCACAGAAAAAACAATCAGTCATTCAACACATCTGAACCCAGCACACTGGGGGGGGGGGTGACCTGCGGAGATAACGACCCATTCAATCCCAGGTCCCTGAGGCCGGCGACTTCATGATCATCTGCTGTGACGTGATCATTTCCCCTCGAATCAAACATCCAGGTCACTCTTTGTTTTTCGCCGTGACGCTGTGATGTCTCCGTCTGTTTCCTCTCTGAGAAGAACCCAATCTCCTCCACCAGGTGTTTCACACACTCTGACAAGTCGGCCTCGCGTCAACCGCCGGGGAGAAACTCTGGAGTTTTCTCCGTCACACGAACCTCGTTTCAGTTTCAGGGGCGAACAGGGACGAACTGCCTCCACAGCTAAATCCCGACAGTGAGCAGACGCCGGTCCCCAGAATCAATATACATTCGCTTTTAATTAACAGAGCGGTTTGCTAGAAACTCCCAAAAAACATGATGAATTAGTGAAGAAGAACACGTCCGTGGGCTTTTGATCACTACAGAGACCGGCCTCGTCCGTTTGTGCTTGTTAAACATCAACATGGTTCTCGGTTGCTTTAGTGTCTCTGGTGCCAGGAATTTAAATCAATTATCTTTGCATCTTAAAATATGAAATGACTGCCACCGTTTGAAGAAGTTGTTTGAAAATTGAACTACTTTAAGTTGTAATTATGGAGGAGGGACCTTGTTTTTTTTTCTTTGTGGATGGTTCCTCTTTGGTTTTCGACTGTATTTATATGACTCTTTTCTTGTCGATGACAACTCAATGCACTTTACATGTATTATAGATTAATGGTTATTGCTATTAAACAAAAAAAACTGCATATGACGTTGAGGGAAATATCGTGACGTTGAGAGTATTTGGTCAAAAAAATGTCAAATTGAAAAGTTGCCCTGATGAAGTCAATAGATCATCAAAGTCAGTTTGACTCATCCTTTCAGGGGCAGGGACATATTTCAGTTTGGACATCAGCTGGCAAGACGCTGGCATCCACATCCAAACTGCTCCACTGACTAAAACAGCACATTAGTATTGTTATTTCTTTCTTTTCCTTCTTTGCTGCTCTTATAAAACACATTTCCTTTTGAGGCTGCCACGTTGTCGTGATGTATTTCTGGTTTGTGCGTGAGTACATGCGACTTTTCAACTTGAACCCTGTAGGAAAAGTGTCTCACCTGCGAGTTAAACCTCAGCTGGCAGACGCCGCAGGAGACGTGCTTCCTCTTGGCGGTGGGCGGGAGGCCGAGGGTGTGATGGAGCACGGCTTTCTGCACCGGGTCCATCTGGAGGACGGAGAGAGAGAGGCCAATTAAAACAGTGCTGAAGCTGACCTGTAAATCAGCTTAGCTCCTCCATCAGTCAGCGGCTGTAAAAGAGAAAGCAGCTTCTTATAAAACCAGACATCCGTCTCTCGCAGGCGATTGTAGCTCAGACATTAACACAGACGAGCAGAAATGAATTCCCCGTGTGCTGAGCGCAGGCGTCTTCTAACACCGGGATATTACTGCGGTGGTCTCGGGCTCGATCCCACCAGCGAACACTTGAAGAACGCCACCGGTGCTATTGTGTCTTTTCATTACAAGTCCCCAGAAGAAGCTAAAACTGAATTACTTCATCCTGAAAACGAGTGTCGTCTGTGCAGCCACAACCTGACATCAGCCCACAAGTCATGGAGCTGGTTTTGTTGTCACATGACCAATATGTTGAATATATCACTTTCTATCTAGGGATTCTGCAACAGCACTAAATAAAACAAAAGAAGAAAAGTATTATTAATATTGTGCAAACATTACTCATAGAATAATACAGGATTAAAATCCAGCTACTCAAAAATCTTTGAGTAGCTCTAAGAAATTAGAGTAATTACTAATTTAGCACAAAAAATCGTGAAAATATTGTCCTAATATCGTTATCCTGAATTTTTTGGGCCACAAAAATCGTTAAGTGACAATCAGATATCGTGACGGCCCTGATAAACTATATATATATATATTTATATGCAAAGCTGTGCACGTGCATTCCCACAGTGCATCAAGTGAGTGGGCACGTATATGACACTTTCACCTTTAGGACACTAACGTTGCTGCTCGCTGTGTGTGTGTGTGTGTGTGTCTGTGTGTGTGTGTGTCTGTTCGGTGAGTCTGTGGTGACACAGCTGTGAGGAATGAACACATCTGCCTCCCTGAGAAAAGGCTCAATAGGCACCACTTGGCCGGTGGAAGGTGGAAGGTGCAGGCGCCGTGTGGGAGGATTAATCCACCCTGACAGGCGCTGTGCACAGGGAGGTCACGCTGATGTTCTACTGTCGCTTCCTGTGGACGAGGTTTGACTGAGGCGGAGTCTGGTCTCATTACTTTGGGGGTTTTCAGGAGTGTGAGCCGAGGGAGAAGAGCTGTGTGAGATACTGTGCTACGTAAATGAAGAGAAATAGAAACCCACAGTCATTATGACATAATTATACTTATTAGAGCACGACCAGTTTATTGATGGCTGTTAAAAATCGAGCAATATGAGCCGTTCATACACACATGGCTGTCACTGTTTGTTGGATTTTACAGGATAAACAATGCAGGAAAGATGCAGATTGATGTTAACATAAAATCATCCGTTTCTTTTATTTTATTTATTCTTCATACTTTCTTGTATATATCAAGCTTCAATTACATTTATTTGTCAAATTGAATTCATAACATCTTTCCCAAGGTTTTTTAAAAATTCTTTTAGTTCCATATTGGCAGATATATTGGCATCGGAAATGTTTTACTCAATATTGGCCCCTAAAAATGAAATAGTTTGCGCTGTAATAATCATTTGAACATGATTTTGGGGATTTTTTATCAATTACTCGTCCATTTCAAGACAAATTTGATTTATTTGTATACATTTTACTTAACTTTGCGGTAAATAAAAATACAAACAGCTTGTTTTGACAGACTTTGGCCTTTTTTCACATTAAACAATTAGATTTATACGTTTATTAAGTAAACACATATATAATCACTGTCGACACTGAGCTAAAGGGAAGTAGATTTAATCCTCTGGTTGTCCTGAGCTCCGTCGGCCTCACTGGCCTCCGGCCGGACGCTGGAATCCGACGGGAGGAGACGTGATCAGGTGCAGGCGACGGTGACGGATGAACCGCTGCAGCAGCTTTTGGCAACAAAGACGATCGCACATAGGCTGACTGAAAACAGCTCTGTGTGTTTACACTGTGGGTTCATCCCAAGTCCCTTAACTGCAACCACGTGTCCCCGTCCCCCGTCCCCGTCCCTCCCACTGCAGACGTGAGGGGAGATTCAAGGGGGAGATGAGAGGACAGTATAACAATGAAAAAAACTGGAAATGAAAGGTCTCATCCTCTGATCTGTCATGTGAAGTGACGTCTGTGTCTGATGATGTCGACGCTGCTGAATCAGCTGTCACCAGCTTTTGACGGCTCAAAGAAACGTCTTTCTGTCTTTGTGCTGTTCTCAGATCAGTCAAAACCCGCAGCGTGTAAACGGATGAGAGCGAATTCACGTGGAACTTTGGAGGCAACGTGTTTTATAAATCTGTTGATTTATCGACGGCTATTTGCTTTGCAGAGTCATTCACTTAAATTCACTTATAATTCAGGTTGCAATTAGAATCTCTTATGATTTGCCGCAAGGATTTATGAGCACTGATTTGCGGAAAGTGGAAATATAAATATTTCATCCATTAAACTTTCATTTCTGGAAATTACAACAGTAAAAGCAAAAGACATAAAATTCTTGTTTTCTCTAATGCACTGTAATTTATTGATTGAGTGTAGTTTAATAGTCAGTTTCAGATCCAGTCCTTTGCTGCAGAGTTCCATCACTGACATGTTTCCAATAAAGGGGCATGTTGATCTGATAGAAGACGTCAGGAACCGTGTCGTGACCCCCCCCCAGGCGGACCCAGAGGGACTGAGCTGTGGCTTTCTGCGCCCAGAAAAAAACTGTGAGGACGAACAGACCGGAGCAGCGAGCGGTGACGGAGGAAAACTAGATCTCAGGAAATGCAGGCTGAACAGATACAGACTGTTACTGAGAAACAGAGGCGGGTTCAGGTGAGGAGAGATGAAGAAGGTAAATCCTCCAACTCTGGCACTTTGAGTGACAAGGAGAGGAAGAAGAGAAAGCTGGTTCTGACTTAGAGGATGAAGCAGACAGGGAAGTTCAGGGTGAGACAAAGGCTTCATTCATACTAACACGCTTTTATTTATATACTAAAACAACCTCCGTCCACATTGAAGCTACATATCAGTAATAATCCCCTGTGAGCATGTGCGTGCCGGAGTAAACAGGAAGTAGATTGTCCACTCTGGACTCAGTTGATTAGTTCCTGCGATGTGAAAACAATGGTGTAAAACAAGGGATTTCTTTTCGAGGTTTTAGGAACAGAAAGTGCCTTCATCCCTCGTATTCAAGTCATAATCGATAAGAACCAAACCAAACGTACCGTAATCATAAGAATCTTCGTTTTCAAACATCGTCATTTCAGCCCAGAGTTTTCAAACTACAACAGAACCAGCAGTATTTCCAAACTGATCCATTTTAGAAGCTCAAAACACTCAACGTAGCAACAGTGACGTGCATGAGGCAAAAGAGGCTCAAACAGATTTAGGTTGAGTTTGAGGCTGAAGCAGAAAGACGAGTTTCAGGTGAAAACACAGAAACACTTTGAGGTTTAGAGGCCGAGACAGAAAATACGTGATCGGGCTCAAGGAACCAAAACACTGTGTCCACTTTCCAGCGAAGAGATCCTCCCCTCGCACACTGCACACGTCTCGGGGATATTGTAATGAATTGCTGGAGTTATGTGTTCCCAATAAAATTTAATAAAAGGAGATTGTTTTGTTTTCTGAGGAGAAAGGCCCATTAATATTTCTCTTGAGCTCCACTTATGTAAAGATGCTTTTTCAGTAAGTACTTTCTGTCCTGTTTGACTTTCCTCCCGTCTCGTATCAATTCTGTCTGATTCTCCCTCGGACCGTAAATCCCAAATATGATGTAATGGTTGTTTTCAAACAGTTCAATTTTCATAGATTGGTTCCAGTAGCGGCCTCGCATGAATCACTGAGTGTTTATGTTTACAGCGCGGCTCCGTATCACTGAGGACTCGCCGGGTGTTTTCAGACACTCGTGAACCACTCGACATGAAAGAGTTTTGTAGAAAAATGACATCGTGCTCCAGCTCGGCAGCAAATGCACTGAAGCACTTGATGGTGTGAATATCACGGGAAACACAGACAGAGAGCTGGTCTGCTGCTGGGGGGGGGGGATCATTATCTGTGGGTGTTACAACCAAGCTACACGACCCAGCTGGGGATCGAACTACAATCTGCTAAACGTTTGGACTAGGAGAGGTATCGATATCGGCATCAGAAACAAAAACAAAAACACCACCGAAAATGCCAGGCTGGACATTTGCGATATATTAAATCTGAGTCAGGCCGTACAACAATGAGAGAAGTCATCACTTCAAAGAGGGTAAGTAGCGTTCTGCTATATGTTTTCTTTGGTATCTTCTGGTATTCGATCGGTTCTCTGTATCGGCCGATACGCAAAGTCCAGGCTAATTAGGACAGAGGCTTCCTCCTCATGTTTTAAGTAGAATTTATTCTCAACGTCTAAAAACCATAGATTGTAAATAAAGATGGACGACACCTCTCTACATCCTCGCGTTGTACAAAAGTGAAGCCAAAATATCCTGGATACGAGCACGGCCATCTTGCACCAGAGATTGCACAGAAGCGTTCGAGGGATGGAGCCACGGTGACGTCCCACTGATACATAATCTCGACCAATCGTGAGTCTCCGCTAAAATGACCATCTTTGGAAAAACGTATTTGACGTGTACACTTACTTTTCAGTTTGGTCCATGTCCCATATGCTGACGAGGAGGAGGCGGGTTTATGACCTACACTGCAGTCAGCCACCACTCGTTCATTTGTAAATACAGGAAAAAACGTAAAAGCCTCTAATTACGATGCGGATCAAATGACCACAGAGAATTATCACCTGACTCCGTGGGTACCCTCAGTTTTATGGAGCGTTTTAGAGTCTTTCAGCTCAATGTTTTGGTTTTACAGCCGTCTGCACCTTTTACTGCACAGGTTCCATCTCGCTGCTTTCATTTGCATTGTTCCCAGCTGCAAAAATACTCTGATAAAACCACCATATGCTCCCTGGTCAACGGCAAACAAAGTTAGCGACTAGTTGCCAAACATCGAGGAGCGTTTAGCTGCTAAACATGAAGATGTTTCCTTCAGGAGTTCGTGGAATCGGACGTAAAGAAAGGGAATAGTGAACTTAACTGCAAATGAATGCTGGATATGTAATCAAGTCACTATTTGTCATGAAATTCATAAAATGAAATTTACAAGGTGATAATGTGTCAGTGTGTTTACAGCCTTTACAGCCGCATTAACATAAAAATCATTATTTGGATGTAATTAGTTCACTTTGTCTCTGGGAGGGATTCAGATGCAATAGAAAATGAAACTTAGCAGCAGCAGCATGAATTCAAAGTCACAAAGTTAGCTTCTCTATTTGCAGTTATCCTGATATGGAACATTAACATATACAGAAAGAAGAGTGGAGTGGATACCGTGCTAATAAAAGCTTTTACAGCTGTAGCGGTTTGACCCTCACACACCTACACCAGCAGGGTTATCATTATCAGCTTTTAACTGAGAACACATTAGTAAAATAAACAGTTTGAGCCGAGCGTTTTAAAGTGGCCGATACGAGGAAGGAAGCTCCAGAGTACGAGAGGCGCAGCTATCAGATCCCAGAGTTCATATCGCTCCCATATTAAACACATCTGTTCTCTGTTTTTCGCTGATTTATACGCCGTGCGAAATCGGCATTACGAAACTCTCCGCACCCAAATGTGTAGGCAATGTCAGGGAGGCAGAAGCACAACGATGTTTCGAGTGAGATGCACTTGGCGATACGCAGCGGAATGTGCAGAGAGATCAGCCGCTCACCCCCCCGAAAACACGGAGGAATTTGCATGATGCTGGCGAAGCAGGGGCTCTCCTCCGCCTCCGGCCTGACACACGGGGTTGCTGAACTGGAGAGACTGAGAGCGTTACGCAACAGTCTCCTTTTGTACTGTAAATCTCACCCAAGATTTTTGGAAGCGAGCGGAGGATGACACATGGAGTTGGCCCGGCTCGCTGGCAAGAGGGGAGGGGTGGGGGGGGGGGCACTACAGCAGAGAAGCAGACTGCAGCCTGCTGGGAAACTGGGGCCTGAGCTCTGGAAAGCTCACGCCAGTTTAAAAAACATCTGGGCCACAAGAGAATGGATGACCTCTTACTAGAAACACGCACGGGGATAGAAACATGTTATTTCTCCCTCACGCTGCTGTGAGAAGAATCTAAAGGGATGCGACCACATGACACCGTCCCTGCAAAATGATCACAAGACACATATTAGTTCTTATTCGTGGAAACATTCATCATTAATCACTGGGTATAAAGTGGCGAGAGAGGGATTGAAAATTCTCTGGCTGGGTTTTATTCCGCTGTGCTATTCTTGGCAGCGTTGCTAATTTACCCACAATTCGGCGCCAAAATTCCACCACCTCCTGTGCATCTTTAAGAAATCCCCCTGTCGTGTAGCATTTGCACGGAAACACGATGTGTTCAGGGCCTCGTCTGCAGAGAGCAGCTGCAGCGCCGGGGACGCGTTACTCCCCGAGCTCCTCTCCCATCAGCCACCCACTGAGCCACACACTCCACATGGGCCGCGCCTGCCGGGGACACAAATGTCGCCGGGGCAAATGTACCGCGACACACGTATCATCCACATGCAGAAACACACAATACCTTCACCCACGCACGCCACAGCGGATCACATGTGCCCGCTCTCCAGCCGCCAGCGGTGCACAGAGCAGCGTCTTCTCCCAAATCGCTTCCTAAAGCTGCGATATGCAATTTTTGTTTTTTTGTCCCTCAGTTGTTTGAGCTCTGGCAACGACACTTGTCAATCATCCTGATGAGCTGTCTGCGAGGAGAAAAGCCTCTCGCCCGCGGCGGAGGTAGAGACGCCGCAGACAATCAGAGAGCATCAAAAGATGAGATGTTTGCAGGGATGTTTAACAGGTCACTCACCAAAACAGAGGAAATGTCAGAGAAAAACACTTTTCAGCTGAACAGACGCTTCACGATCTTAAAGTCTCAGACTAATGTTTAATTCTTACTTTAATGTGAAAAGCTTTTTGGTAATTTTTGTTTATCTCGCTTCAACAGTTTCTAACCTTTTAAGTTTTCTCCTGCTCCTCTGACATGTTACATCATCTTTTCCTTATGTAAGCACATTTCAGAGGGATTTGACCATAAAGTCTAATCGACAGCAAACTTTAAAGGCTTCAGACGAGCAAAAACATTAAAACTTTATTTTTCCGTTTTCTTAGAAAACATATCAACATCTGATCTAAGTGTAAGAAAATATTTTCCTTCTTTCTCTTGGCTCTTTCTGTGGGCGTCTCCTTTCATTCGTCTTTGACTCCCGCGGATGTGTCTCCGTCCGGCGGGGACGGCGGCGGCGTGTCGACAGCGAGGCAGAGTAAGCAGGTCATTTGCCCGACACTATCTGACAGCCCTCAGAAGGCCCGTCTGTCTCAGAGTTCAGCTCTGCGGCCGCCGCCGCCGCTCCCTCACTCAGCGCGGCGGGATAATGTGACAGGACACGACAGTGATGAGCTGAGATGGTCGAGTCGGGGAAGAGCCTTACAGCAGGCGACTGATAAAAAGGGACAGAAACACACACTGAGCTCTCTCTCTCTCTCTCTCTCTGTGTTGTGGTCGCACTGTGACAGACGGAGTTGGAGCCTAATGGAAAAGCTCTGGATCCAAAATACACGGGAGAATCAATTATGTGATATTTAGGATTAATTTGATCGTGTGAACTCCTCGAGGAGATTACAGTCGCTCCGGGTTTCACTCCTCTACAGCGTGAAAGAGTCATAACATGGATCAATACCAATAACTAGACGAGAACCTGGTTTCTCATTTGTTGGAACAAACACATGCAGTGATGGTTATTTATTTACCTGTAAGACGGGTTTTAAAGTTCAGACGTGTGTTCATGTGAGGGACCCGATCGAAGCACAACTTGAAACCATTATGAGTCAAAGGCACAAAACACAGTACAACCATTAAACTCACTCCTCGATGAAGAGGAGCTGTAATTATCTGCCCATTCCTGACTCATCCAGTCAGAGGGATGAGTCAGAAGAGTGGGACATTTTAAATGCTTCCCTGTTGTTGTGTTAATCCGGAATTAAGTGATTTTAAAATGGGAAACACAACTTTTGAACTCAAACTCTTCCCACCTGAGGGTCTGGAACACGGCCAGAACCAATTCTGTTAGTTCTGGTTTCACATTCTTGTCAACACCTACCAACGTAGTGTCCACCTCTTCTTGACACTGGTTGGTTTGTGAGAGGCGTGTGTCAGATGTCGGGGTGTGGTCAGTTCAGCAGGTCGTGGTCTTTCTGTTTGAATCGACAAGTCGTTGCCACGGTGATTTGTTTTTGTAGCTTCCAGCTAAGTTATCATCCTCTGCGTTCAATCGTTATATCGTCGGAGGCGAAGACGGCAAAGGAAGGTGTGAACACGCCCGTAGTTAATAAGCTTTGCAGTTTTTTTTGTCCTTTGATTTGTACCTTTGACGTTTTGCCAAAGAAACAGATATTTTCTAACATCTTCCATCTATTTTATTGATGTTTCAACCACGAGACTTTTATGTGGATCAAAGCCACAGAAACGATTCAACTGTGACTCGGTTAAAATTCAATTCAATTCACACCGAAGCCAATAAGTGCATTTAATGGCAGTGGGAACAATTGATTTCTTTTTTTTTTATTAATTGAACCATTTTTTAATTGTTATACTTTAAACTGATTGGAAAAGAAAAGAAAAGCAGAAAATAACGAGTCTAACCAGATAAAAAACACATTTATTTGCAGCAGCGGCGGCTCTGAAATGACGTGTGTTTGTAAAGCTGCGTGTTATTTTACTCCGAAGCCTCCAGAGATCACATCCAACAGATGGCCGTGTTATAATTTATTATATAGAATGTATATGCTATATTTAAAACATGTGTGTTTACACCGGGTCGTCTCTTCACATGCTCCCCCCCGAGGCGCTGAGGAATCCTGTCTGTTCAGGCCACGGGATATTTTTTAAATAAACACGTCTATCAAAATCCATTTTATATACATATACAGTATATATAAGCGAGCGATTGACTGGACGATGAGGTGTAAATGCTCCACTCACAGCCGGCCTCACTTGCTATTAACTAAAGTGGGATGAATGACCTGTCAGATGTAATCCTTCCCTCTATGTGTCTCCCAATTACCTCGGCCACCTGACCCAGTGCGTCGGTTCGTCATCAGCCGCCGTCGTGGATTGTTGCCACGTGGGAAGGACAGGAATTAGCAAGTGAAATAGAGGGGAGGGAGGGAGGGGGGGTTTAATTGGCTGATAATGAGCGTTTCAGGTGTATGATACAACCGGGAGGTGAGGGCCCAGTGGGACATCAGGAGGAACAACGTGACGACCTTGAACTGTCCTTTGTCTTCTCGTCCTCTTGATTCTGCGGCATTGACGTGATGGTTATGTAGATATAGAATATAAATTCCACTCCGATGTGTGTGTAGATTTATCTTTTACCTCAGAACCCTCCACCCTTAAGGGCTTTCATGAAGAATCGGAAAGGTGACATTTGCCCCATTTCCTCTGCGCCATCATTCCACCATTGTGCGTACGTGCCAGCGTTTGTTTGAGACGGATCACGGGGCGTGGGAATAATCGGAAAAATTAGTTTCCGAACATGAACGTCTTCTTTATTCAGGAGAACTTTGAAAGTCTGTGAAAATGTTTGTACAGTTGCTTTATCACTTATAAACCAATTAACGTAATTTTCCGCATTTAAAAGCAGCTTCTAATATTAACCTCAAGCTGTAAATCCTCCTCTCACATGTGGATACGTTTTAAATGATCTATCTGCCTGTCACACCTTACACTTTGCTCCTCATTCCTATATATATATATATATGCTAGTGTTGGAAGGAGGTGTCAAGCTGTTGTTTAAACACAAATACACCACATGTTGTTTACAGCGTCCACAGGGGTTTTCTCCACATTCAAAGCTCAGACGTCAGAACGATGTTTTCTCAGTTGGGGAAATAGGATTTTCTGAGGAGCTCATGAATCCTCAGTGAGTAACGTTGTGTTTGTAATGATGTGACCTGTGGTGGACCTGTGAGTGGAGCCTATATACTGTTTATATACTGTTTATATATGATGAAGCAGCGCATGGACGCCTCATTCTGCACTGATGAACGTCCAACATGGACTGAAACATAAACACGGTCCTGCACTATGTGAAAGATGGACATTTGAAATCCAGACTACACAGTCTGAATCTATTTTTGTCTCCAAAGACGGGGTGTAATATTTTAAGTCAGTCAAAGGTCAGAAAAGTCAAACACATCATTAGAAATGGTGTTTAATGAAGTAAAAAGAGAAATGTGTCCTTTAAAATTACACAAAGGACACGTTCACCTCATTAAATATGTAAAATTAACATTTGAAATGTGGGGAGGAAAATAAAATGATAAATACGACACAACGAAAAAACCTAAACCCTTTTAAAACTAAAAAAGTGTTATTCTTCTTTTTAGTCTCCATTGACATAACTAATAATATAGTTTATTGTGGAATTCAGATATATTTCCGACTTGTGTTTAACTTGATTCTGTCAGTCACAGAGCTCCTTATAATACACTTACCAACAGGAGGGTCTGTGTGTCAGAGCCACTCATTTAAAAGACGTATGAATTTATAAACTGTGTGGATGAAACGGCGCCACAGCTCTAAAAGCAGCTCTCGTGATGTTAAAGTTAAAGAGGAAAAACTTGACAGTGATTAAGCGATCAATCACGTAAGGCTAAAAAAGAAAAAAAAAGTCCACTGTCCTCCCACGCCAAGAGACCAGATCACAGAGATAATGAAAGACAGTCCCAGAATCCAGAGTCTGGTCCCGGTGATTGACAGCTCAATGTGCGAGATGAGCCGTCGAGTCAGCTCCGACTAAAGTCCTTCCCCGGCGCCGCAGTCATTTATGGCCTCGTAAAGCAGAGTATGCAAGAGGCCGAGACATGGAAACGTGGCGAGTTAACGTAGCTGCATTTGTAAAGTTTCTGTTGTCTGCTGCACTTCTTCATTTTGGCTCTGGACGCTGATGCTACAACTTTTTCTGGCGCGACATGATGACGTACATCGAACTTCCGGGTGTATCAGCACGTACATGTGCATGAAGTACGTTTGGGGTTTTGTCCTCGGCATCGTGCAAGATGCAGGTTTATCCACATTTAAACGTGTAAACCTGCTAATAATGATTTAAAAGAGGTAGAAAGGTTAAAGTTATACACTTTACTTTACTACTTAGATGTTTCCGAGAAAAAAAGCATATATTTGGCAACAATTACAGGTAAAATATAGGATAAAATAATCTGCTTTTAGTCCCATTATCAAATAATAAATAAGTAAATTTACAAATAGAATCAGTAGTATACAATGTAAATAAAATATACACAATGTAACAGCACAAATATGAAATTTGAAGTGATATAAAATTATTATTTCTCAGTTGAATCAGTTGAAAACCTTGTTGGGTGCCAGTGGTTTATACTGGAGCAGTCGTGCACTTCCAGTTATCCCCAAATTCTAAGGTAGCACAAACTTTACAACTATAATTCAGCGTTAATGCGGAGTAAAGTTTCCAGTTATGACTAAATGACAAATAAAGATCCACTTGGGTTTAATCTGAGCCTCTTTTCTCTCTCGTGGAAATTCATCTGGACGTCTTAAGAGTTTTGCTTCTGTTTTTTTTTTCCTGTAATTAGAACCGAGCGACGTCGTCGTCTCCAGGAAACTTTCAAGAACTTATTAGGAGGGAAATAAATGAAGCGTTGCTGTAAAATCTAGTGAGAATTCCCCTGCCTGTTGTGTACAAGCAAATCAAACTGGTAACTGGTGAAGTATTTGTTTATGATAAAACGTGATATCTTAAATATATATATTTATTTATATATATGTGTGTGTGTGTATTGAATTAAACCAAACAGAAGTGATGTTTTGCTTCAGGCTGAACTCAGACTCTCACATTTACCCTCAAGCCTTTGTGATGTTTCTGGCTCCGGACGAGACATTTATTTGGAAATTATATTCTAAAGTGAGCAATTACGTGCAGTGTAATGGACATAATGACTCTAACAGACACATGCACACATAAAGACTGATGTTATAGATGGAATAGAGGGAAAAGGAAACCGCACACTGCACTTAGAATTAAATTCATTAAATTATATTTAAACTTTTAGATCCTTCTTTCATTTTCTAATGGGTCTGACTCTAAATATCTAATTGATCTCCTACTAAATTTATTCATTTACATTCACACGCTTTTATCCACGGAGACTAACGACCGAGGGACGACGCTAACGCCTCAGTAAAGTTTTGAGACCTTGAAGTAAATGCTAAGCGCCTTCCCTCTGAGAGCCTCGGGGGAATCTTCCATTTCCACTCGATGATTATACTTGTTTATCTGCTTTTCCTTTGGGTGGAGCCGTTGGAGACGGAAAACGTCTTAAGACTTAAAAAGTGTTTTTGGTGCAGCTTTTGTGTTCCTGTTTATAAGTGTAACACAAGAATAATGGAGACGTCTTCCTGACGCTTAAGGATTCTTCGTATGAACGAGTCTCGTTATTATTTTAGTTTTTTTAAAAGCACGGTCGCTGAGTGAGAGGAATCATGTAGAATTAAGATGAAGAGACATTTGTAAATATAAAGAAAGCTGCTGTCCAGGGTCAAACAGATGCTTTTCATTGTGAGGAAGGTCGAGCGATGCACTTTCATCTGCTCTCTGATCTCCTCTCAACCGTCTTCCTGCTCCTCCTCCTTCCAAGTTCTCCCTCCATCTTTCCCTCCCTCAGACCTTCTCCCTGCACTTCTCTCGCCCGGAGGTGGTGTTTTTCTTTTTTCTTTCACCAGGTATGAACGTTCGCTCCACGTTTCTTCCCAGCGCTCTTCACCGCTGACCCCTCTCACACCACCGGGCCCCATCAGGATGAAATATTGAACTGGGAGAGTTCCCTGGAGGCGTTTGGCCGCCGCGCTCTCTGTTCCCCGTCCAGCTGAGATGAAAGATTCAAATGTAACAGCATCACCGCCCCACCCTTTGTACCAGGTCCTCCTGCAGCCATCACATTCCTTTCAGCACCTTTCACTTCGGAACACAAACTGATCTTCATTAAAATCGGAAAAGTATTGATCACAGTTTCTTCTGGAAACACGTTAGCCTCTTATATTCAGAATTACATGACCTGCACTAGGTAAATAGTTTGTTTATATATAACTATCCATGATATTTGGATATAATCAAATGTTTCTGTTTGCATATAATAAAAATAATCCAGGTTCTGATACATATAGATCTAATCAAATTGATGGCTTAATCTTAGTTTGTGATTCTTTTTGTTCAGACATAAACCTGCACAAGGAAAAACACTTTGCTGGCAACACTTGTCCTGTTTCATGCCAGAGCTGCTCGGGGGACAGTCGCTCCCACGCTGGCAACATCTGGATTTGTGACACAGTGAACTAAAAATATAAAAACCAGTGCTGGCTGAGACGTCCCGAAAGTTTCCAAGTGAAATCAAAAGTGCATCAGAATCCTTGATTTCACTGAAAATGAGGCCAGTTGGACACATTTTCTCTCAAAGCTATATTCGGTGATTAGAAACGAACACATGTGTGTATCATCTGTAAAGGTTCAGATTGTGTTGAAACCCAGACTTCAACAGCCCCACCCCCGCTTTGTGATTGACAGGTGATCTCTCACACATCGAGCTCAGCGGTAACACTGTAAAGTTGTCGGCAAAACCCCAACATTGAAAATCCACCGTTTATGGATATAAATTACTCCCATTAATCACGATGAATACTTTCTTTGCTTTTTGATAAGGCTGCTCCAACAATTAATGCCTTCGGTTTAACGAGCTTTTGGAAAAGTGCAACGTTAGGGCCCTGGAAAGTCTTTTTTTGCAAATGGAGGACCAGACGTTGGTTCAGTGAAAACTCAAGCGGATGGAGTTTGATCGTGTTTTTGCACAGATTCCCTCACTGGCTAATTTCTAATCCATCATTCTCTCAAGCTGCTTCGGCTACAGCCACAGGATGGAGAGGAGTGTCTCGCTCATGACAGGGTTCAATAAAAACTTAGATTAAATGATTTATCTTCTCATAATATTCCACCATGAATATCAAACAAGGCCGATGCCGTGGTAATGAGAGAAGAGCCCGAGGAGCACGGCCATCTATTGGATTTTCCAGAATCGATGCCGTCGGATGAAAAAAAAAAAAAATGCATGAGCCACCTGCAAAGTCTGAGTCTTAACAATGCAAAGAATGCAGCGTCCTCCCTGTGAGTTTCCTCTCAGGCCTCGTGGGACTTTAACTTTCTAATCCTGTTTTCACTCATGTTGGTTTTCGTTAGCGTCACTTTACGCAAAGTAGACTCCGCTGAGCAAGCACGCTTTTCATCAACACTCCCTGCTCCTCATTTATTCATTTATGCAAATTCACACATATTTCCTACCAAAGTAAAAGCTTGTATTGTTAAATGCTCCCCCCCCGCTCTCGCTCATGAGATGCATTTAGGGAGGGCCCCCTTTTGTGGTCGTGCGCGTTGCTCAAGCTGCAACACAATGACAGTTATTGGATTTTCTCCACGTAGAGTTCCCCCAGCCAAAAAGCAGGAATTCAAACCACAAACTCTCAGCCCAGTTTCTCCAACTCCGAGGCGACCGCCGTCCACTTCGTGGCGTGAATGATTTACGGCTGACCCCCAGTTTAAGGTCTGACAACTGGGGACACATTAATGTTAGATCACGTGGAGAAAAACACTGCTCATGTGAGAAAGATTTACACAGGGGGGAGGAATGACTGGAGACAAACATGGGCGTGTCCAACGACCTCGCACCACTGGCACGCGGCTTTGTTAGCCCCAGGCCTCCTCATCAAAACCCGTGATTTAGTCCTGGGAGTTCGTCACTCTCGTAAATCCCCAGGTCAACCTGAGCGAGAAGACACTGTCGAGTTCCCCCCTCTGGGGCCGGTGTGATTTTCATTATGGAAACAATGCTGATGCAGGTGCAGACTTCTTGCATTCGTGCTCCAGCTGGTTCTGGTTTGACGGTGAAACATGGAAAAGCACGAGGCCTGAGCTGATGCACACACACACACACACACAGAGATTACTGAGGGATGGATGTCAGAGATGGAGCATGTTCAGCTCGGGGAAACTTGGAAACAGCGGTCATTAGGCGTAATAGCAGGACATTTACCAGTGTTCATGTGTTTGCAATGAGCGGATCGTTACAGGATATAAACATTTCTTGGAGGCAGAAGCGATTCTCAGGTTGAGTTAATCCTCAGCTGGCAAACACCGACAACAAGTTTTCCGGCTAAGTAACGTCAGACCCAGGCCTCCAGTGAGACGGGCTGTTAGAGCAAGAGGGAAATACTGAAGAAGTACACACACACACACACACACACACATCTGGTTTGTGTCTTCCGTGTGAAAGGTCATAATCACAATTCTCGTTCATTGGTCAAATGACTGCGTCGCCACAGGTATTTCTCGGCTCCAGGACCAGTTGACAGTGATGGAAACACGACACCACAGATTTTCACTCTTTTCCCGGTGCGACGCGTTGAGGCGGATCATGAAGGGAAAGGAGGCTCGTCACCTCCGTCAGGAACATCTGCCTTCGCTGTACACGAGAGGTTTGAGGAGTGAAAGTCTGGCAGGATGTCTTGAGTGTGTTTTCGTCGTACATTGCATGTCGGCTATTTCAGAGTTCAACCTTCAAACCAATGTTCACAACTTTTCACAATAAAAGCTCTGTAACTCCGCTCGGTATAAAGCAGCAACAAAACAAACATTGTTGTTGCTTTGTTGCGAAATTGCTGAAGAGGAAGTGATTTTTATGAATACTGTTGCCATGATGTCTGTGTCACTCCGATATGGTGAAATGAATATAAACTATTTATCAAAATGATTTATTCATTCTTAATGTGTTGTGTAGTAGCTAGATTAGCATATTCTGCATATCTGAGGGTAAAGTGTAATCCACTGATTGCATCATCAGAACGGGGGGGGGTGGGGGGGAGAACCACAGAGAGGCAACAACCAGCCCAACCTCATCGCATCATCTCCTCGACCGAGCTTCGTCAGCATCACGATAATCTGTTCAGCGTTTGCGGTCTCGCATGCAACAACTTGCACGGACAGTATTTTTTTAACAGACTCCGACTCCAGTGGATCAGTTTGAACTTAAACATCGAGGTGACAGTTTCAATGAACCTCAAACCTCGTACCTATGATCCGGCTCCAATGCTTTCATCCTTGTTTACATAAAACTCCAGCGACTCTCTGTGACCGCGGTTCGCGTAAAGGCCCCAAATCTGAAACACATTCTCCAATTGAGTGGTATTCTCTGCTTTAAGACGACCAGATGGACCGTTAAAGCTGACATATTTTTGTTATCACCTCAAAGAACCCCAAAGCACATGGCAACACCATCAAATAAGCAGAAGCAGACTCCCCCCAGCCTTTCATTTCCCTCCGAGAACCAGGCCTCTGAAACGCAGGCGAGAAACAAATATGTGTCACTGTCCTTCGATTTAAACCCCGGCGTTCATCAGTTATCACGCAGCGGTTGACATTTCACTTAATTTAAACACCCGGAGGAGCTCGGAGAGTTGTTAGCCCGACTGCAGAGTATCTCACCGGCGGACAAGGAGGAGACACTTGGACTACAGCATCGGCTCGGCTTCGCCTGAAAAGCTGGCACTAAGCACCTACATAAAAAATAATCTTGAGTTCCCCGCTATTATCTCTGCATTCCACCGGGGAAAGGGAGCGGCGAGCTGGCAGCGATCCACAGAGTGAAATATTATCGTGGGAGAACACATCAGGACGAGCTGCGCCAACATAAAGCTTCCACTCGGTTCAGGGGGTTAAAAAACCCCAGAGCTCGAGCTAAATGATAAGGGCCGCGTCGCCGAGCGGCGGACAGATACGCTCTCGGGCGCCGGCAGGTGTGACGGTGCGGAGGGAAGGCAGCCGGGCACCGCGGTGGTCCCCCGCTCGCTCTCCAGCTTTGATCATTCCCCGTTGTTTTGTGGGCTCGCACGTTTTCCCCCAGGGATCAAATTTATAGAGTCCATTATATGTTTATGGGACACGTGTAAATCAAATGGCGGCCGTGACTCACCCTTTGTTCTTTTCCTTTTTATCATCATGCAGAGCGCGCTGAGAGCAGTCATCTGTCATTTTAAAGTCAACAGTAAAGAAATGAAAGGGTGAAGCTACAGAGCGGGAATCACCACACATTCTTCATATGGGTTTTTTTTTACTAGTAAACTTGTGTTTGTTTCTGTTCCCGGTTTAAATCACTTTAGATTGTGTCGGAATTATTTCAAATTTTTCTTGTGTCAACTCTGTTTTATCTCCAGGATTTGTAAATATCAAAAGCAAATGTTGTGCTGAATGTAAGATCCAGATAAGAAGATGTTATTGTTTGGTAAAATGTGTTGTGTTTGAGCAAAGTTTAGTTTGAATAGTGGAATAATCAGTTAAAATGTATTGTTATAGTTTACGACAGATGTAGTTTGGTGCACAGAAAGTTTTGTGGACAGCTCGGTCCTGACGAGACTGAGAGAAGTCGGCGTAGATTTGGATCTCATTTCTGACCTTGTGATATATAAAGGATATAAAGTAATAGATCTTTACTAAAGTGGGTAATGAGCTGAAATGTAACGTTACGTTGGATCTGCTGCAGTGACGCTGGAGGTTTGTTCAAATAACGTCTCGTTCAAGTTTTCCAGCCTCGAGTACGTCGTCGACTTTAATTTCTTGGAAACATTCGTTAAAATCAAGATCCTCTGCCGACTAAGTGGCCAATAGGAGCTTGGATCTTAGTAAACGACTGAACTGAACTGGTTATGATGGTTTAGTTAGTTTACATACAAGTTGTCCTCTTGAGGTGATTACAGCATTATAATCTTTTTATTGTCGTGTGTAGCCACTGTTACGGTTTGAGAAAGATCGTAGTCTTGTTTAATCCAGAATAAATTCACAGTGACTCAAGACCCAACGTGTTTCTTGACATTTAACTGCAACACGTCTCTTTCGGGAGGAGCGGTTGCTAGGGGAACAAAGAGAAACAAAGAGCATTCATATTGGATTTCTGTTTCTGGTCACTAAATAAATATAATGTACAATATTCACTCTTTATTTAAACTCTGGTGTTGGTCTCCATTGTGGTGGAGTTTTGTTTCCGTATCTTTACATTTACCAACGACAGTAATTGCCTGCTGCAGTTCAGTAATCGCTGAATCCAATCTTATTATTAAAATATTGATTGGCACGGCTAAAATGTACGAGTTGTATTTTTTTTAAATTGCAGCTCGATGTGGAGCCATCGCTGTCTCCATCTAAACACCGACATGAATACTGATGAGAATCAGCCTCCGTCACTGTGGAGTCAGTGAATCACAGCTGCAGTCAACTCACGGCCACTTGTTGCCATAGTAGCTGAATTCCACCCAAACTGTGATGTCACGTCTCCGTCATCCTCTCTTTGATCGTTTCTTACCGAGATGCATCATGGGAGCTGTAGTTGACTTTTCTCCTCACACGTGTTGTGCTGCTGGTTTCATTTTCCACCCGCAGATCAATATTCAGACTGAACTGACGTTTTGTTTCTCTGCAGCATGTTTGTCAATAGAAAGATGGACGACACGGCAGACGCCCGAAAGTGAAACCAAATCATTTTGATCGCCCCCTGGTGGCAGGATGCAGTAGAGGTCATAAACCCGCGACCTCCTCCATGTTAGCCATTGGGACACAATTTATGTTTATCTGTTTGTTGGTTCGTTTGTGTGTTAGTTACCTGGATTACACAAAAAACAACTGAACGGATTTCCATGTAACTTGGTGGAAGGATGCAGTCGGGGTTCGGGAAGAAAACTTTGAATTCTGGTGTAGATCCAGATCAGGGTTCAGATCCAGGACTTTCTTTAATGTTTTCTCTATCATTTGCATCAATCTAATCTGTCGCGATGACTGTGGACATTTTAATTTTGCTATTTTTCATGGGTGTATCTGTGGGAAGCTCGATATACTGTAGGATGTCCTGTTTCCTAACCCTACAAACAAATATGGTGTCCGCAGGCAGCAGCAGGGAACGAGCACATAACCAGAGGCCGGCTGAATGAACTGCTGAAGTGTAAAAGAACTCCCTCTCACTTTGTTAGTCACTGTGTTTTGTGCTTTGTCAAAGAGCACGTTCCCATTACAACCATCGACGCTAACATTGACTTAGCAAAGGGCTGGTACTCGTTGAAATGGAGCGTGATGGCGTGTCGAGCGCAGGCTGAGGCCCGTGTGTCACTGCTGCTGCTGCAGGACCACAAAGCAATTTCCCACCGTGAAGATCTGCGCACAGGATCAATAAATCACATTCCTGATTACTCTGTGGGGGGAAATGGAGTTTGTATTGTTTCTCCAAGACAAATGTAGGCTCCGGGCAAGATAGATCTTATTTTCAGGGCCAAAGAAAGACAACACACACAAACACACGTACACCTCCTCAACTCACCACTCGGTTAAACTAAAAACTACTTTTCCACCTCCTTTCACTTTTCTCTTTCATTACACTTCAAAACTCACCCATTCCTGTTGACCCCCCCTCCCTCTATTCTCTGGTCCATTTCCTTCAAGGGGCCAATTTCAATAACTCCTCTGCGTCTGAATCGTTTGAAAGTTGAAGACCAATCCCCAAACTTCTTCAAAGCTCACCTTCTGTTTATTATAGGGAGAAGTGGCCTCTGTGTCTGTTTGTGGCTTCTTTCTCCAAACAGGCAACACGTCCTGACACAAACGCTTTAATCTGCGAAATCAAAGTTGTCCCAAATAAAAAGGGAAAAGTTTCACGATTTCACTTCAGCTACGAGATTAAACTTCGCTTTTCCTGGCTGAAAATTCCTGAAATTACCCCGACAGCCGTCAGAGGACGCAAGGAAACGTGACAGGTCGCTCGTCGCTGCTCGCGCCTTTATTCCCGCTGCTCTAAACCCAACACTGACTCTCTGCCTTGATTATATGAAAACAGAAGAAGGAACAAAGCCAAAACTCTGATTGCACCGAATTTGTTTTGAGGAATTTGGTCTCGACGTGTCACTGAAATATTTATCAACAGGAGAAGCAGAGGTGCTGCTAAATCTTTCAGCCGTCGGAGAGGGTCGGAGGGCAGATGGCATCTTGTATAATTCACACGTACATGGAACGGTCTGGAATGTTGATTAAAAAGCCAGACGTGCGTCATGAAAATGTTTAAATCAAAGTGATTTAATCTAAACGAGCTGCTTGGATTCAGTTTAATCTTGATTTGACTCTGGAATGAGGAGAAACTGGAGAAACTTCATCAAACAATCAAAAACAAAACAATGTTCTGTCATTTTTGACATTAAACTGCCTTTTTCATCAACTTCTCTTATGCTCTTACTTCTCTTATTATTTATTTAAAGGCACAAATGAGTATTTGTCTTTTTTTACACAAACAAAATCCAATAATATGATCATTCTTATAGGTGCATGATTAATTATCTGTTAATGAGTTTATTAATATTTTTTCTGTGACCATGTTTGTGGTTTCGGGCTTAATGGGTGAAATAAATAAAGATTTTTTTTTATCATTATATAAAATAATAAAATCAATAACACCAGATATGAACAGGTACAACCAAAGGAATAGCCTCTTAGTGTTCGTGGAAGATAAAACTGTGATCGATAGATAGATAGATATGTATATATGTTAAAGAATTAATTAGCAATTATTGTAATGATGTTGTTATTGAACTAATTTAATTTATTGAAAACAATGTAATTGAGGCATAATATTATACAGATTAACCATAAACCTTTGTATAACTACAAATGAAAAGAAAACACAAATATTTAGAACTTGAAATAAGAAAAAATAAAGATCTCTCTTTAACGTGAAATGTAAAAAATAAATCCACATCTTTCCTTGCATTGTTTATTCCGTGAAACCTAAACACGGATACATCATCCGCTGACGTGCTCGTATCGGCCGACATTATCTGTCGTCTGATGGATCGCTCGGGCAGCAACAGATTACACTACAGCAACATAATCCATCAGCTGCTTTGTACCTGCTCCAACACCTTGTCTGCATCAAGACCACGAGCACGTCAGCCACGGAACCTCAACATCGTGTTGTTTGCCTGAGAGCTCATTTTCAGCTGGAGCCTCTACAAAGAACCTCTTTACCTCACGTCTACAACAACATGCAATTACATGCATTAAGTCTCCTTTTTATGTCTCCGAGCCACATTTTTCCTTTTCATTTCCTCGTATGAGAGCGAGAGCGAGAGAGAGAAGACAAACATCCTTTCTTTCCCCTCCAGCTCAGGGTTTCACGATTGTGTCAGAGACTCTCGGCCTTAAACAAGATCGAGACTCAACAAGAGGCTCAGGTATTAGCGTCGTTTCATGCAGGTGTGGACACGCACACGGGTTTCAGTTTTCCTTTGTCCTGCACATGAAAAAAATAAATCCTGTAACGCTTGTTCGCTGCGTGAATGGAAGAACTGCCGTCGTCGTCCATAGGGTGCATAAATGTTTATTCATCCCCCGGAGTCACGTAAGCAAATCTGACCTCATCCGAGCAGATAGAAGCGTGTGTGCTTTCAGCGGGAGTGCAGATGGAAAGTAGCTTCAGCCTGATCTGTAAATCACGACGTCTGCTGCACTCAATCGAACAGCTGCTCGGCTTTCTGTGCACAATTACACTCAGATCGGCAACTTCTAATAAACCGCCTGAGCGGAGCCATATCGCTCGTTTGCGGAAGTTAGAGAACGTGAAAGTTTACATACTTTACTTCGGAGCATATTTTAAATTAGACTTTGATTCCGCTTCCATGATATCATTATTTATTTTAGTTTCCTTTCTCCTTCATCCTTTTCTTTGTATCCTTATTGACCCTGTTCTCTTATTTCCTTCCTTCAGGCCTTCTTTCCCTCCATCTCTCCTCTTTTCCACCCGTCCTCAACGGATCTTAAAAGCAAAAACACAGGCTGAAGAAGTACTTTGACCAAATATGTCCCATTATCATGAAATCAACTAAACCACTAAATCACTACAATGTTTATTTTAATTCTACTTCATCTCATCTGCCCTTCTTTGTGTCCTTGTGACCTCTTCTCTCATTTCATTCCCTTCAATCCCTCTTTCCCTGCAGCTCTTCCTCATTTCTTTTGCTTCTTCATCTCACCTGAAAAGATTGAAAACACACAAGCTCTCTGGAGTAAATATGTTTACATCATCATGAATTTACCCATAAAACATCACTAATATCTTCATTTTAGTTTCCTTTATGCTTCATTTAATCTGCCCTTGTTATCAACCATTTGACCTTTTCTCTTATTTCCTTCCATTAGTCCCTATTTCCCTCCTTGTCTCCTTTTTCCTTTAATTGATTTGAAAAGCAAAAACACACAACCTTTCTGCACTTACAGTACTTTAACTAAATATTTCACATTATCACAAATCAATATCATTAATATCTTTATTTTTCTGTCCAATCTACTTTATCTAACCTTTCCTTCTTTGTATCCTATGACCTTTTCTCTTATTTCCTTCCTTCAGTTTCCCTCCATCTCTCCTCATTTCCTTCTTCGTCTTTTACGAAAAATTGCACATCATGAAATAATAGTTTCCTTTCTTTTCATCCCCGTTGACCTCTTCTCTTATTTCTTTATTTCAGTACTTTTACTTTAAGCACCAAAAGTGCAATTTACTGCCAATCTTCTAACTCAAGCAATCGTCTGAATCCCGGATGTTTCCTCTGTGCCACTGATTTGACATTTCAGCTTTTTCCTGCACAGTTTATATGAGCGCTTCAGATCATCTTTTCTCACCTGCTGTGTGATACCTGAAAAAAAAAAGAAAGCCCTGATCAGAACTGCAAGCTGGAGAACAGACTCCGTATGTCGCCCCCTCGGAGCCAAACTCGCAGTGGCGTTGAAAGTGCTGCGAACGCTTGTGTCGACAGAACGTGGAAGAGTAACTCGCGTGTGAAGTCTTTTCGTCAAGCTTCTGCATCGCGCTCTGCTCGAGATGAAGGAAATCTGCAGCTTTTAGAGGAAAGTTTGAGAGCGGAAAAAAAAAAAGGCAGCGAGAGAAAAAGCGGCGGGTTGAAAGAGAGAGAGAGGCGTGTGTCTGTGCGGCAGAGCGGGAGGTGATTACTATCATCCAGCATCAGCTTTCCATCAAGTGTGTTACTCATTACCTGCAGACAAGTCTGTTAAATACAGATGAGATGGGGCGACGCAGTGTTCCTGAACCTTCTCCTGAAATTCTTCTTGCATATAAACAATCTGCCTTTTCCGTGGGTTCTATCTCCAGACGTCTCTCTGTGGCGTCCCAGCTCTTTTCCCTTCATGGGCTTTAGTCTCACTCTCATCCAGCTGGGCTCCATATTTCAAGCTCTCGTTCCACAGTTTTAAATCGAGCTATCCCCGTAATTCAAAAAACCCAAAAACCTTTTATGCTTTTAGCGTTATTCTTTTTTTTTCTCCGGGAGTCATCATGTTTTTTTGATGACCTCGCTGATTCCATATGCGCGAGGGCCACAAATTTCCCTCATAATTAGTCTCTGCTTTCAAAAAGCGGATCAATAGATCCATACCCGTGTGCACATGAGTCCTGGTGCAGTAAGTGCTCAGCCGGTGAGTGCTCTGTTTAAAAGGTACTGCCTCGCTGGTTGCAAATCCAATAAGGTCTACGCAGCCACATTCTACTGTCAACAGCTGTTACAGATGCTGGAGAAATGGACGATTAAAGAGTTTGTCTCTGACATGTGACGCCCACTTATTGGCAAAAAAAAAGAAAAAAGAGTGCTTAGAGGAAATCAATTCCACATAAAAAAAAAACTGCGTACTTAATATATACTTTAAAATGTAAACAGTAAACCAGGCAGGTGACAGCAGAGCCTGACCGACGTGGATGCTGATACAGGGATTAGGGAAACAGATATATCGACTGATGTCCCCCCCCCTTTAATTATTTAGATTGAGGCGGCTGCCATATTTAGATTTGTCCCGCCAGTTTCACAGTTGAACCAAAACAAATATTTACACCTCTCATGTTAACATTTGGTGTTTTGCTCTGTGGCTGCACTGTTTGCAGCGTGCTCCTTCGAGCAGAAAGTCAGGCCTCATAGTTTCAGCTGCAAATAAAAAATCTCTTCGGCTCTGTTTACTCTGTAAAATGCAAGTTTTCTTATCAGCAAGTCATGGACAGCAATATGTGTGTGAAAGGGTGAAAGAATCATATCCAGCTAATAAATCTGTGGCCAGAGAAAGATGCACTAGTCAAGTTTAATGTCACAAACTGTGGATGTGGACAATCTGTCCTCAAATCACATTTTAATCTGCAGATTCACACATGAGGAATTCAAACCTGATTTGTTCTTGCATTACGTCGTGATGGCAAACAACAATAAAACCTGCAGCCTGCATTATGTTCACGTTTTTTGTAGCAAGGGCACGTCACAGCGAGGCGTTCGGGGTCGCTGGTAAACATACAGAACACAGAACTTGTCTCCGGAGAACCACAGGGTTCAGTTCAGGTCATAAGTTAATTACGCTTCAGGAGGGAAAGCTGTAACTGTTATTGTTTTCAATTCATGAGCCAAATACCTTCAGAATTTATACAATTAACTGGGACTTGTTCCTAATTACTGAGACAATGGGAACCTCATTGAGAGTTAAACAGATTTTAGTTTGGAGTTTATTTATTTTGGAAACTGTTTTCTCCTCGTGTGTTTTTCCCTCAAGAAACGTCATGTTAATGACCTGCTGAGCATTGATTCTCTAACATTCATATGAAATTACAGTCATAAAACAAAGTGTTAGCAAAGAATAGGTTCGGTGTAAAGGTTATATAAAGGTTCCATTGTGTTTTAAATCAAAAATCATTCCACATTAGTCGCACAACTTTGCCACATTTCTGCATTTTGACTTTTCCTTCCTCCAGATGTTGCACAACATCGTACAGTTACTCTCTAACGTCCAAACAGCCAATGATTCACTTTCATCGTTCTCAGAATTCCTGACAACAGATGCATCAACTGTAGCTGTTGTGTTTTATTCAACAGGACATTTAAAGTACTCACAGGGTGTGGTTTCATTCAGACATTACTGGTTTCTACCACACTTTCAAGTACTTGTGTTGTAACAAACCCAACTAAACCAAACACTGTAAATTTAAACTCACATTTAAAAAAGCTCTTACAGACTGAGGGTGTGATGACCAGAATGCAAAAATACTCAGGCGTCAATATTTTGGCATCACAACTACTCAAACTGATGCAACAAATAAAAGTGTCAATAGATGTGCGGCAGCTCATTCATCAGAAATAATAACGAGTCTGTATCATCCAGTTATGATGATTTTCTTAGACAGAGGAAGGGAGGGGGGGTTCCGCTGCCTTGAGAAGGAGCCAGAGACGTTGCAACAGGGTAATCGTGAAAGCAGGCATCTGCCTCGGGCCCCCGGGCTGAGAGGGGGCCCCCCCCAAGAACAACTGATCCACAGCAATGATAATTTGGCAAGAACCACCTTAAATTATATGATCAGCTTCAACAACACTGGTCGGAAACTCCCTAAAGAGGCCCCGTGCAACTAACCTCTTATCAAAACCTTGGCTGAAGACGAGAACGTCTCTCATGAAAGGGTTCGGTTTGATGAAGGGCCCCCAAGGACACTTTTGTGAGGGATCCCCAAAGCGTAGGTGGATGCTAGCGCCTCATCAGAGGACAACGACAGGATTGGTGACCCGGAGCAGTGTTGTAGTCTAAACTACTATCGGCTACAGTGATTGGTTGATGCCTTTATCCGTTATGGGAAAGCTCAGAAAACTGCCTTTCGGAGAAATAAGAAAAAAAACGACGTCACTTTTTGGCTACGAAACAAATGTTTGAAATAATAGATTGACGTGCGAATTACTCACGCACAGAAAAACGCCCTCGGTGCATGAAGCCCTTTCGACAGCAACATTGTGTACAAGCTTCAACATCTTCTATGGTAAACCTATGTTCCCGTGTTTGACTTAAAAAAGAACCAGATGTGAATGTGAACAAGGAGATGGATTGTACTCAGCGGCCAAATTCCTCAACGAGAAATAACCTGCTCACACTTTATGAGTTTTTGGTCTCAGAGCCTAAAGACACAGCTGTCAGTAAATCACCGAGACAAAGCGGAATATGCAAACGAAATGCACTGTTACACATTTTTTCCATTATTGTGTCTCAGTTTTTCATTTCTGAAAAAAAAAGAAATAATGTGCAGAAACACAGTAAAGAGATCCACTCGCACAGTTTCTGTCTTGTAGCCACTAAATAAATGTTTGCTAAACAAAACACAAGCGTACGTTTCCTCCTCAGATTTACTCGTCTTAAGCAGAGCGTCAACACCAATCATCTTCTCTTTCTCAGAGTTCGGGCACTAAAGCTTCAAAAGCATCAACCCAACGAGATGTTTCATGGGTAATTAGACAAGAACAAGGACTTTATGAACAGACGCATGAGGCAAGAGGACGGTCGGACTCAAAACGTTCGTATCCTTCAGAGCGGGACAGCGTCAGAAACCCAACGAGCAGATCACACGTTGACCCCGGGAGGTCGGCACGAGTCTTACCGTGTTGAATCCCGGGAAGAGGCTGATGGCTGAGGCCGCCTCCAGTGGAAAGGGCAGGAACTGCTTCATGCCCAGCGCGTTCTGGATGCTGGGCAGGGTGGGACGCATCAGCGCCTGCATGAGGCCATTTTGACACGTGTTACCTGTCGGAGGGAGAGAAGAGGCAACGTGTTGAGCTGCAGAAATCATCCAGTTTACATGAACCTTCAGTCTGTGTGTGTGTGTGTGTGTGTGTGTGTGTGCGGCTGCTTGTTGGAGATAGAGGCTGAAAGAGGCAAAAAGCATCTAATGTAGTTTTTTTAGGTGTTTTTGTGTCTCTCTTGTTGTTTTAATTCTCTTTTTGTCAGTTGTGTGTCTCTCAGGTAGTTTCTCTGTGGTTTGTGTGTTGTAGCTTTGTGTCTCTTGGTCGTCATTTTGAATCCCTTTGTAGTAACGTTGGGATGTAACGAAGTACATTTACTTCATTACTGTGTGTAGTGCTGTATTTTGATGATTGAAACACCTTGGGGTGAACTTCACAGTCGCCTCACGGCCTTTTGGGAACTTTTAAACACGTCTCAGATGATGAAGCAGTTTGAAAGGACCTTGAGTTGGTCACACATACTGATCCTGATATTTTTTATTGTCTCTTTGTATTTCTTATTCACAAAATGTTTCAGATGTTATTATTTACTCCTCATAACTTTACACCCGTAGTTGTACATTCGACCGCAGGACTTTTACTTGTAATATTGTTGTATCGTTCTGGTTAATCATCTCCATTACTGCTAATTGGCTCAAATATCTTGTATTTCTCTCAGGCTGTTTGCTCGTGATTCTTCTGGATTACATGCCCTCTTGTGATCATGATCAGACCCGAGCTACGTGCTGAGAACAAGCTGTAAACACGCAGATGACCGCTGCACGACGCTGCACGACGCCGCACCGACGCTCCTCCCTGCAAAACAGATGTTGTCATCCTGACAGTGGCGTCACAACTAGCTGATGTGGAACGCCTGCAGCCAGCACAGTGTGGCCGAGGAGATGATTCAATGGTAAAAGCGGCCTGGCTCACACATTTCCAGGAAAAACAAAAGTAAATACTTCACTTTTATTGTCATGTGAGTGCGCCACGCCAGCGGAGCGCTTTATAAACCACCAATTGGAAACAGCACCGGGCTGATTTCAACATGACAGGATCAAAAAAAGCATCACAGTCTTCCAAAACATTGGGAATTAAAGAAGCCATTTCGCAAAAGCTATAATGAGAACCAGAGGGATGATTTTTCTTTTTTTAACGCTGCACTTTTACGGTGGAACTGTGGGCCGGCCCGGCTCTGAAGTGCTGGCAGATACAGCATCGACTCAAACAAAACCGTCTTGAGGAGAAAAAAAACAAACAAGGTTTGCCACGTTTTTTGGTCCCCGGGCGGCGTTGAGGGGTAAATGAAATCAAGAGTCATAACGACAGGAAGCGAGAGAGAGAGGGGAAAAGCCACAGACAGTTCCCCCCCCTTCCCTCGCTCCGTCTTCTGTCTTCTCCCTCCAGTTGCCGGAGCGCTGCCATCTGTTGGAAAAAGAACACACGCGGTCTCTTCTCATGTGGAGGCACGTCCCTGTCCCAACTTTAACAAAGCATGTCCTTCTGTGGGTGATCATCCAACCGTGCCATCACTCGACACGGCGGCCTGACGTCAGCCCGCAGGCACGCCGCACCTCGCGTTTCGGGCCAAATCCACCATTCAGCCGCTCCAACGGTCCAAGCAGGCCGTTTGAACACACCAGGGCCTGATGTGTGGGACGAGTCCGCGACGAAAATGAGGAGTGACACGCCGAAATGTGAAACGCGTTTGATAAGGTCGCGTTTAGTTTGCTGATTGATAGGAGATGAAATCTGACGTGTCATCGCGGGGCTGACGTCTGCGAGTTTCGGATAATTTGTTCCACCGCTGAACAAGAACTCACAACGAGGCCTTGTTTTTCTGCCGATGTTTGAAAGAAAGAAGCGTTTTGATCCCTCGACGGAGCAGAAATAGTCACATGGATGAAAACTAAACGTGATAAAAGTGCAGAAGAAGACTCACTTATGCAGAAAGGACCTTTTGGCCTTATTTCTTATTCAATAGTTTTGAATTTGTATTAATATTTATGTATTCTAATCCTCGGTTTGATGTTACAGGTTGTGCTTTTGCAGCTAATATAAATATATGCAGCAGGAGTTAAGTTTATCATACAGGAAGAAAATATGTTTTTTAAGGAAACTCTGTTAAAGAACTCGTGGTTGTGAAATATATAAACTAGCAGAACAAACAACACATGATTTCCTGCTGCAGTGTTAAATAAAGTTGAATACTGTGGGTTCACATTTGTGAGTAAATGTATTTTTGTTGCTTTCCATTGATGGAGAACCTTTTTAAATATCTCACCATAAGAATATGTACCGCAAAAAACTAAAACTGTCAGGACAGCAACAAAGCTGAGGTCTGACACCGAGGAGCTTTCAACTCAATGTTAACATCCGCTTGCTCATAAACCAGAGGACTGAACAGATTAAAAATTAAACTGCTGTTAAATGGAAAGTGAAGTGATCACTGAAGATGTTTCACTTCATGCTGGGGATGGGGGGGGGGGACATGGACCCCTGAAGTGAGTTTCACTGTGAATCGATTCTTTTCACACCAGAACAGGAACAACGTGGCAAATTCACTAATGTGCGTTAAATCATGCCAATAAATCGCTTATTGTGGTTCAGTCTGTGCGACAAACCTCCACAGTTGAGAGGGTCGTCCATTAACTAACTGAGGTCGGTGGTTCGATCCCCAGCTCCTCCAGTCTGCATTCTGAAGTGTCCTAAATTGCCCCTGATGGCTGTGCTGACGGTGTATGAATGGTGTGGGATAGAAAAATGAATAAACGAGCGATGAATGTGTGCATTAAAGTGTTTTGAGCCGTCAATAACACAAGAAAACTGCTAAATAAATCCCATATATATTCTATGTACCGTAGCCATGATGGTCGTATGACTGCCACTCTGAAGAAACAAGTAAAAATAGTAAAACATCCTGGACCCGCCCGTTTATCTGGATCTGCACCAAAATAACAATTCCTTCTTCCTTGGCTCTCGCTCCACCTCTCTACAAAATTTCATGCGGATTGGTTCTGTAGTTTTTTGCGTAATCCTGCTGACAAACTAACAAATGTCCATAAAAAACATAATCTCCTTGGCAGAGGAAGGGAGATGAATGTATGAATCTCAGTCATCCAGGTCATGGTATCTTCAGACTTGTGTTTCAAGTAACTATCTCGCCATGAAAAAGTAAAAGAGATCTCATTCCATCCATTTATCCGCTCCAAAATTAAACGGGTCCTTCCTTGGCTCATATCGTACCCGTGCACAAAATTTCATTAAAATCGGTCGAGTAGTTTTTGGAATCCCAACCCGGGCAGAGCTTCCTGAACCTCGCCGTGCGTGAGGTGTGAAAAAAGCTAAATTGATTTTGTGTTGTTTCCTGTTGTGCGACGTAACGCAGCAGTCATCATCAGGCCCAACGTGCCCAAACACAAAAGCACATTCCAGCCCCGCAGCAGAGGGTTAGTGTCTCTCGCCTCCTCGGCCTCGTCGTCTGTCACCAACAGCAAAACACACAAAATATGAGGCAGAGACGGAAAATGAGCCCGTGGCTGCTGAGCTGGACTCAAACCAGCGACTCTGAAGGAAGAGCCGTGTGCAGCCGGACCTGGCACAACGGCACAGACGGCCTCCATAAATATCATTTTGTCCGAAGTGTCAATATTTGACTTGAGTTTGGGCTAAAATATAAAAAAATGGTTTTTATATTTGAGTTTGGTCGAGAGCTTCTAAATCCCGACTCCGGCGGAGAGCGGGGCCCCGGTGGTCTGAGCCTCGGCATCTGACGCCGGCGACTGCTCTGCATCTTGAGTTGCTCAGAGAGTCGCTCCACACGGAAAGGTCAGCGGGTGACCGTCATTAAAATAACTGGCAGAAGAGAGTGTGAGCAGCCTGAGAGCTGAGAGGAAAACAGAGGAATCTACAGTTTTTATCCTCGATGCTACGACCGTGTCAGAGGCTTGTAAAGGGAGAGAGATAGCACAGATTTTACAAGAATAAAGTTGGAACGTTACAACAATAAAGTCATAATTCGTCGTAATATTACCTGCACTAAAATGAGGAATGTGGAGCATCTTGTTAACAAGTATCAGGACTTTGAAAAGATTGTGTAAGAACTGAATCTATTCTGAAGAAAGAACCAAACAAACTCTTCAGTGGAAAAGGAAATGTTTGGTGGTCGACTGTGAAGTTATCGTTGGTCACATCCGAGTAATATTTAAAGAAATTTCATAGTTTCTCGAGAAAATGTGAGATTGGTTCAAAATTTTAGATCCAGGAGTATAAGTCCGGCTTGTTTCCTAAAAAAAAAAATCATTATTTTCGTAACATTATGACTTTCCTCGTTAAATTAAGACTTTATTCTCAGTTACAACTTTATTCTTGTAACAGTACAAACATCTCAGATTTATTTCTCTTCAATACGACACTAACTTTCCTTCGTACAATCCTGCGACCTTGAATCTAATTTCCTCTCAAAGGCATCGATGAGACGATGAGAACAAAAGAACCTGAAACGAGTCGGAGCCAAACAAATGGAACATATAAGGTCATTTGAATGAAAACCCTGTTTACGTGTCACTTCTCTTCATGAAACCTCCTCGGCTCCGGTTCCCTGACGAGGTGAATGAACTCTTGTCTCTCGACCTCTCACAACGAGCCTCTCATGCGCTCGCTGACGGCAGGTATGCAGTGGATTAATGTGAGATCTGGAAGTGTTTGAGGTCGTAAAATGTTTGTTTATGTAAAATCTGACCGCGGGGTTTATTTTAATTTTATTTGAGGCCACACAGAAAGCTGCTGAGGACGATGACTCGTTGGGTCGATGGGTCGAGCTCAAGGAAAATGATCTGCTCTGTATGAAAGCTCCACAAACGTCAAGCCATATCATCTGGAGCTCCCCCCCTGGTGGCTGGCTGCAGTATAGGTCGTGTATCCTATCTCCTCCATGTTAGCAGATGGGACATGGACCAAACTAAAACTTCAACGTTCACGTTAATTCATTTTTTTGAGGCATTTTTAATCACACTGATGTTTGTTCAAGTGCGATAAGTTTGGTTTCAAGTTCTTATTTGACGCTATTAAAAACAGTGTGAGATGTCATATTTGACAGCCGAGACTGACTCGTGATTGGTCGATATCCGCTCTGGCTCCAAATGACGTTAAAATCGTACATTTCGGAATCGTCCGTCTCTATTTGCACCAGCAGGCGTCTGTTCCAACTAAAAAACGTAGGAAAACATTTAATAAAGCTGAAGATATTTTTGTAACATAGTTGAGGATCAAATCTGAGGTAAATGAATATTTCACTTCCCCAGAAACACGACTCCAAATAGATGCTAGTTTTGTGTAGATGTGTTAACACATTAACCAGATCATCTCCTAAAGGCCCTGATGTTTTTTATACACCTCCATCTCCAAGAGGCTAATGAAAAAGGAAATGAATTAATGCAGCTTCAAAGACGTCCGTTGATATTCGGCTGTAGGCTTGTGTTTTCCTAAACCAAATTTTAATTAATGAAATTTCGCACGAGCCAGTCGCCACACACGTTGAACCCGGGGCTTTTTCGGAGCTGCTTCCTTCGCCGACTCTGCCCAGAGCTGAGACGTCGCGCAACCGAGACGCGATGTGACGCCCGGAAACGTTTGAAACTGATCAGAATTGATGAAAGTTTTTTACCCACTGGCCTTTGTTTACCCATTCCCTTTGAGGCGGCGTTTAATGATGCAGCGCGTACAGTACGAGATGTAAAGAGCAGCTCACTGGACAGGATGTGTGTGTGTGTGTGTGTGTGTCTGTGTGTGTGTGTGTGTGTGTCTGTGTGTGTGATGCTCCAGACTCGAGACTGTCCTCTGCACTGCCCTTCCTGAAACATTCACTTATCTGGGCTCAAGCGTTCTTTACTCCTGCGGCAGCATGTCGAGAGAGGGAGAGAGTAAAAATGATGTCTGGAGGACGCCGACTGGCATTAATAATTAATCATCTTGTGCCGCTCTCCTCCACCGTCCGCCTCCTCTCGGCGTCTTGAACCGCGGCTGCTGCCTCCTCCGATACGATCTGGCCAGAGAGGCTCCGATAGTCCGCGGAGCCAGAGCGCCTCGAAATGAAAAGATCACTCTGGCATGGCCGTCCATTTCCCACAGCAAATACAAATCCAATTACGAGATAAATCTGAATTCCACTGGAAGTCATTGGCATGCCGATGACGCTCCGGATGTGATTAACACCTTTGTGTTTTCATGGAGTCCGCTGATTGTGTTCCGTGACCCTTCACGTGCTCTGAGATCAGGGGATAAAATCATTTCACCCCTATTAAAACCAACAAAGTGAGTCCAAAGGGTAAATGCAAAGCTTTCTTATTTCTGAAAGACACACTTCCACTGATTTTCCTGTTAACCTTTGCAGGATTAGCTCTCTTCCATAAATCGCATCAGCGTGTGGCCTCCGAGCTGCGATGCTGTCTCCGTCTCCTTCAGATTAAAACGCTGTATCTCGTTAACAAACGCAGTGAATCCTGTCCAACAATCGCTTCCCAGACGCGCTCTGTAATCTGACGTTAACCAAAACGATGCTCACGTGCTGCGGCCGCGAGGCCAGACACCCGGGATGGATTTTCTCGGGGCCCTTTTCGACTCCACTTCACTAATGGCTTGTTAGGCTGCAGCACACACTCAAGACCTATTAGCCTTTACGGTTCTTTTTACTGCCTGGTTCTCCACGTATGCAGACGGCGTTAAATGCGAGAGGGACACTCTTTTCATCCGTTCTTTCCTTTTTCACCGTTTTTTCAGTATCTTGTTTCTCAGGAGGTCAAAGGGTCTCGCCGGCTCTTTTCATGATACGTCACCTGCTATAAATCATCTGAAGAGAAAACATGTTCCAGTTAAACAGCGGAAATGCAGCGCTGGGGAACAAGCAGTGTTATTAATCTTTAAATAGATGGCATGTATTTACTCAGTGGTGCACTCAGGGCTGGGCTCATAAATGCTAAACTGATGCACATCCTGTGCACAACCGTTGACCTTTACTCCTCTTTGTTTTGGTGTTTTTTACGCCGAGCGGTGGAGATAAGTCGGGTCGCAGCACTCCATCTCGCAAAAACACAGACAAAACCGGCAGCAGCAACCGCGGACCCCTCTCTGAACCGCTCGCTGGTTGGAGGCCGACTCGCGTCTCGTGACTCGTGACTCCGGGTTAAACTCGGGCCAAACACCAGAGACCCACCCATCCCGCTTCACCTTCCCTTTTCTCTTTGCCTCCCAGCGCTTTCACACCTGACCGACAGCCGCGGTGAATCTCAAAGAGCCGGAGCTGTCTCCGCACCTGACAGCTTATTCATTTATAAGCTCCCTCCCTTTTCTCACCTCCCCCCGCCCTCCTCCCTCTGTGTATGGCATAACAGGAGAAAATCCGTCTCGCTCCTACGAGCCACGCTCTGTAACTTCAGATCGCTTTAATCCCCGGGATGAAGCAGGGAAAAAAGAGAGTCTTTCATTTAACAAATCACCCCCTCAGAACTCCGGATCCCTGTGTAATTATTCCTCCGATGTGACTGTAAGCCAGCCGTGAGAAGAGCACTTGACGAGAAGCCGCTCGCGCATTAAGTCTCTCTAAGCCTCCTCCAGTCTCCTCTGTGCAGGAACTAATGGTGGGAGGGCTTCCTTTAATTTCTCTGCGTATCCTACACAAAATATCGGGAGGCTCTCGTGGCTGGACGCTCCGGATCTTATTTGGATTTTTCAACATATTGTGCAAATAAACCAGCGTTAAAAAAATCCCAAAACTTCGATTCTCTGCAGCTGCACGAGGGCGATCGCGGCCTGGCGAGGTTCATTCAACACTTCTCAGGATCCCACGGCGAGAAACTTCTCACGCTCTCTTTTCCTTATTTTCTGCAGTGACAGCAGCCAGGTCCATCTATCTATCTCTTTTAGTTTCCCAGAACAAGTAACAGGCAGGCTGGAACACATGCACCTTAGGGAGGGGGGGGGGGGGCTGTGCACTCACACCCTGCATTTGACTGTGATGAAGCACATGCAGGGAACACACACACACACACACACTGAGGTGTGTAACTTCAATGGAAACCAGTGCTTCTTCTCCTCATGCTTTATTATCCATAATGAGTAAGAACACACACATTTACGCTTGTATGAAGTCTGCACACACACACACACACACACACACACACAGTAAAGAGGACCCTAAGGCGTGTAACTTCACACTGCTTTCCTTCAATGCAAACCAGTGCTTCTTCTGTTCATGCCTTTATTATCCAGAATAAGTAAGAACACACACATGTACGCTTGTATGAAGTCTGCACACACACACACACACACACAGAGCGAGAAAGAGAAAAGAGGTCTCTAGGTGTGTATATATGTTAATGGAAACCAGTGATTCTTCTGTTCATGCCTTCATTATCCAGAATAAGTAAGAACACACACATTTATGCTGAGATGGAGTCTGCACACACACACACACACACACACTAGGATGACATTATGCATGTAACCACAATGCAAACACACACACACACACGTACAAATTCAAACTCACCAAAGAACATGCTGCTCTCCATGCTCTCCTCCTCAGGCTCGGGGGTCTGCTGCTGTATCTCCTCTCTGGTGCCCTGCCAGTGTGTGTGTGTCCATGGACGGCAGCCTGGGCATGTCTCATACACTCCTCAGGGGTGTGTGTGTGTGAGTCCGTGCATGTGTGTCTGTGTGTGTGTGTGTGTTCAATCCCACAGCAGCGTCAGTGGCCAGTCTGCACACTGTACTCCTGCACGCCGCTGCTGTCTGAGGACCTCCGGATCTGCCTCTCTGCCTCCTCACACTGGTCCCTTGCTCGCTCGCTCGCTCTCTCTCTCTCTCACTCTCTCTCTCTCTCTCTCTCCTCCCTCCTCTTTAGTTCTTCCCCTCCCTCCACCTCTGTCTCCCTCCTCCTCCTCCTCTTCTCAGACCCCTCCACACACTGGATCCCTTCGCTTCTTTCTATTCTCTCTGAGGTATCTATCTACATTTTAACACAAACGCCTCTCTCTCTCTCTCTCTCTCTCTCTAGGTGTCTCATTTTTGTTTAACGTGTCAACCAAGCTTCTCTCTCTCTCTCTCTCTGTTACACACACTTCTAGTTTTACCCCCACTGTCTCTCCATTATTTGATCTTACTCCCCTTCCCCTGCTTCTATCTCCAGCTCCGTTCCTTTTTTCTTTATTCTCACTGTTCCCTCGCTCTCCCTCGGTTCCCTATCTTCCACGTCTCTCTCTCTGTTTCCACCTCCGTCTGTGTCTTCATGTCTCGTTCCCCGACTTGCCCTTTTTGTGTCTTGTTGTTTTCTCACTGGCACTCGGCACGTTTGATTGGCGCAGAAGAAGAAAACCCATTACAGCAGAAAATTGGGTCACGTTCCAAACACGGGGGAAGGTGGAGGAGACACAAACGGAGCAAAAAGGGGAGAGGGAATATCAAGCTCACATTCACCACATGCCCAGAAACATGACTCTGAATGAATGGTCGTTATTGGCGACATTAATGCAAAAATGTTAATTTCAGCAGATATCGATAATTATCACAGTAAATGTCCGATTTTTGCTCCTGAGTGAAGGTTGTGGTTCTCGATGAACAGCTATCAATATATTGAACCTTTGTTTTGTAGCTATGGATGAAAATTATATTGCGATAATTATTTTTATTGATGGACAATTACGTTGCGGAAAAAAACTAAAAATATTCTGACGTGTCTGCTGTTAACGCCAATTATACATATATATATATAACGTTATATTCTTATTTAACATTTATATATCCAGGAAAAACTCTTGTCATCATGTCTGTCATTGATCTCAAACCTTAATTGTCACCACGGCAGATTTCTTTGAGTTTTATTTGCTGCTTTGTGATGCTTGGTTTGTGTGTGTGTTGTGTGTTGTGTGTTGTGTTGACTGATGGCACAGTCACACAGTTTGTCCTTTAATTTTACAAACATCCAGCTGTTAAACTGTCTCACTCTTTATTTCAGGGGCTGCTTCGCTCATTAGTTTCAATTTTAGCCCGAGTTGGAGCAAAATCCTTTTTGAAACTCGACATGTAACGATCTTTCCCTCCGTCACGGCGATACCTTCCCCGTCTGAGGTCTTTTCTCCGGGAGAAGTACAGCAGGGTAATCGGGTTTCTCTAATCGCCGATACCCCGATAGCAGAACCCAGGTTTCTTGCTTACATGACGTTAAAGTAATCAGATTACTGCAGAAAGCTGATAGTAACACAGTTACTTAAGTGCATGTAAGTGCACTGATTGATTCTGTCTTTTTCGGTCCGTCCTCTTTTACTCGTTCTTTTCACGCTTTGTTGATGAAGCTCACACTCGTTCCCACACACACACACACACACGTCTTTTTGTTTCATTTCACTCTCCTCTGTCTGGTTTTCTCTCTCTTTCTTTTCATGCTTCTTTTTCTCTTTGTCTCTGGTTGGTTGCAATCAGACTCAACAGGAGCTGATATCAGGCCACTTCTGCCTCTGCAGCCGTGACACACACACACACACAGACACACACACACACACAGACACACTGGCTGCTCTTCCACACACACACACTTGTGCTCAATGACTTCAGAAGACATAACACTGACGTACACTTATTTCCCAGAAATGTTCTTCTAAGTAAAATAACCCCTTATCTTAAAACATGTCCTCACCTTAAACTTACAATACGTAACTTTGGCCACTAGGGGTGTCTGATTCAAACAAAAGACCTGGTTTGATGGCGTCGTGAAGCAGCGTGGGATCATGGGAGATGTTGCTGAGGTCGTGTATTCAAGTTTTATTCATGTTACGCAGCAAACGGCAAAAATAATCATGATCCATTAAGAGTGACCAATACAAACAGTGGAAGGAAAACACAGCTGACTGGCTGACAGCGTGTTTGTCCTTCGTTGCCTTGACGGCAAAATGAAACGTCCTGTTACTTTAAATAAAACTTTCTCTGGGTTTGAACATTTGGAAATATTAAGTACACAAGTCAACAAAATGTATAACATGGTTGTTTTCAGACATTATAATAAAGAATTGTTACATAATTTAAAGTTCTTAAGAGCAGAGACAGGAGAAGGTTAAGATATGAATTGTCAAACTTGCATGGAGGAATGAAACGAGGCCGACTGGATGTGATTGTGAGGTTTAGTTCAGGTAAACCGGGAAAAACTGAAGTCCAACAGATTTCGGGACAACAGAGCAGGGCAGGCGTGCAAACAGTTCCATGTTTCCAATCCAGGTTTCAAACAACAGCATGTCGGCATCTGTCGTGCAGAGCCGAGCCGAGCAGAGCAGGAAGCAGAGCAGGAAGCAGGAGGTTGGATCTGAACACAGGTAGACAGAGATTTAGAGGAGCAGACTGTGAACAAACAGACGAGACACATTTAAACATGCAGAGCGACCACAGAGACGACCAGGTGAGGTGAACCTGGGTTTGTTTGCTGCACCAGGAGTTGATCTGATTGGAAGATGAGTTGGTGGAAAGCAGGAGCCAGCAAGCAACACACACACACACACACACACACACACACTCTAACATGTACACACACGGGAACATAGTCCAAACGACAGATAAGTGTAGAGAGGTGAACCACATCCTATCATTATGTCCCCACAAGGAAGGGAAGTCCCAATTAACTCTGCGATTTATGTCCCCACAACTTGAGTAATACCTGGACCACACACACACACACACACACACACACACACACACACACATACACGCAGACCTACACTGATAAACAACCACTCCCTTAAATAATGAAATATGCACAAATTACACATTCACACTAAAGGAAACACAATCAGCAGATTCTGATGATGCACCAACACGGGCAAAAGTACAAGCCAGCTCATACACCCACTAACACACACACACACACACACACACATACACATAACACTACACATAAAGACAGATATAAACAGCTGCACAGCACACACACACACACACACACAAATTGCACAGCTATGTTCACACACACACACACCCTCTTCCTGTGCAATATAATGAGAATGGAAATTATATGGAAATTGCACAATTCGTAATAACGAAGGTGGATAAGAAAAAAAACGATAATATATTAAAAAGCAGTTTGCTTTGGCGGCGATCTGCAGCTGCGAGATGAGCCAGAAGAAAACATCAACGCACGCAGACACACTATCTCCGTCAGCTGTTACTGAGCAAATCCACGTGCTCCTGGGAAGGTCCCGTTTCCCCGAGTTGTAAAGTTGTTGTTTTCCGACTCGGGTGCGTTCATGTGCTTTGAAGTTGGAATGTGGGGAAAAAAAACATGGACACTGTGAACACGTGTGTGTATTTATGAGTTTGGAGTGTTTAAAACACACTCTGACATCTCGTTGCACAATAGCAAAGGAAAAGGATCAGATGTTAGTGATATAAGAATAATTTAAAACGTGCACGTTAATCATTAAAACATCTGTATTTGACAAGTTGACGTTAGAAGAGATTCATGTAGAGCTGATTGTAAAATGATGTTTTACCCGATTTCCAAGTTGTTGCTCCGATTGGGATTTATTTTTTCCGATTATTCCGACACTGCGTGAATGCACCTTAGGACAATTTCCTTTTTATTTTAACTCTGATGTTTTTCTTACCAGTCGTATAAAGAAGTGTTTCAGGTGATTTCTTGTCAAAACAACAGCAGAACGTGCCGTGTTTCTCAATTCGTGACTTAAATCCTCATTGAAATGTAATAATGAATGCAAAGCAATGACTGTTGCCGTTTCCCACCTGACGTCGTTACCTTGAATGTTTTTTGTCAGCCGTTTTCGTAACGTTTCCCTGTTCACTCACACTGACGCAAAGGTCGTATTTCCACCTGCTCTCTGGAAACATTATCCAGATGATGACATCTCATCCACGGGCATTTGTAGACACACCTGGTATTAATGAGCGTTCACTTTATCTCCACGCTGCCAATTCCACGATCAGGTCTCATTAGTCAGACTCGCGCTGTCAGAGCTGTCAGCGAACGTGACGTGTCCCACATCGCACGGAAGCAACAACGGGAGCCGCTCAGTTTTACTCAATCACGGTTAAGTGCTAACACTTGCAGGCTGCTGTTGATCCTCGGAGGGAGCCGCAGCTACGTCACGTCTCCGCTCGTGGGGAAGATGTTTTCCTCAAACGTGTGGTCGCCCTGGCACCGTTTTTAACATCAGCCTGTAAACAGTGGTCACAAATCGCTTTTCATCGGCCACATCACGTCTAGACGTTGTAAACGACTCCTGCTCCGATCGCATCGTGTGAATTTACTCATTAATACGCTGTTCATTAATCCGGAGAGGATATTCAGACACGTCTAAAGTAAATGAAGTGGGAAGTGTCAGACTCTCTCTTGCTTCTCATCAGCCTGGAGCTCGCAGGCATGTTTAGCGTTGAGCCACTAATCTACACACTCAGGGTTTTTTTTCTCCCACTGTAGCAGGCGCACAACCACATAATTAATTTCTCCGGCAGCGTGTTTGCACGTGTCATGTTCCTCATTGGAGTCCTGGTAGCTTGTTAAAGTGATATCACACAGGATCGGGGAGCATCCACTTCACGTCCGTGTTGCTTGAGGAAAGTTTGTTTACATCAGCGATTCGGAGCAGAAAACAACCAGGTTTCTGTTTCCGGGGGGAATAAATAATGTCCACGATCTCCTGGTTGTCGATCCTGTCATACGGCATTTTGCATAAAGTTAAAATCGTTGTCACCATCTCCAGCTCGTGCCGCTGAGCAGCTTTTAGGACACGAGATGTGACGTATTTCTCATGGAAAACAACTGCATGTGTATATCTGCACTAGGGAAGTTTCTTAAAAAAAATAACTTATATAACGTATTATAACAGCTTTATGCAACATACCCTTTATGAAAGTCATGTTCGCTTCAGTTGTTGTTTGGTCTGGCTTTGAAAAACAAATACATACAGAGAATAAATGTCATGGAACTTCTTTTATTATCTAGTTTGAAAGGCATAAGTGAAAAAGAACACAAATGCACCCCCCCTCACCTGAACGCACAAGACTTCTGTGTTGTTTTGATTGTGTCTCCTGCTGCATTGTTCGTATTTGAAAGAGATGAAGTCCGAACTGGATATCGTGTCTAAACTTGGCCCTAATATACTTCGGAGACGTGGTATTGGATCGGTTCATAGATTTGCATGCTCGTAAATGCCAAGACCTGGTATTTTCTGGAGTATGTGAAGCATTTCCTGGCATCGAAACATCTCTAATCTGCACGTGTGTGTGTGTCTGTGTGTATGTGTGTGTGTGTGTGTGTGGCCGTTAAACACACTGGACATATTTGTTAACCCGTTTGAGGGGACAGAGGTTTAACTGTTCCCGAGGGTCTGAGCAGGAACATCCCTGTGTGTGATCATCCCTGCCACAGTGTTTGTGTGGGTCGGTAAAACCACACATGCTCAACCTCCATCTGGACACACACACACAGACCTACACACACACAGACACACACACACACTCTGTCTGATTGGCCCACTGTAACGCTGCAGCTGAAGGTCAGACAGAATTGACCGCTCCTGAGCTCCAGCCGTCGGTATCGACTGCAGATGAGATGAGACGATTTCTTGATCAAAGCGACGTCGTGACCAACCCCCACCACACACACACACACACACACACACACAGATATCTGTCCTCACAGCCTCAGTGAGTGACATCACAGATGAAAAATACAAAAAACAAACAAACACATTCAGAATACAACAAATGTCCTGGAGTGCTGCGTGTGATTCTTCTCCGCTATCATCTCCTTCAGGCTCCTCTGCTGCAGCCATTTTGCACAGCGCAGATGTTTTCAATTAATCCTGAATTCCCACTCTCCCTGCCCTCCCCCACGGTCTCTCCCCCAACTCCCCTCTGAGCCCTGTTCCAGTAAATAAGTTTATTCTATATCAGAAAAGGCAGCTCGGCTTTTCTCTTCTCCTTCGTCTTCATCCTCTGCTCCCTTCCATCTTCCGTTCCTTTATCCGGTTTCACCCCCCGTCCTGTCGTCCTCCACCGTGCGCCGGCTGTGGCGAATGTGTTTTTTAACCTTGACTTGCAGGTGTCAGAGGCAGAATGGGGCATTATTTGTCACCATAAATAGCGTTTAAGCGGCGGCTGCGGGCCTGCAGGAAAAGCCCCGGTGTGCCGCATGCGAGTGCAGCCCAGGATACTTCATTAATCTTGCTGTCACTTCCATGACGCTTTTCATTAGTTATAGGGCTATCTGATCAACAGGCAGACTCTCGACTTTTCAAAGCCGTCCGCCAGCTGCCGAGAGAGCGAGGAAGAGGAGCTGGAGTTTTGTGAAGAGAGAAGAGAGAAATAAGAGTCAGAGAATCAAAGGAGGACTTTTGATTGGCTCGGCCTCAATCAGATCCAAGTCTCTTGGGAGGTCGACCCCGTGTGGCGCCAGTGATATAAAACATGCGCCCGCTAAACAAAAACATGTGACGCAGATGCAGTTCATTTATAATTCAGTTTCATAATTTTTCTGCAACTTTAACCCATGTGTTATCACGTCAGAGTTATGTTTTCATGTCCGTCAGCAGGATTACTCAAAAACTACAGAAGCGGTTTCCATGAAATTTTTGCGGAGTAGTGGGACATGACCCAAGAAGGATCCCAGAACATTTTGGGGCAGATCCAAACAAACACGTTTCTGTTTTTCAGTTTTTTAGGCCATTCAGCAGAATATTACAACAATTTTTGCAAGGGAGTAATGGAACAGGAATTGTTGAAACTATTATTAGTGTTTCATCTCAGTATATTTTATGATTTTATTTGATTTCCATTATCTGTATCACTTTGTGACACAGTTTTGAGATGTGCTTCATAAATAGTTATTATTATTATATTTAAAGAAGTAGCCTGCACACTGAGCCATAAGAAGAAGAGTGAAAAGCCGAAGTAACCAACTCTTTTCATTGAGTCCTGCTGTTGTCGCTTGCAGCATGAAATTCAATCGTGGTTGCAATTATTTTTAATAGTTCTCTTTATTAAAGCAACATGCATTTGTTTGGTTGTGCTGTAAACAGATACATTACTTGTGTAGAAGTAGATGCTCCAAACAGTTTGTGCTGTTGGAAATCTTTACAAACAAAAGGTTTTGCAACTTCAAGGTTAATTTAGTTAAAACCTGGGCTGTAATCTGCATTATTTAGTTTGATTATTAACCTTATTCTACGGACATGTCAAAAAAGATGTCAATTTGCTCTCAGGTCTTATTTTCACGCAGCACGATGCAAGATGAATAGTTTGTCTCTGCTTGTCCACACTGTCAAGTCGGTGTAATGCAAAGATGTTGTAATACTCTGTAATATCTATTACCACGGCAACTCTTTTGAGAGCGGCGAACTGAAAATGTCATGACAACAGAGGGCTGAGGAAAAATAAAACAAAAAATTACTAAGCCGGAGCGTTTCAGTTTTATTTGCCTGGGACGGCGCAGCGACTATGAGTCATTCACGGGAGAGAGAAAATATCACAACTCCTCGGCAGATGGGAGAAGCTCCGGCCCACGTCCCCTCGACCACGAGCCTCTTCTAAGTAGACCGAGCAGAACGCTGATGACCGCTGACTGTGATGGAGGGTTTTATGGACTGCACTGCTACAGACAAGTGCGCCACGTCTAATGTGGCTTGTGTGTAACCCACCTACATGCGTGCCGAAGACATTGTGGCCTGCGTCCCTCCCACTAAGCCTTGTGGGATTGAATCTGGTTTCCCACCACTTCCCCTCCATGTGTTTTACATCACCGGGGGGGAATGGCTAACAGGAGATAACCGCTCATACCTGCAGGGAAGAACTCAGGCTAAACATAGCGGTTGGAGAAGCTTTTAAACTGAAATGTGATACGTACACCGACTGAAGCAAGTGGCGATACTTTGAAAAGGAACCCGGCGTGCGAGCAAAGCACATAAATGTTTCCAGCTATGGCCGTGAGTCATCCACAGGCCTCTGTTGAGAATGGTTTTATTTTTGAGGATGTCATTAATGATATACAGTCGCGGATATTGACTGGAGGTACGAGCCCATTCCTCCTCGGCGAGGTTCGGGCTCGCACAGGAGGCAGCCTGCAGCAGTTAAGAAATAAAATGACACATAAAACCACTGCAGTAACACTTCCAGTTGCTCTTAGATTGAAAATGGAATAGAAATGGGGTTTCAGGTAATCAGCCTGAAAATGCTGCGGCTGCATACCCTGAAACGCTCGACCGCTCGCCAAACTGTTGATCCATCTCCCGTCCTGTTTCTTTTTTTTCTTTTCTTCCTCCTCCCTTTCTCTCTTCGCCTTTCGAGTTTTCTCTTGCAGAGAGGATCAAAGCGTCCTCGCAGCGCTTTTCAAAATCCCACCCCCCGCTTTTACCCAATGAAGTAATTGGAAACAGAGAGTGAAGTTATGGCACCCCGGATGATACTGTGATTGTTAGCAGGGAGGTTTCAGAGCAGAACAAGAAACCAAAGGAACAACGACTGCGACGTGGTTTAAATGAGGTCAACTGCTGAATAGTCTTTCTCTCTAATACTTGATTTGAACATGCGAGACGCGGGGAATAAAGTTAAAGGGAGGAAGAAAGTAGAGAAAAGTACCGAACGACTTGCACTTTACGACTTAAGTGTTAACATAACAGGAAACTTTCTGCTTTGCTTCCACTTCATCACAGTGACACGTCGAATGTTTTCCTTCACGACATTTTAGCGTAAATACGAGATAATGTTGGCAGATTAAAATCTTGATCTACAAACTGTTGACTTTTTCGGTAACGCAGAAAAACTAACACACTCCATTATGATGACATAATGATTTTTGAATTATAAAATTGTTTCCATCCTTTTTTTATTAGCGTCTTCTGCTTCAGTAAGTCATCAAAACATGGGGGCACAGACTTCAAAGACCCTGAGGGGCCTTATCCTTCAGCTGCAAAAACATATTGGTGAAAGTTGTGGAAAGATTGTGGTTTTGATTAAAAGTTATTACGTCCTCCATTGTTGATGTTTTTCAATGTTTAATATGTTTAATATTTTCCGAACCACAGTGAAATGCTTTGAGCTGAACTTCGGGGGTTGAAGTTTTCCTTCTTCATAAAAATGTAAATTTACGAGACAACATTTTTGCTTGCGTATATAAAACTGAAGCATGTACATATATATTTGTTAGACTTTGAAACTTGAAGGACGGATCAACAGTGTTAAAAGTGTTTTGTTGAGTCTTTGCTCGAAACCAAAGTTAATCGTTCCGAATTAAAATAATGGACGTAGACTCCACGTAGAAAGTGAAGTGCCTGAAACCTGCATTCTCTCGAATTACCTTTAGGGGGCGACTGCACGGGTGTTGCAAAAAACACGTCAGTTTCTATAGAGGTCAATGAGAAATTCTCACTTGATTTCTAGCGTCAGTAAATAGTTTATCGTCTCAATCTCTAGTTTCAAGTCTTCATCGATACAGTGTGATGTTCATTTTGTAAATTATGGTCTATTTAGAGTCAAATAGACCATGTGGATTTGGGGCGTAGATGCCATGTGATTGACAGCGACAGTGGTCCAATGGGTGCAGGTTACAGGTGAAGGTGGGCGTGCAGTGTCCTCAAGCTCCACCCCCGCTCCTCCAAATATGGTCACCTCTGGTTCCAAAAAAACCAAGATGGCGCAAATGGACAGGAAACATACACGTCTCCCCTCGGGCTCTGCTCGTCATGTTCAACACAGCACGTGTCTGCACTTCACACCTTGGTATGATCTCCGTCGGCCCTGGTTTCATCGCTAACGGCAGAGTATGATATGTCAATATTAGCCGATCACCAGCCCGTCATGTCATCGAACTGAGGCGTTTCACATTTCATCTGCCCGTTTAACTGTTGGACTGCATCGGGAGGAATGACGCAGTGTCTGCAGCAGCAGCGGTGGAGCAGCCGTCAAGGAGTTAAGTCGTGGGGAAGATGCTCTGAATACATAAATGAAGAAAGAGGAGCTGAGGCACTCCTCTCTCTGTTTCAGCTGAACGCCTTCATCAGACTGTGGGAGACTTCAATTATACTGAGTGTTTTGTAAGTGAATCCTTAATTTCAGGGGCCTAATCTGCACTAGATATTCCTTTCTGTGGAATATATGGGCTGCTCTGCCTTGAAAAGCCATTCATCTTTTTTAAAAATTGATTAGTCAGGTTTTACAAAGGCGGCTTGTCAAGTCAAAACTGGACTTTTTTTTTTTGGGCCAAAACTGCGAATAGTCCCAATGAAAGTGTATTGAATATGTGTACAGCAAGTATTAGGCTTCAGAAATCCCCATTAGAAACTGTACAACCTTTTATTTTATGGAATTTACAATAGTGTATGAAGTTCGGAAACCTTGATCTGGAGACGTCACAGCGGCCAAGCAGAAAACATCGGGGAAGTCATGCTCCAGTAACAAAACCAATTCCAGATTTACTCTGCAGCTCGGCTGTTGTGGTTCCTTCAACCTCTATTTCCCTCTCTCTTTTCAATCTCCCCCGTCCCTCTTTCTTTCCACTTTATCTGTCTTTACAGCTTGTAAAGCCGAACAGGCAGAAAGAGACGAGCCGAGGTATTGATCTCGAGGGGGGGGACGGGGGTGGGGGGGCAGGCATGCTGCCGTTTAACGAACACAAATTGGTGTCAAAAACTCATCGCTTTACTGAAGGACAAGTTTGCCTCAGATAAATGTTTAACCGCGGCTCAAAGAGATCTGGCGAGAAGAGACGAGATTAACCAAAAGTGCCGAGACAAAAAGAGGCATCAGAGTGAAACGACTGTGAGAGAAGGGGACGACTGTAACGTGGAGGCAGCTCAGAAAAACAAGGGGGCTCCGCCATCTCTGTAGAAACATGGGAAGTCTGCCGGACACTGGAATGATGTGATGTAAGACAACAGGCGTCCAGAATTAATTTTGTCCGTCTGCACTTCCACCGCCAGCTCGTGTCGCTCCCCATACCGTTGGGGGTTTTCACTCCCCACTCCCCCCCCCCTTTGACACGAAACAAAAAAAGGAGCCACGCTTGAGCCAAACACAGGAGACTCCCAATTCTAACGGCGTCTAATTGGATACTGATGTGATTCTGACGGGCTCTTCCTTCATGCCGTCTCGTTTAATGGCCGTCCCCCGGTGCTAAATCAGGAGAGGAGCAACATGTCCAAGAGACGGCGAGTATCTAAACATCTGTTTTTACGAGGTACAGAAAAACGTAAACTGTGGCGTCTGCAGCCCGGTGCGCAGTTCGTGACCCTCGGAGATGCAAACAGAAAAAAAAGATTACAAGTGAGGACATTGACACACACTGCTGCGGTAATTAAGACAAAGTGCAGACCTATCGAATTGGAAGAGATCCCCTTTGTGGCTGAACATGATGAAATATCACTGGCCGGCCGCACAGCCAATCATCTGACTCTTGTTATCTGGAAAGCTGAGGAGGTATTAGCAGTGGAATGTCATTAGCTACACACTGGAGACGGCTTTACGAGTGCTCGTGACGGAGCGCACCGCTGTCGTGACATTGTCAAGTGAAGCCTGACGGGTAAAAAAAAAATTGGAAGCGTTGTCCATACTTTATCCTGCTTGATCTCTGCCTGGGACTCCTCGCCCGGTTGTTGTTGGCGATCTCAGAGCTTAATTAAACCTGCCAGCAACACGGGCGTTTCTGTGGGAATAAATCAGAGGAACACACAGACCCACGGCACTAAAGCCGATCCGGTGCGCTCGGGATCGATTGCAGCCTTGCGCGGCTCAACCGGGGCCTTCAGGACGCCGGGTCAATGCGGATCTGATTTGCATCAACGTCTCAGAAAAATGAGTTGGAAGTTTCCCCCCCGATTGAAATCTCCAGACGCGCACACACTCGCTGCGGCTGCTGAGTGTGTATTCAGGTCATTATGGAGGATGGAAGTGAGAAACTCAGACCTATCTTTACCGCACTTACTGTTTGATTGTGTTTCCGTCCCGGATCCAAAGTGAAGAATCAGCCAGATATCTGGGAATGCAGCTTGTTTGTTGGGTTGCTTGGTTTGTTTTTATCTCCACTAGGCGTCGGGCCAAGAGACAGCTTATCCCCGATCATGTTTTTTGGGGGATAAAGCTGCTCAACAACGACCTCCGCTGAACTCAGCGTAATCTTTCACACCGGCTCTGAAGTTCATTATTATGTAAATATTTCATCCTAACGTGATTTTTTATTTTTATCTTCTTCATTCATCTATTTCAAAGCTCTTCTTCCTCTTGTTTGAATATAAAACAACCGGTTTTAAAGTATAATTTTACACACTGTGTGTGGAGAAACCGATTTCTCTTATTGGCAGAAATAGTATTGACATCTAATTAGAAACACAATGGCAACATCCTCTAGCCGGTTAATAATAAATGAGCAGAGGTTTTAGGTTGCCTATAAATTAACGTTGAGTAAGTGTTCACTTTTTCACGCTGTGGAAATCTCCGAGCGGAACTGAACCCAGTGGATATTTTTTCCTCACAGATCGACGGCTTCAAAAGATCAATTTTCCGATCAGATCTGTCTTCATTAGCTGCTTTTTCTTTTTTTTTCTTTTCGAGAAAGCGAGAATTTCCTTGACATCAGGAATGCGCAGGCCTGAGTAAGCACTTCTCTGCCTATACAAGCGTGTCATACATCCACTCGCAGCTCTTAAAAAAAATGCATTTGTGATCCAATCCAAAAAAAGTTTCTTGGCCCGGTCAACAAAGGCTGCCTTTGTAAACCATCCGAGAAAATGTTTGCTGTATTTTCCAGCGTCGCCGGATTAGTGAGCGCGAGAGGGGGGAAGAGGAGCTGCAGGAAAGTGCGCAGCAGGTCGAGCTTCAGCGCTTCAATGGGACACTGACTCATACTTAATGGGTCATTTATTCCCCCAAAGAAAGGACATGCATGTGTGACAGATCTCCAGGGAGGTAATGTCTGTCTGTCTGTTTGTATGTAAGCAAGATTACGCAATAACCACTGAACGGGATGGAAAACAGGCCAAGGAGGAACCCATTCAAACTCGGGATCAGATCCAGGATTATTTTTAACATAATGAGATATTTTTAATCATTTTCGTTGATTTCTCAGTGAATGATTCATGGATCTTTTTTCGAGCGCTGGTGCATCCATACGTCCATCCCTTATCTTTACCACTTATCCTCATCAGGGTCGTGGGGGGGGAGCTTGAGCCAATCCCAGCTGACATTGGGGCGAAAAGCCGTTCATACCGCGGACAGGTCGCCAGCGCCTCAAAGGGCCGACACCTCTACACTGTACTGAGCTCTTCTATCGGCCAAGTGTGTGTTACTGGATCAAACAACCATTGTGAGTCTGTTGTTCACTGTGCAGTTAATATCTGTGATCTCAGTTTTTTCTGTTGAGTCCAGGATGTGCTGACACTACTTGTTTTGTGCTAAATAATTAACCGGCTCTAATTACTAATTTAGAATCAAAATAATGTATGTGTCCCCTCCTCTGCTCATGCTCGACTGTAGATGGGACTCGTGCACCCTCTCACTTTCTCTTCCATTGGGCCTCGATCGTAAATTCAACACAACGTATAACTCAATAAAAGACATAACCTCGAAGTTATTTACTGGGAGCCTCCAACTACTATCATCGGGGCCCATAATGCACGGAAAGAATGTGCACCTTGTCACCAGATGACACCCAAATCCTAATAAATCCCAATGCTGCCACTGCGCCACAAGATAAATGGAAACCTCCTCCATCCGAATAACCTGCACCGCCGCCCCCCCCACCACCCCACCCCCGCCGCTGACCCCCTTTCCCTGTCCACCAGCAGTCATCGTCAAGGTTACCCCGAGCAGTTGCGCTTTGTGAGGGATCAGCACTCTTTATTTTTCCATCAGCGTGGTCGGCGGCCTCGTGCAGCTGCAGCCAGAGACGTCCCGACGTCTTGAAGGAGCGGAGGATGGTGGCGTGACGTCTGGCTGACAGCTGAGGGAACTGACTCAGCTGCCCCGCAGGAGCCACACATGAAAGAAAGAAGCCATTATTTATTCACCAAAGAGTTTAATTAAAATCATGCCAGAGGTTAAAAACAGGCAGAGTTAGAAAAACAATGAAATTAATTAAATAAATATTCTTGTCTCTCTCTCTCTCTGTGTAGTTCGTGCTCATGCCACGAAGCTTCCCTGCTCCTTTTCTGTTGTTTGATTTCTAGTGTTGACTAAATGTTTAAAATTATGGCGGGTGGGTGGGTGGGGCAATAAATCAGCCCTCTTACCTTCATCGGTTTTTCCTTCCCTCATCAGGAGCTGTAGCTCTGCCACAGATTGGACTTTTCCTTATACAAACACAGCTGCATTGGGAGCAGGAATAATCACATTGGTTGGTTAAACCTCAACAGGCAGAGTCAACAAACCAAGTTTTTTTCAGAGCATGAGAAAGAAAGATTGTCAACCGAGGAACATTGATTCAAATTTAAATAAAAAAATATGACGAGTAAACACCAGGTTGTGGCTGATAAGCTGATATGAGGGGATTGATTTTGCTTTTTTTTTCTGTTTTCGAGTTATCCTGAGTTAAATATTTCTGGTATTGGATCCGTCCTGGATGTCGTCCACTGGATCAGCACACGATTCTGTTAGTACCGTGTTTGTCGTCTACGTACAACTTCAAGATGAGCTTTCTGTGTATATTCCTGTTTAATTGCATTCTTTAAACATCCTCAGAACCTTTTGTACAATCCTGCTCATATAATATAAGTAATAATTTGAAATCATGCTATGTTAGAATGTGTAGTACAGTAGATTTTTCATCAACATCATTATATTCCTCATACCACAGAATTTTTCATTTTCATTTTTGCAGTTTTAGCACGAAATATACGAAAAGTACCAAAAAAGCCTTTTTTCTGAAATTTTCTAAATAACAGCTTTCTTTTCTTAACTGCAGAGTACAAAGAAAAATAAGACTGTTCGTCAAGAAGTGTACCTACTTAGTAATACACAACCTCCCGAGTAAACAAGTCATAATTCTGTCTTCTTTCCCTGTAGCACCACAACGACGCAGCTGCAATCCTTAATTTTTTCTTTTCTTAAAATGTATTCGTAAATCTCACACTTTTACGGTGGAATCAGTTTGCAGATGTCTTACTTTAACACTCCAGAATAGCAAAAACTTGTGGTTTACAAACCTGGCGTTGTGCTTTTCCCTAAGAGAAAATCAACCGTTAACTATGAGGATCACTACAAACCTCAGTGAAGGTGAATCTGGCTCCGTCAGCGTCACAACCGGCCAAAGCCCACACAGCGCAATTCAGAAACCACACTGGACTCGATCAATTGGCAAATTATGAACAGCACCGCGACGTAACGAGGGCAAAAACAAGTTAGCAGCCTTAAAACCCCTCAGTTGTTCGAGAGACCTTCAATTTTGTGGTTTCAACGCTGGTCCTGCCAATAACAGCGAAATGAAGTGAGCGTCATGCTGAGCGGTGGCAGACGTTCTGCATTCAGAGTTTTACCAAATATCAATAAAATACACACAGTCACTACTCATGCATTAACGTGAAGAGCATTTTATTGTCTTGGACTCACTCAGTCGCAGAGTGAAAAACCTTGATTCCAAATATGCTGTCATCGGAATTTATGTCAGCAAAGAAAAGAGGAAAGTTAACTGAGTATCATCAAATTCACAAAGCGACATCGTTTACCTGCTTTATTCGCTGTTGGAGACTTGAATCTGAGTCGTTTTGATATTTTGAGAAATGTACTTATCGGCCTCCAGGCAGAACGAGTTGCAGCTGACAGGAACGATACCACCGAGTCAGTCCGTTAGCTTAGCTTAGCTTAGCCACAAAGACGGGAAACAGCTGTGTTCTATGGGAAAAAGCTAATTAGCTCCGAGAGAAAGAGGACAAATACAAAGTAGTAAAATGGAAAAACTCTAAATTGTACTGACTCACACACACAGTTACAAAAGACCCATCTAAAAAAAAACATGTAAGTGTCGATTCTCTTTAAAGATACAGATTACAGATTGATTTAGCTGCAAAAAAAGGAATACAAAATAAAAGTGGTAAAATGCTTAGCCTGCAGCATTGAATGCTTCAAAACAGATTAATTTGCATTTCAATTTAAACCGAGGAAAAGATTTACACCGGCACTAAGAATATTGCAGCTTCAGTTGACGTGTCCTCGTCTTGCTCTCGCCAATTAATCCACAGGAATGAGAAAATTACACTGGAAATGGACCCAGAGACACAAAGTACCTCTCCTCCAGCAGCTGTTCTCTTCCTGCAGGTTTTTAAAGTGTTTCTGAGAGGATTCTTCCATGAATGTAATTATCTGTCTATCCCATATGCGTTCATGTGGTTAAGCAATAAGCAGCTTCCAGCGGGTGAGAGATGTCTCCGTATCTCAGCTAAAGCATCGAAGAAAAAAAACGTTCACACTTCAACCAAAGTTTTCCCGGTTTCAACCCGACAGGCTCAGATCTCGGCAGAACTTCAAAACACCGTTCGGCTGCAGGCGAGAGTCCAGCAGAGCAGAGGAGCTGATGGAGACGCACAATCAAATGAAATACAGCTCATGAGCGTTTCCGGATGGAGATTTTGATTATCAGCCATAATATTTTAACCATCCAAGGTAGCCTTCCTGCAAGCTACGAGATTGTGAAACAATGTGCTTCTGTAGAATCCACAAGTCCATGATATCAACTAAGTTTTAAGAAAAAAACGTGTTTTATTGTGATGTCAAGGCAAAGTACTACACTACCCACAATCCTCAGGTGTAAGAGTGACGTCTCTGATTGGTGGACCTCGCTGTTACCTTGGACATTTTTTACCACAACCGCAAAAATCATGTTGGCTAGCGTGACGTTAGCGTTACATATTTAGAGATGAGGAAACAAAAGTGCAAGGTGGTGAAAATCACTACGACAAGGTTAAATTCAAGAAGAAAAGCTGGAAATAGTTGGAATGGGTTCATTCGCAAATGGTTTATAGGATGGAAGTTCTTTCAATCTTCAAATAATTACGTCTTGTACCTTTGTGTTTTTGCTCAAGCCCAATATTTTTGTAACTGGTCGGCCTGGTTCTGCTCTTAAAACTATTTCCATGAGGATTTTCTGAAAACCTTAAAAGGAACATTTTCTTCCGAGGAACAAGGAAAGCACTGCATGTATAAGACACAGCCTCATTTGTTGTCATGGTTCTTTTGGGAGGCGGCGGTCTTATCAACGAGGCCCCGAGTGAAGTATCATTAGTACAAGACGCTGGGCTGGAGAGAGGAGCCCCGCTGAAAGTGCGGAAAGACAAAGAACAAGAGAGCCAGATGAGAAGAGAAAGAAATCAGAGGGATGATTCACCAAGGTGACTTTACAGAGACGTGGAGCCTGAACGAACCTGCCACCGACGTCGAGGTGCGACCAAAACACTGGCACAGCGCCACACTCTTTCTTTTTCTTTTTAGCTTTGATGCGATCTGCGCTTGCCGGCAGGGCCACAGCGAGACACCATCTTACTTCACCCCCACTGTAAAGTGATGAACACAGCATTTCCCTGAAGCCTTATCTGCAGCAACACGGTAACACGCAGCGCGCCGCTCCACTTCGGTATCTGTGAACATACAAGCGGAGAAATGTGACAGCGCTCGTAGACCCGACCCGATACGTCTCACACACAGGAGGTAATGTGTTTAAACACTGCTGCTGCTCGTGTGTTGATTCGTTCCCGCGCAATCAGATGAAAGTGTCATCGGAAACCTGATAGATGAGTTTAACCCTCGTATGAATCAGGCAACGGCACAAATATATTCCATTTTTACAGACTGGAGGCCCGGTAACCCCCTCACCTGACAAATAGGAGCTGATAACTGAGCGCCTCGTTCATTTATCATCTCACAGAGAGTGGAAAAAAAAAAAACTGATCCCTTTGCATACAGATTGCAAATCCTTATGGAAAAGTCACTCACCACGGAGGCACATCTGTAATAATTTAAATCAAAACTTAGCGGTGCAGTCAACAAGTTTCAAGCTTGGTTTATTTTTCACATCACTGAAAGCAGATGTAGAAGTCAACGTTCAAATCCTCACAGACTTTAAATCCTTTTGTATCTGACAAACTGTCGTCAGGCAGCGACTTGAGAGGAGGAGCATCCGCGCTGTTTTCAGTTTGTTCTTTATGAGACATAATCCATTCTGGGAGCTGTATCACATTTTCCTGATAGGTGTAATCTCAGAAAAACATCTCTCCGCGTTTGTTTTTCGAGTATTTATTTATCCGGGGGAGCGTCAGCCGAGCACAGCGTCCCTCCTGTTCACCCTCGTCCCCCTGTTTCCCAGCTCAGCCAACAGGCTCTCGGCTCTGCTGGAGCTCTTATGAGGACGCTGCTTGTTGAGGGAGCGGGAAACATTAATTTATTTACCCTCTGGTCCTGGAACTGCCTGACTCTCCAATCACAGACCCGATCTCTAACCTCCGCAGAGGGCCGGTCGCTCCGTGGTGGCGCTGAATCGGATTTAGCATTAAAATGGCCCGTAAATATTTCTAGCTCGCCAGACATTTCTGAAAAAACGACTCTCGCTTTCCAGTTTCACGCAGCTCAATCCTCGGGGTTATATTCGTATGAGGACGTCTTTGGAAACGCATTTTTAGAAAGTTGAAGTAAAATTTGCAAAAGCTGGGGAACACACCTCCATTTGCTGATACAATATATCAAGAAATCAAACATTAAAGTGATTAATTCAGGTTTATCAATATCTGAAGACGGTTTAACTATACATGAGGACGGCTGTGTTAATGGAGGATGTTCTTTTTTTCCTGACGCAAAATACGCTGGCCCAGATTTCTTTTTGGGGGGGGGAGAAAGACAAAAAGGAGTCGACAACAGGCTCATTTCACCGCATCGCTTCAGCGCTGGCACGCGGCGTGGACAGGTTGTATTGCCCGCTGAGCGGGATAGTGAAAAGACAATACAGAAAAGTAGACAGGCCCAATCCATTACGGGGCCTCTAGAATTACATTTTCCTCCGATACAGTGGAGCCCCTGTGAGACCTTATACACTGTGTTCCTGGAGATGGAAACAATTTGGCACAGGTTGGCTAATTCTCCCTGCTCACTGACAGCAGAGATGGTGCAAGACGAAGAAGAAGAAAAAATGGTCTCACTGAGGGATTTTTGCGACTTAAATTTATTGGACATAACTCAGGAGTGATGTGCCCCCTCCCCTCCCCCACCACCTCCGCCCGTAGCAGCGCAGACTCGAAACATATGGCCGTGTAACCTCCAGCTCGGCTGATGAGCAGAGCTTTAACCTCGAGTCTCTCTCTCGCACAGACTTAGTGCTGCAATCTCAGCGCCGACGGATTGAGCAACTAAAGCAAAGAGCCGTGCGCCTTTTGTCCAATTGTGAAGAGACAGGAAACCAGCTTCTTTTTCTTTTTTTTGCAGTTTGGCAACAGATGGCTTCCCGTGAGAATGGCTGAGGGGTGTGATTCAAATTAAAACAAACTGAATTATATTGAGTGTGTTTTTTAACTTTTTCCCCCCCTAAATTGTGCCCTAGTGATAATTACCAAGGGAAAGAAGTGGAAAATGTGTTGTTAATTTCAATTTTTAATTTATGATGCTGTGGGATTCAGGGGCCAGTATCCATCACAGAGTTTAGGAGGTGAAGACAGCGTTACAGGGGCCAAACCGGGGTCGTCACAGCTGCTGTTTTGCTTTTTATGACATCAGTGCAAAGACGTGTGATGACAGGAGGCGTCACATACCACCACGAAATCAGGAAATCTGCACCTGTGCGACCAAGATAAGCTCCGTCCATTAATTGTGCTATCTCCACGCACAGATTAGCATAGGAGCTCCTTAGCATGCTCACAACAGCTGTGTCTCTAATTTAGGGACCGCGTCCTTCGGAGGCTGAATTTAAAGCCCAGTAGCATGACACTGGGGAGACTGGTCCCATTTCGAAGGCTCCTTCAAATGCGCCCCGAAAAATGGTTGGTGGGACTGTTCTTGAAGGTCATTGGTTGTAAATCAAAACATTGCATAGAATTGAAATTTACACCTGATGATGGCGCTAAAAGTTTAAATTAAGTGATCGCCCACGTTATTATTCATCGTGTGGAGGACACTGATTTATGGCCGACAATCCAATGGTTGTATAAACATTTTAGTCAAAACCGCTAATGGTGGCTTTGGAGGAGAAGACGGAGGATTGCTAAAATTGTTAGGTCACATCCTCTGGAAACAACGAACGTTTTGTACCAATCCATCCAGTGTTATTTCACTGAATTAGAAAACTTTGACCTGCTGATGACGCCAGTCAGGGGATCATTAAAGTTGTTAGTGTTCGTCCCCTGGGCACCATGAATGTCTGAAGTAAACTTCATGGCAATCCATCCAATAGTCCCAAAGTGGGCGATCGACAAACTGACCTTTTTACTGGTTGTTATTTACGTGAAAACTTCTCAGTTTCTTCCAAATTAAATTATTTTCACTGGCTCACCAGGCTCGTCACAGGACTCATTTATGACCGAGCAGTTTCTACGTCTACACAACTCTCTGTCATCCTCCACCCGAACCCTCATTTGCTGTTTTTTTATGGCTTTTAATCGGTCACCACTGTTTATGGTTTCCTCGGTGGTTATTCTAACGTAACCACAGGTGCCCCCAAACTGTCAAGCGTTTAACGGTCAAATAACAAGAAGCTGCACAACGTATTTACAGATCTGGAGCATGAAAAATTCACTTGAAGCCTCAGAATATTCCGTGCACATGAACATTTTCCTATCAGGAGAAGATTTTTGTGGCCGAGACATGGAGCAAAGTGGAGGTTTCCGATTCCTAAAGAATGCATCGGGCTGGCAGCTCTGTTTCATATTTAAAGTTGCACTGACTGATGTTTGACCACCACAGGACAGAAAGTAGCTTCCAAAACAAATGTCTCTGGTTTTTACGGCGAACACGTTGCCAAACCTTTTTTTCTAACGTACACGGCCCGAAGACGTGGAGCAACACGAGCATCCCTCTGGACCCTCGTGCCACCTGTTGAATGTTAGTCCAGCAATCACTGGTGTTGACGTAACTCTGCCTTGTAAAGATCTGGGTTGGGGTTTCCACTTTTCCCATATCATTCTGGGAATACATCTGTGGCCGAACAAGAAAAATAAATCATCGTGGATTTAAAGCTGGAGGAAAACACAGAGCCCGAAAGCTAAAAGACGCAACAAGCTGCAGACGGGGGTTGATTCCACCACCTCTGTATATTATAGTGAAACTTTACATTAAGCTGCAATAATCAAAAGTTTCTCTTCACCACCGGAGCTTCAGTAGCTTGAATGTATCGCTTCCTGTTGTTTTCATTGCCTAAAATTAGCTGTTAGCTAATAAACACATAATAAACAGAAGAAGACGGCAGGTCCAGCGCACGTCATTATCGCCTCCAGTAAAGGTCACAGAAGAATGCGATGTTTGTGTTACTCCATCTGTGTTTAGACTTCATATCATTTCCACATTAATTCTATTACAATGTGTTTCAGATTTGTATACAACAGCGTTTTCCGTGTAAACACACCGACGTTAAAGAAACCCGAACCGGCTAATTATTATCATAACCTGCTAATATCCTGTATCTCGTGACATCTGATAGGGTGGAAATAAATGTGACAGATAAAAGTAATTTCCTGTCCAGCTTGTCAAAGCAACGTGACTCCACTTTAGCATTCCTCTGAACTGGGAGAATCCAACTGCTTAACCCAGTCAGACACACGAGGCCGCAAGACAAATGCACCGTTCGATCCCAATAGGTCCGTCATCTCGTGCGCTCGTCCAAAGTAAAAAAAAAAAAGAATGAAGCTGGAATTAAATCGTGTGTAAATCGTCAGTGAAGCAGGATAAGAGGTTTTCAGCGCTTGTCACAGTGCTGGCAGTTCGTTTGGATTCGGCCCAGATCTTCATATTTTGGGTTTTCTGAGAAGTCAGCACGTTGACGAATTGGTCTGAAATTTGACAATTATCAGAAATATCACTCAAAACTCCCCATGAAGGTCTCAGAAATTAAATTTGTTCTACTTGCGTTTTGAGAAATTGGTAAAAAAGATATCTTTCTAATAATTCCAGAAATCTCCGTCTGTATGTGGCTGAAATATCTAAATATCAAATTGATTGGTCAAACACATAGTTGCTCGATACACCTTAGAAGTAATCACAATTTTTACAGTACACTTGCCAGATAATAGCAACTGGCTAGCAGCCAAAGTAGCTACAATAAAATTAGCCTGAAAAACAAGTTATTTACATTTACATACAATTCTATATTGTTTGTCTTTGTGCCGCAAATTGAATTAAAATCCTTGTAACAGTCATTTTTGCAGCGGCGGCTCAGACTCACGGATAAACAACAACAAACAATGGGTGCGTTCCCGACAACTGACTTCTCCAGTTCATGGTTCTGCTGAGTCGCGCTCCACCGAACCTTGAATAAACAGGTGAGCAGCTCTTTGTGCCGCCGCGGTGGCTTCAGGGTTCTGTGGCCTCGGTCCTGCCGCAGGTCTTCATTTGCCACGGCTCAATTACGGTTTCAGAAAGAAAAGCTGCAACCAGGCCAAACAAACAGCCCATTCAGGTCTAGAACAGACACCCGCTAGTTTTAATAACGAAGCTCTTATATGAAACCTCATAAATACACATATCGCCCAGTGCGTGTGGTTAAAAGTGTGTGAATGTGGTTGTGCGTCATGCTGTGTTTGGTGCTGGGAAGCTTCCCAAAGCCAATGAAGATCACATGTTGAGAACCGAAGGGGGAGGCGGCGGTGGTTGTGTTGAGGCGGGGGTGGGGGGTGTGGGGTGGGGAGGGGTAGAAATGGAAGACACTCTTTCCTGTGTTTCCATTCAGCAAAGCCCCCAGCTTGTCAAAATGACAGCTCCATAGACAGGCACACAAGTGACACATTGAACCGGGGCGAATAATAACAGAGTCAGACTGAGAAAAAAAAATAGGCTGCCCCAGTTGTCCTTTGTCAGCAGTGCCATTAAAATTCAGAGGAAAATAACAGGGTGAGAGACTTGTGAGCAATTACGTCTGTGGCTGCCGTAGCTGCGAGAGGAGTGAAAGTGATAATCGGATCTAAATCTGTACAATTCAATAGTTCCATTCAATTATTGTCCTATTTTTTGTTTGTTATAAAAGTTTCTTAATGTCAGGGTTCAGTGCCCGCAAAAAAAAATACAAAACCCAGAACAATAACATCAGTAGAAATGTGTCTAAATCTCCCCCTGGTTAGAAATCTCTGTGTCCATTTTGGGATCCAGTGTGTTAGATATATACTTTCCTCCCTCTCTCACCCGCTCTCCCCCCTCGTATCACCGCACGACTTGAATTCCAGCTGACTCGGCCGCAGGTTATTTGTCATCCCTCGTTTCTCCTTTGATCCCGCTGCTCTCCGAGGCTCAGGCGATTCCAAGCCGTCGCCGTCACCCTTGTGTAATTAATAACAGGCGTCTTTCTGGGGATTTCTATTCATTTGTTTTCGTTTTTCCCCCCTCCCCCCCCCACAACCATCCAGCTGTGTCTGCACGAGTCCCGACAATAATTGTTTTTTGGCCGTCCTCGCTGCAGACTAGCGAAGAAATACACTTAATTTCAGCGGGAACGAGGAGGGATAGAGTTGCTGTTGTGTGCCAGTGGGGAGAGAAGGATTGTTCTGCTGCTTTGCTTGCCCACCTTGGACCTCAGCTGATGTAAGTTCCTATTAAAATAATTGGTCGTGAAAGGAAACAGGAGGGCTTTGATATTCTCCTCGTCCAAAAAATATGAAACTAATTATTATTAGGGATCAAGCAGTTATTGGTTGGAAAATGCAGAAGGATATCGCTTTGGATGAATCCTCCGTTGTTGTTCACGGATCGTCTGCATCGTATCATTCGAGAAACAAGGATTTTCCTCACGAGGTATCTGTTAGTCAGGAACGAAACAGATCTCAAAGAACTCCAGGAGCAGGAGAACATGAGGTGCGAGTGCTGTGCTGTGCCTGGGAAGCGGTCCAGCACATGTAAACGAGGACTCTCTGCACAGCATGTGGTGCTCAGCCCGGTCCAAGCCTCTTACTGGTGTTTAGTTCACAGGAGGGAGAATAAAGGACGGTTGGAAAATCACAGCTAAGTTGAAGCATATTTGAGTCAAATCACTTCAGGCTATCAGCTAATGAAGACAAGGTCACACGGAGAATGATTTACAGTGTGGAGCAATTTTCATCTGACCTGAAGTTTGGACCTTGTCGAAATGATGTTTAAGTGTTTAAGAGGTTAAACACTGGAGACTGCAAGTGGTTTGGAGGCTGAACAGCCCTGTGCTGGACCTGTCGTGTCCAGATTGAGAGCCGACTCTGAACGCTGCTGTCGGTATCTGAACTCTGAAGTAGAACTCTTCAGGTTTTTAGCCCAACTTGCCTTGTGGCTGAGGTTCTGTGGATTTTTTCAACAGAAGCGTCAATGTCACTTACGTTGATGAGTCTTCTCGGCCACTACAGCGCCAGTCTCCTGAAGTTTGTTGTTATAGAACATATTGTGTGTGCACTAAATTCGACATTGCACAACACACATGCCAAGCGAGAAGCTGAAGACTTCTCGAGATTAGACTCGTCACATTAAAAAGACCGATGAGTATATTGCTTGTTGTGTATTAAGGGGAAACAATGTGGCCGTGGAGCCGAAGCACAAACTGAACGTATGAAATGATAACTCTGACCCATTGGTCGTCTTTATTACAGAACTGCGAGGGTCACAGATAACAGCTTTTTTTTATTGATGGCTATTGTTATGGCGAAGAGGATTTCAACATATAAGATAAAAAGAAACAATTTTCCAACCGTACCTTGAAGGGCTCTGCCGGGCCTTGTTGGAGGTGTGAGCTCTACTCATGCTGTGTTCCATCGGAGCTCGGAGCTCGGAATTACAGACGCTCAAGTCAGAAGTCCTGGAGGCGTTTTTTCACTTCCACCTGGAACGCTATCAACTCTGGATATTTCGGGTCTGACGTCTTTGCGATGGCCGTGAATGCTATTCTCGTTTTGGACTGTATACCTGTTCCTCAAACTCATCATTGTGCTGCCAAGGAGAAGGGTTCAACACAATGATCTGAGCAAATGGAGTTAATGACACACTTTCAACCACTTTCACTTTCTCGGTGAAGCACTTTGCTGTAAACTCAAAAAGAAGTGGCAGAAGTCGTTGTGTGAAGAATGAAAAACCCAGACTCTCGTCTTTCTTTCTTTCTCCTGCAGCCCCACGGCCAACAGAACCGTTTCACAGCAGGTATTTGGACTTGTCAGTTGAAGTAAGCGTTGCCAGCGAGCCGGCATTCACAACCACCACGGCCCTGGGACTACCTCAGATAAATGCAATGCAGCCACTTCATCAATAAAACATGTGCTTTCACTGCTATGACATGACAAATATTTGCCGGGACTGTGACCGTGTGGAGGTGATTGTTGGTTTTGGGAAGTTAGAAATAGACGATTGAGACAAAAGGAGTATTTAGCCGTGTTTTCAAGAAAGTGCAGCTTGAAACATATGCAGCATATAGATGGACTGAAGGACTCTACAATGATGAAATCCACTCCTCTATCGCATTCCATTCACACACTCGCAGCACACACATCAGGGGCAACTGGGGTTCAGTGTCTTGCCCAAGGACACTTCAACATGTGGACTGGAGAAGTGGGAGATTGAACCGCTGACCCTGTGATCCGTGGTTGACCCGCTGTACCTGTTTTGAATTTATTTTTGACACCTTTTCAAACACTAGTCAGTTTAAATCCAACACAGTCGACAGCAACCACTGATCACCGCGGTGAATTATGCTAAAAATATGTTATTTTCCAAAAGACAGATTCTTGATATCACCGTGTTGGCCGCGGAATAACTTTACATACACAAGATCTGATTTAAAATCAAGCTCAGAAGTCAGACAATAGCTGAACAACGTGAGAAGAATTCCAAGTCTCTCCTCCAATAAAAGCGCTGTTGATCACCAGTGTCAAGAGGTTGGAGGTTCCCACAGCTCTGAACGCACCACAGCACAAAAACAAATGTCAACAGACACACAATCACTGAGCCGCCTGCAGCAGACTTATCAAATCAAAATAACGAGTGCAAGCGTGGAAGAAAACCCTGGTGGGGAACATCATTATGCATAAATAAAGACGGGGAAACGGCGGATTCTTCGTTCTGCAGCACAGATGATTAGCAGCGCTGAGGGAATAAAGAAATGAGACAAATGTGATGACGCAAATATTCACTCTGTGTCACTTCATATTCAAACTTTAATAATTATGTCTTTGAACTCACCACTGAACCTGATATCATTTCCTCAAACATGCTGATTAGAGGCATCGCCTCAGGTTTCAACAAGACTGAAGCGCGAGGTCCTAAAGGGGTTAATCCACTTAATTATTTGATTTATAGAGTCATCAATATAAAGAAAGGTAATTGATCCTTTCCATTTGACATTTCTCAAGCAAAACTGTCAAACATTTAAGATTACAGCTCATCAACTCTGAGTATTTGCTGCTTCTTTGGATGTTGGTCTGTGAAATCTGGGGAATTGTCTAAGCAATGTGAAATGTTAAAGAAGTTCCCATGCTCTTCCACCGACTTTCAATAAAATCAGTTTAGTACTTTTGGCGTAATCCTGCAAACACACAGATAAAAACACAAACAGCAATGAGAACATAACGAATCCTCGGTGGAGGTAATTAAGGACAAATACAAAAATAAATCTGACACATTTCCTAAACAGTCTGACTGGAAACAGAAGTTTTGGAAAAAGTTGGAACATCATTCAGTGGAGTTTTTCGGATGGAAGAGTTTGTTCATTTACCCCCACCCCCGCGCGCTGACTCCGGTACAGCTCATGCGTCTCCCGCTGAGAGTGAGGTTCAACTCCTGTAACCTTTACATCCATTCTGTGGACACTGTGCGCTGTCAGATCTGAACACTGTGACCTTGTCTTGAGCAGGAGTGAAGTGCTGCTTGGAAAGAGCCCTGTTGAGGTTCATGGCAACGAATCAGAAACCTCCAGCGTGATGAGCTTATCACTCTCCCTGGCGTCGCCCTATTTCATTTCCACCTCACCGCTGACCTTCACTGAACAATGGCTGCGGCTGACTTAAAGGTTCCTCTGTCCTTTCTGCATGGATGATGGACGCCCCGCCTGTCCTCTGTCACCCGGCAGAGGCGCCGCAGCGAGGCAGATGTCTGCGTCAGGGGTGGAGACCCACACCACCGCCAATGAGATCAGTCACCGCCACAGCCTTCCTCGTTTGTTTCCGGGAACTGACTGCGGGCTCTTCAATTATTCACGCTGATGAATAATGTCATTCTCTGTCTTTATCTGAGTTTATCCTGACCAGTGATCCCTATCTGAAGGTTGAGGGATGTCGGAGTTGATGGGAGGTGGCAGGACTGAAATAGACTGTTATGCCGTTGGATGTTTAAATTGATATAATTCCGCAATTTAAGACAACGATGAATATGAAAGATTTTCACGTATGAACTGAAGAAGCAGAGCGAAATGACAAAGCAATAATCAAATGTCCGTTAGTACTGTTGGACTCAGGAATAAAGCTGCAGACACGTCAGCTTTTTGGCCTCTTTTAACTCATTGTTTTGGTTTTACAGCTTGTTTACTGCATAGTTCAGCCTCTCATCAAACCTGTTTCCAATTAAAACAGGCAGCGGTTTGCAGCTAAGAAACTCCAGTAAACCCATTGTATGCTCCAAATACCAGATGGAGCAAGCTAGCAAGTTGGTGGAGACCAAAACAGAGGTAAAGAACAGAAATGTTGACATGGAGCTCCCCTGCTTTAAGAGGTTAAAGTGAAGATACATTTTTCTTCCTTGCACCTTCTTCCCATGTTAGATTGAATAAAGGTCCCGGAGTCGGGCTAAAGAAAACCTCCAGAAAGAGGCGTCATAATCAGATCTCCAACTAACTAGCGACTTGTCCCTGTGATCTCGTTCTTACATGCAGGACCAGCTTCTTTATTATTAGACCGAACAGCGAGACCCTGACATTACGCTCCAATAAGCCGGAGGCTAACGAGCATTTAACCAGCAGCTCTGGAGGACTTAAAAAGGCTAATGTCGGGTTAGGGTCCATTAATCTGCACCCTCTGTCGGCCAATCAATCGATTGTGTTTATCATTTTTACTTTTGCTCCACCAGCCCGAACTCTCACTGACCCTCCTACAGCTTTAAACACGAACATGGTATTATGTCATCAGCTTTGACTGACCACTTCCTGCAGATGACTGCAAGATCATTTTCTAACGCTACCACAATGTTTCCCATCAGAGAAAAAACGTACAAATTATAATAACAAAGTTCTCATGATTCTAAGATATTAATGGAAGTGTAGACTTAATAATTTGGAAAAATGTATATCTTTGCTAAATACAAAATGCCTCCTTAATAGTTTATAGCGCTAATAAAACTACGCATGGGCCTCGTAAACCTGTTTTCTTTTTACTGGGGTTCCTCTGCCCCCCTCTGAAAAAATGCATACGTGATCTCTGCATGATGTTAATCAGAATTTATGTTGAAGATCATTCGCAGGTCATTCACATGATTCTCTTAAGTGTTCGGAAATCTCCTGCTCGTGTGCTAGACGTGGTTAACGCACACGGGAAAGGCCCAGAAAGTCCTTTTTACGAGAGCATGAGCTCAGGTCGACAGCGTGGAACTCCGCCTCACATAAAGCAGACCTACTTGACTCCGCTGAAAACTCCGTGATTTATAAAGATTTCGTCGGCACATTATCAGCCTCAAACGATAACCATTCTTCAGTTTGACAAGACAAGAGAGCGCTCGCTCTCCCCTTCGTCCTGTTCAGGAGAGGATGTTGACAAGAAAGAGCAATGACCACGTCCCACATTCCTGAGCCGTCAGCACGCCACGAGCACCGACACACACATAAACAAATCGTTACGCCACGGCTGCACGACTACACACCGCCGAGTGCGAAATGGACTGTGTTATCCTCACAAAACTTTTATTATCTGGGAAATATGATTCCACATTGTCATGGAGGCTTGTTTTCATTTCTCAGGCTGGGAAGATTAAATCAGATGAAATTAAAATGTAAACATTTAATTAAACTGCAGCCATACTAAATAAATCTCAACCCCCCCCCCCTTTGCGCACGAGGGATATCGAGCAGGCGACAGCAGCTCCCAGTGGGTGACGTGACTCATGGCACAATAATTTAATTTTGAACGGGCATTTATGAGGACGAAAACAATGAAGGCCCTCGGAGACTTCCCAGAAGCTGAAGCTATTACCCATTAGATTCAGTGGAATCCGCTCTTTGATACTGGCACTGCCCCGAGACGGAGAGAGAGCCGGCGATTCCATCTCAAGGCTCATGACTAATCTCCGACAATGATCTGTTCTTTATAAGGATTACATAATGTGCCATCGTTAGTCATGTTCCATGAGCCATATGTTGAGCTAATTGACAATAATGGCAACAATCAGGATGAAGTGGAAACCTGTGGAAAGTAGCGCAGCGACCGCACCAGATGGTTTTGTTTTGCCTCTGTTTGTGGTTTCGCTCTCCTCCTCAGAAACAAAAGAATGAAAATCAACTCGACTGTCTGTTTGTTTTTCACTTCAGGCGGTTACGGCACCTCCGGGGGTTTATCCCGGCTTCAGATCCAGACCAGGACCTCTGCATCACGACGCAGCCGGTTCTCCGTGTCCTCCTGCTTCCCCTCGTGTGCGGCCTGATGAGGCAGAAGTGTTCAAGTTATCAGTGCTGCAGGAACACTGCTCTACACAGTGAGATCCACAGATTACACAGAATAATTCATATTATTCTAAACAGCTTTAGAGTTAAACATGTACATTTTGATGCTTTAGATTCTGTGTTCCAGCTGCGAGTCTCGTTCATTGATGTTTGGAGAAAATGAATAGGAATGAAGGGTTTTGTCCACTTTTGAATAATGATTTGAAAATATGTATTTCTTAAAAAAAGCATTTCATACGATTGTAGCTGAGGCAGCACAGATTTGTTCCACATATGACAAAGAGCAAACTGTACATTGTGTAAAATATCATCTGATGCATTTCAGATCATTACGAGATTCAGAAAATACCTTCAGTTTAAGCCAAGATTTTAAATGTACCGTCTTTTTGTAAGAGATTTGAAAATCAATTATGAAAGCTGATTATTACCTTCACCAAGGAGATTTTATTTTCAACCCTTTGGTTTGTTTGTAGGAAAGATTATGCAAATACAAAAAGAGTTGGTGGAAGGATGGGGTTTATATAAATTAGAGTTTCAAACACTCATAGAAACAAGTTCTCTTTAAGCCTGATTTGTTTCGTCAAGATTCATCACTGACTCCCTGGAAAATCTGTGAATATGTTGAAAGAACCTCAAATAAATTCCCGTATTGAATTTTGATCCAAACCAAAATGTAATGACCGAGTTTTGTGGAAATCCATTCTGTTGTTTTTGTGAAATCTTGCTCACAAACAAACCAGCTAACAAACGGACACAAGGGAAAAACATAACCTTTCAAAACAGCCTTTTTATAAAGTGCTTCACAAAGAGGACGAATAAAAACCAGAATACAAAACATCAAAGAGAAGAAGCAGGATAATAAAACATAATTTCAAATCAAAGACGGCAAATGATACAGTGCAAAACCCAAAATCTTTTTTTTTTACTTTGCAGTGAAGCTTGTGAAAGTCCACTTTAGATTTTCATGATTGGTATGAAACATCAAAACAAGATCATTTTCTCTCTCCCCGTTGTGAAGTTCACGTCGGCGTTGTCTTCGCTGCACGTCTCAGATCTGAGGACGCAGCTCGCCGCCCGAAGATGAAGCAGCAATTTGAATGATGGAGGTAAAAGCTAATTGGGGCAGATGCAGCTCCCCAGGAGGAGAATGCCTCCCTCCGGCCTGCCGCCCCTCACCATCCACACAGGAACGTTTCCCCCGGCTGCCGGTTGGAAAGCACTCGGCGTCCTATCTGTTTTGATCATCAGATTTCTGACAGCACCGCTGATTGTAGATCACGCGGCGTGTTTTGCGGCTCGAGCACCTCCTGCTCCACCACCACTCTTGATTTGCCTCGCTTGCAGATTTTCCCCCGTGTACAGCACTTTGTGGGATGGCATGCATCTCCTGATGAATGGGGGGGACCTTTTGGCCCCTGTGGCAGCATTGGAAAACAAGTGGAAGCCGTGAAAGCCGTGGAGCGAGGCTACCGGCGACAACTGGCATGTAATAATTCACTGCTGACACCCCACACACGCTCCCAATGAAACGGCCACGCGTGAAAATAATACACGTGATAATTATCAGCAGCTCAACAACAGCTGGTTTGCATTTTAAAACATGCACCACCTTCAAAATAAAAGAACAAAACATCACAAATAAAAGAAAAACAACCCCTGAGTCACCTTGGTCACTTTTCCAGGTTTTTGCTCTGAGGCTATAAAAAAATAATCCTGGAGCAATTTGTGGTTAAAATGTGCCAAGCTAAAAAAAAATAGCTGCGCCAGATTTAGTCAACCCAAACAGTTAAGAGCTGACCTGGAGTCAGAGCGTTTGCGGTTTGGCCTCCTGCTGCTGCCTGGTTTTGGCACCGAGGGTCAGCGGGAGACTATTTTGAAGTGCCGGTGCAGCGGTGCAGGCTTTCCATCACCTCAGCTAGTTACAGCACAAGAGAACGGCCCATGTGGAATCCATATGCATGGCCAGCGTCTCCCTTAATGGGTTACTGGTGGTCACGGCCAGGTTGACATGCTTCGTTGGCACGAAGGCTTTGGTGGAGCACCTCTTGGCGAGCTCTTTCCTGGAACATCGGAGATATGTCAGGTGACTTCAAGCTCTTGAGCCACGACCGTGTTCTTCAAGAGAATCTCCAAAGAAAACTGACGGACGTCCAGGTAGCAGGATTATTATTTTGATATAGGTTCTACACTGACGTACAGAAATTCAGATTTACAGTATTTGGATGTCCTGCAGCCCTGTGACCGTTTTGTTTGGCACCAAAACTTCAGTTTGCGTTCCACCTCGTAGCTGTAACTCCTCAAAAGAGCTCCTGCACAGCAGAATCCACTAATTGGGAGGAAATGTGTTCACACCTCACCAACACGTCTCATGAGATGAATCCAGTCTGTCGATGAAGACTCGAATATGAGGAGCCTGTTCTCCTGCTTCAAACCGGAGTGGTCCATTCAGAGACTTGAATGGATCTTCTACATCTGCAGGAAACACTCGAGCATCTCTCACCTGGAAAACATTTAGTTTAGAGAGAGAGAGAGAGAACACCACATACTCAGCTTGAACAATTTGAGCTGACACGTTTCACTGGTCGTTTCATAGATCTCCAATCATTCACTTTACCAGATAAAACTGAAGGGAACCAGCAAGTGAACCAGCAGTGACCCAGGTCGGACAACTAGGGGCCTCCACCAGAGTCTCCTCTGGCTTCTCTCTGCCCAGGCATCCTGCCGTCCACACTATTTTGGGAGTTTGGGTTCCTAAAACGGAAAAATGGGGAAATACAACCTAGATTTAAAACTCCAGGACTGCGTTTTAGTCTGGACAGACACATCGGATCTTATCAGTAACGACTCGACTATCAGCACTACACGCGCTACACACGTATTTTTCAGAAACATAGAAACCAACTGTAGATAAGATGATCTCCTTCCTGTTTTCGCCGGCACGCACATGCCCAGTGTACAAACATGGTGACATGATGTGTGTTTTCCGGTTTGTTTGTACGGACGGGGATTGTTTTTGATACGGACATAAACTCTTGTGTGAGCAGAGGTTGTTTTAGTTTTAAGAATCCTGTTTGGAAATGACATAGTAGCTTGTGTTGGCCTCAGAGAGTCTCTTTGAAATTCCCTCTGTGTTAAACCATCTGCAGGAAACATGGAGGAAATCTTGCACTAACCTCTGGAAGATCTCCACTTGATACGACCGAGTCACACTGAGACCTCGTGTTAACTTTGGCTCAACGTGTCACAGGATTTTTACACAGAACCATTATTGTGGATTTAGTCTCGTACCATAAAACCACCTCAGACGTGGACCCGCATGAACACGAGGTTCAATTACAACGATCCAGTAATGCCCCTAATGTGCATGGAGTATTGTTTTATTGTTTAAGCTTGGAAAAACTGAACCCAATCTTCAACTCGCCACACAAGTGGAAGACTTTATTCGAAGGGTGGCAACAAATTCCAGACTCGTTAAAGGCAGGAGGCTAATTACTTAAAGGTGTTTACTCCAGTCATAATGATGGGGAGGAAGGTTTGAAGCATTTAAAAGTTTTAAAAAGATAGAATCCAAACAAAAGGTCATTTTTAAAGTGATGTCAAACAAACTGCAGCAATTTGTCAATTTCGTTAAAAATTTGAGTAAACAGAAACAGTTGGAAATTCTTAATTGGATTAATCACTGAATATTATTTAAGGGATGTGTCGCACAAAGAAACAAGAACATTTCTACAGTAGCTGCAACGTTGGAGAAAAGACGAAGCTGAACAAGATATCTCTGAAATGTTTGGACTACACATCTGTAAATAGTCAAAAACTAATCCAACCAAATATCCTCAAGTTACCAGCTTCTCGTTTTAAAAGCCATTTTCTTGACTCTTGAAGGAATAATGGGAGATATAGGAAGAGGAGGAATGCTGACAAAGAACCTATTAAATCCTAGCATGGATCCAGGGATTCTCGTTTTATCGTTTTCATTAACATTCTGACATACGGGGCGTTTTGTGACATTTTCACAGACTTCCCTGAGAATAATTCATGGTTCTTGAGGAGAAAAAAAATCTTTAGGGGGGGATGATAGCAATGAATGTGTGAAATCTGCTGCTTCTCGATGGGGTTTAAAGGGACCGTTGGGCCTTGGCGGAGGCGTGAGCTCCACTGAATCACATTCAAGCCGTGAAAACTTCTCCTCAACTTCTACTCACAGCCTCCGTCCCCGACTCTGCTGCTCATTTACAGTCGGTGGAATATGATGTAAACACAGGTCGGCACAGAAAGAGAAATATCTTCTTTTCATGTCGTCCCCTGATTTCACAGCACAACCCTGACCTCCTCTTCAATAAGACCCACGGCGTCACGGGAGTCTCCACCTCAAAGCTGCTCCGATTTTCAAAGCTCTTACTTTTCTGCAAACATCGCTGGCCGACACATCTCCTGCCCCACATCTGCTCGCACATCTCATCACGACACACGGTCCTCGGATGGTCGGATCGGTCCTTATACGATCCACTTTGTCATTATTATGTGTTGCTGAGAATAGCTGTTATTCAAATGAGGATAGTGGAGAAACCGTCTCGTCCCGTGGGTTCAAGCCCCAGACGTTGGCGGAGAAACTGGAACTTATCTTGTTCCCAAACGTGATTAGGAGGAAATACTGTACAGATACTATAGTGTGTGTGTGTGTGTGTGTGTCTGTGTGTTTGTGTGTGTCGGGAGGAGAGGGGAGAGGGTGTTACTGATGGGAGTAGTCGTGTACAGGGGGCGATTCGGGGTGGGAGAGGAAGGGGGAGTCGGGCCGATGGTGGCGTTCATTACACGCACCGGTGCACACACACATAACCCTGCTCAGTCACACAGCCATCCCTCACACACACACACACACACACACCAACCTCCTGCTTGTCACACACACACTCTCTCTCACAGACCGAATCTACCTGTTTTTCCATGTTTCATAAAACTGCACATCCACATCTGTAACATCAGTCGTGACCTAAAAGGTCCCCGCTCTCCAAACAGACACATGTCGGCGCCAGAGAAAGAGAAACTGGAACGTAACCACCTCTCCCAGTTGCTTTTAGCAGCTTGTAAAATCTGGTGACACACACACACACGTCTGTAGCTCTGTAACTGTAACGTACCGCCGTGGTTTAGACTCACACACATAAAAGTCCCCGAAACGAAAACACAACTCGAGTCGTAAACAGACCCGAGTGCATGACCTCGACTCAGAGGAGGAGGAGGAGGATTTGACTTCATCACGTAAAACTGTTCAAATTGTGATGTCTTGCAATTCACATGTGACACAAAAATTGTTTATATGTATGTGAATATCAATATGTTTTATTAGAGACAGAAAATATAGAAAACGATACATGAAATGTACAAAAACAATTTTTTTACATATTGTTTATTTAGTTTATTACACATTCAAAACAGATAAAGGTTAAAATCCACTTTAAAGATTGTAATTTGCTATTTGCGGATGTTCTTAGTCTTTATTTTAGATTTAAAAAAAATTTATATCAACAATTGTTTGAAAACAAACGGTAAAAATACAAAAAAGTAAAGATCCAAACAATTTAAAGTTTTTTCTTCTTTACACAAAAACAAATTGTGGTTTATGTTTTTTTTTTATGTGCTGTAGTCTAACACTTATTTTGCTGCTGAAAAAATAATTGTCTACTTCCCTTGAAGAATCATTTCTAAGAAGGAGATCTTGTCTCCAGACCTGATAAAGGTTATAAACCGAGGGTTGGACCTGACTGTGATAATCCGTCGTGTAAAGGAAACGATCCACTGTGAAGGTGCTGGGGGGGTTCCATCACCACTCAGCTCCATCTCATTACAACAGATTCAGGTCATGGAACTTGACAAATGATTTGCTGGTTCCCCGCTGACCCACCGGCCCAATCAGCGCAGGACATGTGGATGAAATTGCGGAGCAGATAATGTTGCTCATCATTAATTACCTTCCCTTCTATCAATATCTAATTACACCGGCTGTCTTGGCTGAGCTGGGAGGAAGATGAAGCTCGGTACTGGAAGTCTTTATATTGACGACACAGCCACCAAGCCGCGGTGCCCGCCGCTCTTACAGCAGCCATTTTCCAGCCGGGGTCATCGCCGCCCAGAGCGCCGCCGGATTTAATTTTAGCCGTTTAATCAGAGGTTATTTTATTCTCGGGATGCAAAGTGAACGCAATTAATTTCCATTAACCACCTGGCAGGGAAGATAAACCAGCAGCGGGGAGAGAACCACTGGCTCCAAGTAAAGCCTCTCGCTCGCCGCTCCGTCCACAGGAAGTGAAACGACGACGGATTTATTCTCACAACGAAACAACTCGGAGGAAACCGCCACTGCCTCGTTTACAGTTGTGACAGATTTCAAATGAGAAACATGAGCAGAGGAATTGAAACAGATTTATTTTTTCTCTTGGATGTTATTTGTGTGTTTGTTTGTTTCCTGCTGCAGGAAGAAGACGACCACAGTTTATAGTAAACATGTTTGGTTTTCAATAAACAGAGTTAAAAAGATCTTCTCATCCGTCCAACTGAACCTCGAGAAGCTGTTTCTTAAACGCTGCTTAATGTGCTCCAACACAGACTTTACAAATATAAAGAAATACATATCTGCATATTCTTGTTTTAACCTCCATGGAGGAAGTTATGTTTTCATTTCTAACAGATTTAGTGGATTGGTGTGGTTTGGACCACAGAAGAACTCATTAACTATTGGAGAGGATTCGATCTTTTCACTTTCTTAAACATTATAGGGCGTTAACTTTGTTGGGTGTACGTCCTTCTAGTTTGTACGTTTAAATGTTGCGACTGAGAAGAAGCTGTTCAATTTTGTTATGGTTGCAGATCTTATTTTTGTATTTTCATTTTTTTTATTTCAACAATACGAACTCGACAATCATGTGTAGGATTCTTCGCCCTCGACGGAAATATGACAGACTACACTTTCCTTTTATTCTTTCTATTTATCTGTTTAGGGATTTTTCTCCACAAGCAGTTATGTATTTATTTATTTATTTATTGGTTTGTTTGGTTTATTTGTCTTTACACAACGTGTGAAATCTCTCTTACTGTGAATGCTACATTTTTTTAAGATATTTCCTGCAGTTTTTTTCTCACCACAGTCGTCATTTGTATTTCTTTTGTAAAATACCTTGAGCTAATTTGCTATGTTGTGATTTGGATCCATACAAATTGAATGAAATTGAACTGAATTACCAGAATAATAACAGTGTTTCATTACAAGATGTTAAAAGAAACAGATGCAGTGTAAAAAAAAAATATATAAATTCCCACACACATTCTGTTGGTAAAAGTGAAACGATAAAGACAGATGGACTCAAACAAAATAATAGATGTTGATCTTTCTGTGATATTTGTTCTCAGTGGCCAGGTATTGATTCGTTCGTCCATGAATCTATTGTTTGTTGACCCCGTTCGTCTGAAAGACTTTCTTCAGATTCTCTTCTCAGAATCTGTGAAGTGCCAGACTCTTGTTTTTCAATCCAGAAAAAGGAGAGAGGAGATATTTATTGGGTTTGTGATATCTCAGGAAAAACAACTCTTTTTTATATTACATCAATAAAACCGCAGAGGAGGAGGATTGTGCCGCGAGACAAAAGTTTGGACCTGTAACAAAAACACCATTAAGGTTTTAATCAGCGGGCAGTAGGCAGAGGCAGTGCATTAGCCGAGGTATGAAGCACACGGCGGCCTGGTTATTTTGGCAGTTGGATCATTGTTGCATTAATGTGCTTCCCTCAAGAGGACAGTGCAGCTGTCCTTGAGTAAAGCACTTAAATGCTATTGCCTCAGTAAACACTCGGCTGCCGGGCGGTCGAACAGGGGAATGGACTGCGGATGGATCGGCCCGGCTGTTTGTGTGGTGGAGGTGAAAGTCAGGCTGAAGAGCGGAGCGGCATTTAATAACGTGAAATACACCGGATCCATGGTTGTGTCGATGAGGGAGAAAAAAAGATCATTTCATATACGCACGTTTCTCAGGAAAATAAAAAGGGGGTAAGATTTAATAAACTGCAACGTGCAGGAGGCGGTGAAGTGGAGCTACTGTGCAAACAAATATGAAATCAGATTAAAATCGGCTTTTTTAACTTTTAAAGTGACATTTCGGTCCCAGCCGTGCAACTGTGAGTAGAGAGAAAAACACATTCTTTCATTTTACTACTTTAACCACATTACTTTGCTACAGCCCCGAAGAATAATGTTCATATTTGACCTCGTGATTTACATCCAGAGTCAATCCAGGAAAGTGGTGTGTCCTTTATGTGGTGAGCCAGCGGTGCCAACAGTCGTAATCCTGGACACACGGTGCGTACGCCATCCATCCAACCATCCATACATTATCTATACTGTTTATCCTTTGAAGGTCGTTGGGGGGGGGGAGCTGGAGCCAATCCCAGCTAATGTTGGACAGGGAGCGGGGACATCCTGGACAGATCGATTGTCCATCACAGAGACAGACAAACCTTCACTCATCATGTCTGAGGCTTTTTTGTTTTCACTTCCTGTTTTATTTCGCAGTAATCCTGTTATCTTCTCATTTCTGACACCTGCACTTCCTGCCTCTCGTGTTTCCTGTCGCACAGCCCTCCCCCCCCCCCCCCGTGTGATTCACTACATGTGGCAGTCACGACAACAGTGACTGATTCTCCAGTTCAGCAAACATCCAATTACTAACAGGCGTGTTTACACCAGACGCTGCTCTCGTGTCTATAAAAGGAGCCTCTCTCATCTCGTTCCCGCTCTGTGAAAAGTTCCCTCTCTTTCTTGGAAATCCAGCGGCTGCAGGTGGATTGAGGAGTCTGAGTGGAAACAGAGGAGTGTGGAAAACCCCCCCCAAAAAAAAGACAAATCACATTTCCTCAGCGTGTCTGCCAGCGAGCGTTAATGATATCTTAGTGCATCGGGAGACTTGTCAAACAGGTCGTCCAGCAGCACCTGTGAATCAGATCAGAGGAGGCATGAAAAGGAAGAAGACGCATTAAAAAACCCTCGGGTCCCTGCAGGTCAATTATCTCCAGTGAGCCCCTGAGTACAGATTATTTCACAGACGACTTCTGGGAACCATAATCAATTCTCCCAGCTGTCAGCAGGAGCTAGGTTGAATTATTAAAAAGAGGAGAAAGTGTTTCTTTTTCGGAGAAGAGGAGAAAGGGGTTTTGTCATTTCTGGCATTGTTCAAACTTTACTGCCACTAACTAAGCTGCCACGTCAAACTGTTCCCCCCCCCCCTCGTCTCCAGGAGCCGCTCTTTCAATCTTCCAGGGGATGATGCACCACGTCGATATTCTCACCAGCTGCTGTTATTTTCTCATATAGACAAGTGGAGTTCTTGTGAGGACACATTTGCACAGATCTGTACAAACACTGTTAAGGTAACTATAATAAGATTGACTTAATTGACTCCCAAGGGGGAAAGTGGGTCGTGGTGACGGCAGAGAACCCGAGACGGAGAGAAGGGACATGAATGAAAAGCCAATTGAGGGTATAAATATTTATGAGGCTCTCTGATGCTTATAAAAAGTTTCCCCGTTTGAAAAAGCAAAAGCTCACAATGATGTGACATCTGACAGTTTAAAACGTTTACATGAAAAGAGAGAGAGGGGCTGAGGGTGTCGTTAGGAGGGAGACAATTCACACAGACTGTGTTTAGAACTTCTGCTGAGTTCACTGAACATAAACCAGACGGGATTTCTACATAAACAAACTGATACTGACTCCGACTGATGCTTTTTATGTAAATTCAGGCTCATTTCAGACCTTTTTCTTTATGAATACTAACACAAGTAGGTAAAGAGAGTGAATCAGTGCAGAGAAATCCGTCCTTCGCCTCTAATCTCAGCTTCAAGAGCCGGAATTATCGATTATTCATCTTTAAAGAGATATTATTAACAATATAAAATGTCAAGGAAACACAGATGTTTTTCGCAGACGTCCAAACCCGGAGAAATTAAACGTCAGTGATATAAAGCAGAGAGAGAAAACCGGAGAAAAGAAACAGAGATGTATTGAAGTATGATTCTGTGTCTGTCGGGGACAAAGGTGGATGGAGTGTGTCTCTGTTGTTAAAGCTGAAGAACCTCAGGAGGACCGGACTGAATTCACGGGTCAGTGAAGCAGACGATTGGTGTTTGGTTCCTGTTTATTACCCAGAATTCACCGCTGGTCTCTTTGAACTAAGACCACCACGATTTCCCGAAACTTTATTTAGGTAACTAATTACTGTGAGTAAACCAAACCAAACCAAACCGTGACGACCACAGATGTAACGATGTAACTGGGTGATTGGCTCTTTTCTGGTGACATTGGTAGTTTCCTTCTGGCTGCTAAATCCGACTGGTAACGCAGTTTTTATTTTAAATGATAATTAAGAAAGCACGCGACCGATGGACTGACGACGAAGTCCAGGCCTCGTTTAGTGTTTTTACAGATTAACAACTGTCTCTAGTAACTTTTTAGATCCTTGAAAACAGTTCTTGGGATTAAAAGTTCCAGGAACGTTTGGCCACAACGCAGCTTTAACTTCTCGTTCAGTTCAAAGTATTTGTTTGGATAAGAAGCAGAAACTGAAAACCAGCGCATGTGTCTCACTTGATCAAAATGTGCAGTTGATCGACTCGCTGATCGTTCAACTTGTCGTTTCCTTAAGCTGCTGTTGCCTTGAATAAAACCCAGATGGACTGAAGTTAATGTCTGATGACGATTATCTGACCACAAACTAAACTCTCTCAAGGATTTAAAAATGTTGGTGGTGAATCTGAGCAGCAGGGAGGAGGAGGAGGAGGAGGAGGAGGAGGAGGAGGAGGAGGAGGAGAATCTCTGACGTGAGCCAGCATCTTTTAATTCCCCTCAGATCCTCTGCATCCACTCGTAGCACCAATCAATGTTTTTTCTGTCAGAGTATCAGAATGGCAAAAAGTGAAGGAGGGAAATTGAGAGCTGCAGCCGCAGGCGACGGAGGATTAGGCTTCATTGTATTGAGGAAAAAGTGAGAAATGAGAAGCAGAGGAAGATGTGTTTCCTCGTCTGTGGGATTATCTGAGCCCGGCCGTGTTGCAGGAGCCACTCAGACCTGGTGTCCCTCGTGTTCCCGCCGACACTTCATCTCAGTCGGCTTTGTCAGCCGCGCCGCCGCCGACGTAAGAGGAATTAAACCAGTTCCTCATTTACCACATATCTCTGTCACTGCACGCTCAGTGTAGCCTGATGAATCGGGGCTGCAGCGAGTTCATCAGAGTAATTAGACGCGTGGGACCTCGGCACAATAAGGATTTTTCCATCTCTCGGGCAGCTGTGAAGGTTTCGGTTCAAAAGTCCAATTTAACTTGTGTGAAGGAAAAATGTCACTTTAATAATGACTGATATCACTGAGACGTTTAAAATGTGCCACTGGTTTATGACGCTTTTTAATTCTGATTGTGTCCATTCCCATTGAAGACAAAAGCCAGATGTTAGTGGGGCTTTTCGACCGGTGGAAAAGGGGCTTAACAGAAACTAAAGATTCAAGAAGCGTCAGTTCGGTGTTTTCCTGACGTGTAAAATGTCTCCTGCTGCGACAACAACCACAGGTATCGTCAAACTGGGACAGAATCTGCAGCAACATTCTCCCTACTCGTTTTATTCTGGTTCTTCTTGAGGCGTCCTACATACACGACCAGCTGTCTTCCACTGTTCGCCTGTTAGATCAGGACGTTATTGGTTCGTTATTACTCTGAGAAGAGAACTCACGTTATATAATGAAAAAGAAAAATATCGCCCCCAAAAAAAAAAAACCCCAAATATTTTTGGGGGTTTTATTTTGTTTCCTGTCAAAGTGTGAAAACGTGTCAATGTCAAGTGCTTTAAAAAGTAAAAGGTACAACAAGAAGACGCAATATATCATAATACTAATGATAATAAAATAACTCATTACTTTCCTCTCTGCATCAACTCAGCTCCATCACTCACAGTCATCGCTGCGGCTTTTCATACAGTTATCCATTTCTGTAGCTGATGTAACGTTTGGTCCGTTCACGTCGGCAGCCTCTGAATGTAAAGCTGCTCCGGACATCGGTGAGTCATGAGTCCACCTCAACAGGAACCTGGACTCCGGGTTCCCCCCCGACGGGCCCCAAGGCAAGGCAGCGAGTAGCTCCAAGCCCGGAGCCTTAATTATCCAGAGGGGAGTTGGTGTCGGAGGCAGATAAATGTGGTTTACAATTCCACTCTTGCTTTTTCACGTGGGTTTGAGCTGGAGGGAGGGAAACGGCGAGCGCAGCTGTCCTATATAATAAAGTTTATCTCCTCAAATGAACAAACCACCTGAAACAAATGCAACTCTGTAAAGTGAGCGGCAGCATGTGGGATCAAATCCCCTCAGTTTCCTGTGATCATTTTATATCTGAATTTGGTTTTTAATTCTAAGTTGAACTATGTTGGATGGATCTTCTTTATGTGGCACTTTACATCAGATGTACTCGTGTTGCAACAGGTTTCGGCCGAGCAGGCGAACCTGGGGCCCTCAGGCTGAGAAGGGACCCCTGAGAGCGGGTGACCACATTAGTCCACAGCAAAAACTATTTTGTTAGAACCCCTTAAATTTTATGATCAGCTATAAACTGCAATGACATCCGGGTTGAAGACCCCCGGGTTAAAGACCCCCTAACGAGGCCCCATGGCACTAACTTACTGCCAAAAGCCTTTATTTGTTTATAATTTTGATAATGAATGAATTGTTTTGGAATTATGTGGTTTCAAAATTCAAATACATTTTCACTCATATTCACAATAATCTGATATTGATTCATAAACTCCTGAGATTGATCTTTATGTCTTTTTACTACTTTGACCCTTTCTGCTCCCTGGAAATTGGTGAAGGGACATAAACCATGACGGCAGCTGCTCCACTGACGGCACCGGCAGGTTTAAAATCAGATTCCTGCAGAGAAAAGAGCTGAAGAGCAAAATCCTATGATGAGAAGAGGTTAAAAATGAGACATCACCCAGATACACAATCTTCTTGTTGCACTGCATCTGGCTGCAGGCGAGTAGCGTCATTCAGTTGCATGAGGATATTCAAATTAGGCCATTTTTTTATTTTATATAAAGTTTTGGGACGTCAGAGCAACTGAAGCTCCCAAGTTATTCAGACTTTTAGTCCTAAACCTTAATAATGATGGTTCAGGTTTATTTTACAGACTCAAACTACACTAGACTTATTTCCCACTGAGAATCACAAGGCATGACACAGAAACTGACTTTTGTAAAAACTAAATTACGTCGCGGTCCAGTGTCGGATGAATTCGTGTTTTGGTCCTAAGAAGGTTTGTGCACTGACCCTGAAAAAAGTGTTTGTCTTTGCTCCTTAAAACATTTTTGAAGATGCAAGTTTTCCCTCAGACATCAGCGATGTGTAAATTAATACAAGTGTGCAAGCATGTGTGTGCCCCTGAGTGATTACGTGGCTGTGTGCTCGCCATCGGTGCTGCATCTGCACGCCGCTTCAGTTCCTGCGTGGGCAGGAAGATCTCTGCGCCGCTGCACTCTCTGTCACAAAGAGCTCCACGTAAACGCCTCGGCCACTTATCTTCCTCCGGGGGATACAAAGCATTGCTAATAAATGCCGAGCGGTGTACCTGACAACGGCCACATTATTGTAGCGTGACTGGTGATAAGGCGGCGGCGGGCAGCCGCAGCGAGCTCGGCGTGGCTTCCTGAGAGGGAAACACACAAAGAGGAATGAGAGTTCTGTACATGAGTGGATGAAATCTCTGTGATCTGACTGTTACCGCTCCTCTAACGACAAACTCACCCTGACCTTCTCTCACCCTGAGAGCGAGAGCAGCACTGGATCCTCTCCTCAGCGCCGACACACGGGAAATGTTGAAGGATCGTACCAGAGGCTTAAAGTTACTGTACACATCATGCCCAAGTACACAAATACGCACAAATACTTTGATAAAACAAGTATTTGACGTAAACCTTTATATCTGTGATGCAAACTACAAGATTGATCAACACTTTGATAGAAATGAACGACGAGCGGGAGGAGCTTTTCATTTCAATCGTCAACACTACACCTGGAATTTTCTTAGTTGGAAAATCTTGACGCAGACCAGAAGTTTTAGAAGAAGAGCTGAAGCTGCAGAGCAGGAAATCTGAGCACAAGCTGGGGCGATTTGAGTGAGAGCGCAGGGTTTTGAGTGAGAGCTTTACAAAATCTGAACGTGAAATCAATGAGTCCTGCTCTCAAATTGAAAGACCACACTCTCGAAAAGGGTAAATCCTACATAGAAGAGAACATTGTTCTCGCTCAGGAGCTCAGACTGTGTTTAAAAATGGACGTAGACTCCAGAAAGTGAAGCCAATACAGAAGAGTCTGAAACCTTTTTTTCTCTCGCATGACCAGCAGAGGGCGTTGATGGTCTTCATTTTGTAAATGATGGTGCCCGTTAAACTCAAATAGATGATTGAGGTGTAGATACCGCGTGATTGACAGCTAGTACCGTCCTAGATGACGTCACGGTGAGTTGACGCTGGCTCAGACGACGTCACATGAGAGGAGACAGACGTAGGATCCATTATAACTGAAGCTAATGTGACTAAATGATGAAATTGTCCCACACTATGGGGATCACGGCATCATTGATCGTACAGAGGGCAAAAATCCTAATGCGATAATTATCGTACATCTGAAAACGCTGCTTCTCCTCCTCCCCCAGCTCCTCCCCTCCCTTCACATCTTACAATCCTGTCACGTCTGCCAGAGGACGGACGATGTCCTCACTAAAGGTTACTACGCCACGTTTTCCACGTCGTCCAGCAGAAGACAAACCTGCGCTCTGATCCTCGGCTGCAGGGAGAGTACTTTACATGAAGTTAAATCTAATATGTGGGCATATGCTCAGAGGGAGGATTAGCACTCGTGCACAGCCGACGGCTCTTTACTCGCTCTGTGTCTCGGGTTTTAGCCAAATATTCGACCTCCTCTCCTGGACCAGATACTCTCAAGTCATATAAATTGACTTTATGAGATGGTTTCTACTTCCAACGGAGCCCAATAAAAGAGGAGTGATGTATGTGGCCTCTGGCTTTTCAGGGGATCTCCCACATCTCTCAGCTGAAAATTGACCTGCTGTTAGTCATCCCTTCGTCTGCCGAGTTACCTCTACGCCGTGGAGAGAGAGGCAAATAGCGGCCAGCTGCTCCGGAGCTGGAGCTGGTTCGCGTCCAGCTGAGAATCTGTGCAGTTGTGTGAATGTGAGGGCGTCCGTCACTGGAAAGCAACATGCTCGCTCAGCAGAAGCCTCGGCTGCAGGGTGAAGTGAGGTTAATAAAAAACTCACAGAGCGAAAATCATGAAGGAAACCTTGTTCTCCGCTGAAGGTTTTCTCCCAATTATACCAGATTATCAGCCCTCTCTTTAAAAACCACTGTCCCGAGTGTCAGAGATCTGCCTCGGAGCAATAACCACGAGATCCTGGTTAACTCAATGCAGGGAAAGATGTGATTTTCATTTCCGACAAGGAGGTTATGTTTTCATCTGGGATTGTTTGTCTGCTAGTTAGTTAGTTAGTTAGTTCGTTCATTAGCAGGATTATGCAAAAACTACTGGATAGATGTGTGATTCTTTTTTCAGTTTTCCAAGGGAATAATTGGGCTTTTATTAATATTCATTGAATAATAAATAATGTCCTGTTTGTCTATGTTGCTGTAGTTTTGATATAAACCTTTACACTAGATGGAAGGATGTGGTCTGGGTCAGAGAAGAGCCTGTACCATTTTTAAAATGTAATTTTTGCGAGATTCTTTGACATGTTCACAGATTTTCCACAGAAGAATTCGTGGATTTTGAAATCAGGTGTATTTATATATCTGATAACTTGGTGCAGCTTGATTGAATTCAATGAGACTGTTGGGCCTTGGTGGAGGTTTGAGCTCTACTGAATAACATTCTAGTATTTTTCTGTGTTTCTTTTACCTTTCCCTAAAAATATGTGTGTCTTATTTCATGTCTTACAGTTTTAACAGTTTTAAGGAGAAGCCAGTAATTTCACGGGCGTCCTTTAGTGGGTAAAGTGGGAGAAGCCCAGCTGGAGTTTCTGTGAACACAGCAGCCGTCGGGGGGTTTGATTCCCTCCCCTCAGGACTTCAAATGTCCCAACACATTATTGGTATTGTGCACAACTGTGAAAGAAATGTCCCCTACTTTGATTGAAATGGATTTTTCTCCTCTTCTTCTTCTGCTGTATTATTTCCACACAAGCACGGATCCGCTGATAGTTTGTTGTCTGAGCGACGGAGCTTGTTCCGAATCGAGTTGCTGGTTCGAGTATAGAAAAGGGGCAGAGAGCAAAGCACGAGGAGAGAGATGAGCTGGTTGGAGTATTGACAGAGAAGAAGATTGTTGGCTCCTTAAAGCCGCTTAACACGGATTAATCACATGAACCAGAGCTGATCAATTAATTTTTGTGTGTGTGTGTACGTCTGTGTGTCCATGTGATAAATATATGTGTGTGTGTGTGTGTGTGTGTGATATTGTACTGTATATGGTGTGTTTGCATTCATTTTTAAATATGCTACTGCTGTCCCCTGCAGGGCAAACGCAGCACTGCACGCCGCCCTCGCTGTGTCCTGATCTGTTTTTTTATTTTCTCACCAGGAAAAGTCAACATCATTAAAAATACATGCGGCCAAAATCGAGCAAACAGCTTCTCCTCTGTCATGAATAATGTTTTGCATGGATTTCTTCTTCCCACACATTCGGTGGAGTTGTTAATGACACTCCGGCAACATTCGAGCAAAGCCTGCGGGGCCTGCACACAACAAATTAACAGCAGAGGATCGAGATGTGCAGCTTCTGTGGTGATAATGAAATGCAGTGTTGAGTTTTTTTAGATGCTGGTATCTATGAAAGAGAAAAAAATTCAGATGGAGAATGATAAGAGCTTTATTTTGACATCCTGCCCCTCTTGTGATCCAGAGTTTGTTCTATACTGAGCAGCTCCAGAATTTAATTATGTGCAAGCGACTGATGAAACACATCTGAGTCCTGCGTCCTGACAGAAACACTCACCACACAACGTCACGTTTGTTTGCTTTGCAGATAACGTGGCCGTGACTTGACGAGGACGGCGAGACTTTGATTTCACCTGATTGTATCACAGGTTTTTTATCAAGTTTCACTGTCAAACTTTTAGTCAAAACATGTTGTGCCTGTTTCTGCTGCTGGAATATAAAACCAGACGTATCATCTTTTTCAGACCTTTGCCTCCAAATTAAACCAGGTTTTTGATGATGAAATGATCGTTTTTCCCTTTTGAAAATGTTGACTGATGAATTCTAGATTGCAGGAACACATTTATTCACCGCTGTGCTATTCACACAGATACGTCCAATTATTCACGAGCGAAGCAGCAGCAAAGACATTTTCTCATTCATCGCCTCCTTTTCAACGACTGATACCGATTATGTTTGAGTTCAAAAGGGGATTATGATCATGTTGTTGGACTTCAAAGGGCTGACGTCGAGCCGTCCCCGGGGGATTAATGTGCAAAACCCACCAGATCTCAGCCACGAATAAACAAGCATTTCCCACATCTTCCTGCCCAACGTCTTCTTCTCTGAGAATAAAGAGACATCGTCCTCCAAGATGCTGAAACAGCTTCTGCTCACCTACAATGGGATGTTATTAATTATTATTTCATTTCCCCTTAACTGTTAAGTGCGGCCTCCCACCACAAATCTGAAGTGTAAATTATAATCCACAAAGGACCACTAAACCTCAAATATGTGCTTTCCCCCTGTAAATAATCATTTTATTCATGTAGCACAATGTTTAAACAGCACATATCTCTACCAGCACAGAGCTCGTACAAGTGCGATATTGTTATGATTAAAACATCACATTTTATACACTCATAGATAGTAGACAAACAAACAAAATCAAATCTGATCAAATGTGGCTGCAAGGAGAATGTGCTCCATCATGGTGGGTGAGATTTAAATGAGCAAATGCATTTCTTTTACCAAGAGTTTCTCGTGGTACCAACTCAAATCTTAAACATCTTCAATAATCTGCCGCTAAATACCAAGTTGTCATATCTCATGTTTAATCATTTACTTGGATCCAAAACATTTGTCACAGGCCGACATTTCAACAACAGTGTGTATTTTACAATATGTTGAACATATGAGATTATATTAAATCCAAATTTGTTGTAACATTTCTAAAAATGTCATAAAATAAATACCAAAAAGAAGCTCGGATTCAATTTAGTGAAGAATAAAATTTACAGCATCATTAAATTCCAAAGGTCCCACGGACATATTTTTTATAACCCTAAAATGTGTCATGAGACTTTTACAAAACCTCAAAGTTTCAACTTGTTACCTGTGATTACCCTCAATCATTTTAAGTATCTTCTCATCTCCAGACATTTGGGGATTTTAAGTTCACTGCTATTCAAACGTTCACTTTGTGAAGGGGGCCCCCTGGTGGCTCAGGGGCCCACAGCAGCCACTCAACTTGCAGTTTGTTCAGCGATGACAAGTCTCCACATCTGTCCAGAGGTCGGACGCTAAACACGCATAAAGAAAACAAGCTGTAACATCAAGTTAAACTACTTGTGAGTGACCCGACAGCCCATCTGTTCACAGTAGAGTTTGTCCCCCCCCCCCCCACTCCCTGACACATATCCTCAGTTATATGTCCTGCATGTATACAGCGGCCTGCCGCTCGGTGATGAACAACATGCAGGAATGCAAACAAACCGTTCATCTGCTCCTGCTGTGCAGAAAAGCAGCCCACACTGCGAGCGCTTCCTAAATACTCTCTGCTGCTGTATTTAGACGGTGGAAACTGTGAGGATGATGCAAATGATGAGGCCACAGTGTGTTTGCTTTTAAAACAGGAACCACAAACTGATGAATATTTGACTGTGGGGAGCAGGGCTGGACGGAGCGGAGGGCGTGGATGCTAACTGGTTTTAAAAACAGCCCTGTGAGTGTGAGTGGGAATGAATAACGGCAGCGGCGCTCCGTCTCGCTCGCTCACCATTACTGTCACAGTTGCAGCTTTTTTATTATTGGCCTGTGAAAGCACCGGTGCTGCCAAAGCATATGGAGCAGAAAATAATGACAAACAAGTGGAGGAAAAGAGAAACATCTGGTAATAACAGCAGGAGAATGAGAAGAGGGCCAATGCAGAACCTGTGTGTGCACTGTATATACTTGAATCATAACTTTTTAAATATTGTAATAATGTGATTTCATAAAGACGTCTCTAGAGAGATCGTGTCTCTAGTTTTATCGGTACACTAGATTTCTCTTAAAGTATGTATTTTGTCGACCTTGACCTTTGACCTTTGAAAGATCAGCTCCAAAAGTTAATAATCTAGGGAAACAATCAAGTAATATTCGTACACACACACACATACACACACACACACACACACACACACACACACACACATAACACACAACAGGCAACTTGCATCTGAACCAGCACTCAGGATATTAACCCATGAAAAATTATAACTTCTCTAAAGGACAAATGCAATGTGACAGGAAGTGTATGTGCTGCTCTTTGTTTGAATACACCTGATCCCTCTCTGAGTCATGAAGTAGAAATTACACACACACACACACACACACACACACACACACGTATAAAGAATCAGATTTGATTGTGTTGGTAATTGGAGAGCAGTTCTGTGGGACTCCATGGCACAGCATGGCTGATTGTGTTTGAATAGTCGCTGACTGATTGTGGCCCCACTGCAGCCAAACTGTGTGCTCGGTGTCCAAATAGCAAAAAATACAAAACCCCAAAGTCGGAGAGTTGATTCGAAGAAATATGAAGTGAAACGTTTTCACTGGTGACACACTCACCACACTCTCCGTCTGGGGACGAACCTTTTTGAGAACGTTTAAAAGATTTAAAGATTTGATGGTAAAGTATCAGCAGCCTGAGTAACATAAAGCTCCTGCACCCGAAATAACACAATCACCAACTCCACCAGTTGTTTGTGTCAATTTGTTTTATGTAAAAAGTGTTTTCTTTTATTATAACTCTGCCCATTATGACATTTACTGCATTTATATCAGATTATATCAAAATATGTGTAATTTTAATTTTAAAAGAAAGTTCAAAGGACACTAAACCCTAGACAGAATATAAAGATGTACTTTTGGGACTGCTCCCCAAAAGTGACGCCAAATCATCTTGATCGCCCCCTGGTGGCTGGATCTTAAACCCCGTCTCCTCAAACTAAAAGTAAAAAAAAACATGTCAAATAAAAGAGGCAGCAAAGGAGTCTAGTAATAATAATTCAGGATTCCCATGAATTATGTCATCACCTTGTCCCACCCTTGCCGTTGTCGCCTAGCAACAGAGCTGTAATTGGACATTTGGTTTTTTAACATGTGTCCTGTTATGTTAGCTGTTATGAGTTGAAGCCGGATTTAAACGTGTTGCATCAGACATTTGGGTCTTGTCCCCATTATCTCCTTTCCTCCCTGGGATAGGTCGTCCAGAGAAGGGTCCACGCCTTCGATGTAGCTGCACCACTGTGACACGATCAGTCTTCAGATGCAGCCTTCGAAGGAGACGACCCCTGAATTGAGACACAGCTCAGGACCATGACACCTTCAAACCTTTTTTTAACATTTAAAGCTTTCAAATCCTGCACGATTTGCAGAGGTTGCTCTAAACCTCAGGGTTCACTTTAAAGCAAGTGAGTCAGTGACAGTTAAGTTTAAAAAAAATAAATCTCTGAGCTAAGTGGAGGGATCTCCCACCAGTGGAGTCCAGGCAGTGGGGGGTGGTGGTGAAGTTCTCGGTTGTTTTTGGTCTCTGGACCTGGAGCAGGATTCCTGAGGAGCCGATTGGACGGGACGTGGAGCTGAGTCACATTTTGGGTTAAAAACAGGCAACAGAGAAGTGGAGCGTGTCCAGCAAGCGGTGAAATGACAGCTGAGAGCAGTAAAGGGTCGTTTTTTTTAAAGGTTTGATGGCAACGGTATGATGATTAAATCAGATGGGTTAGAGTGGAGGGAACAGCAGAAACTGATCCTCCGCTGACAGGGTTGACGTTTGCATGAATATGTTAAGACCGTGCACATGGAAAAGAATCTTTCTGAGCTTTTTACCGAGCTTTTTAACTTCTACCCGTATCAAGAGAAATCCATTTTGAAGCCTGAGCATGAGACTGAATCACTGTGATGCGGACACAGCAGTTGGAGGGAGGAGGTCGCAGGTTTGAATCCGGCGCCCACGCTGCCCCCTGTACAGATACTGACATGGCCACAGGAGCCGGGGAAGTCCTCCGCTGCAGTTGGTGTTAAGTGCATGAATAAAAATCAGGTAGCTGATGAAAAAGCAGCGTGCTGGCTCCATAAAGCTGCTTCCCAGACGCATTAAGGTGAAGAAACGCAGAAAAGGCATCATTTATTCAGCTAATAGTCCTGCAGGGAGAGGAGGACAAGTCACAAACCATATGTCTCAGTCGTGGTAACAGCATCACAAACCCCCTCATTCCAATAAGGGACGTTTTTTTCCTTCAGAACAAACGGTTGGCGCACAGTTCCTCTTGAAAAAAAAGCGAGTTTCACATGATTGACCCTGAAATAGAACGAGGCGGTCGTAAAGAGCTCCCCTGCGGACTTCCATGAGATCAGTTTCTCTGCTGCCACGGAAAAACAGCTCATGTCTCCAATCGTGATGATTTGTATGTTTTATTCTAAAGGGGTCGTTCAACTTTTACGTCCATTTTGGGCCCAGAAACCTCAGAATCGAGGATGAAAAAAAAGTATGAAAGTCAGACGAGGTTTGATTCTCCAACCTCCAACTAATCCTATTCTAAGTGTAACGTCTTTTCTCGTCTGGATCTCAACTTGAAGCAGATTTTTAAGAACTCAATCCTGTAAATGTCGCTTAACAGCAAATGCCTTTCTGCGACATTTCAGCAGGGCGATTACACCTGGTAAAACAATTTAGAGCCTCGATGGATCATTGAGCATCAAATGATTCTGGGCCTGGGAGTTCATATTTCCATGCTTAGTGGGGTTTTCTTTTTTTTTTAAACAGCCAGTCCTTCAAATGCTCCACCGCAACGCTCATCCTACAGAAAGACGATACGGTTGGAGTGACCTTGGCGTGCTGCGGTTCTTTTGACTCGTGGCAGAGCTCAGTCGCGTCCAAGTCGATGTCTGCTGCCATCCTGGAGTAGGAGTGGGAACACAAGATGTCCACACACACACACACACACCAGCCAGGCCTTCTTCACTCCACCACCAAGACATTAAGATGACAGCCGCACCAACATCACAGCAGCGGTGAAAGTGTACAAGAGGAGAAACATGAGGAACTGAGGTCTGGTGATTAGCGAAGGTCTCACAGCCCCACCTTGTGTTCAGAGACAGGAAGTGTGACACACACGCACACGCGCACACACACACACACATACACACACACACACACACTCACACATCTATCTAAAGTAAAGACTGGTAATAATATAAACAAAAGAATAAACAGAGAAATATGGTACAAACAGACGTCAGGATATTGCAAACAACCAAAATACTTTACACACATTAAATAAATAAGATGAAACAGACGTCAGAGTTATTACACATACTGATATTTTATTTATTCCAGTAAATCATATTCGATTCCACTGAATTAAACAGTTGATCAACAAGTTCACCTGGTGTGGAAGAGATAACTGAGGACGAGTCAGTCCACCACTTTGTTCCAGACTGAAACATCTCAGTAGTTATTTAGGATTAGAGGATGAAACCTGCTCATTGTGATGATCCTCTGACCTCAACTGAACTCCAGCAGCAGCATGTGCTTCACACTTACTGGTTTGACTGGTAGTGAAGTGTCTCATCTCCCATCAATCAGAGTGACTGCCATGAAATTTGGAAATTAGATTGAATGTAAGTTGAACAGTGGTAGAGTGACATTCTAGTAACAAAATGTATTTCACCAAATTCACAATAAACTGTTTTAAACGACTTATTTAATTCCATGCATTCTCCATCTCTGCCTACATTACCCACAATGCAACTGGCCATGCACACAACGTGTTAGTTGTGGCTAATGTAGCCTCAAGCTGCACAGATGAGGAGCAGACTGCAGAGGCCTGGTGAGCAAACTTCAAACTCCACACCTCCCAGTTTGTTTTTCATGATCCGACTTTGTGCAGCTTCCTCTAAAACAATCAGAGACTTTACACGGCGCGTGCAGACTGTAAACACACTGTGGAGACTAAAAATCAATGGAGTTCCTCTTTAACATTGTCAACACGTGAGACTTTGAGCTCCACTACAGCCTCTCAGAGCTGCTCACACATTAGTAGACACTGTGTTAGGGCTGTGAGCAAAAGTTACACCATTAATTATATGTATTATTAAAGATTAACACCAGTTTACATCGACAATTGTTTATAGCGTAAGTTATGAGCTAAGAATGACAAACACTGGATTTTGTGTTATTCCTCCTCACTGTGCTCACACAAAGCATAAGAGCTAATATTTCTATTGCTTATATTGGAATAGTTATTAATAGTTTTATAGCCCAGCGCTGCACCGTGTCGTGTTCCTTCACTGCCCTTTTGCTGAAGAAGATCAAGTCCCTGGTTTTTAAAATGTGCCATTAAACGGAAAACAGTCCGTTTTAAAGATCACAGGCTGGAAATGAAATCCCACGCCGCTGCGAGAGCAGAGGTGGAGGGACCAGAGAGAAGCAGCAGCAGCAGCAGCACAGTGTGACAGATGAATTGTGCTCTTGGCCTGAAACACATTACGGCGAGCTGAGTGACATGGAACAGATTCACCTTAAAACGAATCGCGTGAACAGAGTGATTCTGTATCGTTGGTGTCTGTGGTTTTTCTCCTCCTCTTGTTCGGTCCCAGAGTTTCTGACTCAAGCCCGTTTATACCAACTTCTTACGTTTTACTCCCGAGTGACTCATCTTGGCGCTTATCAGAAATTACATGTTTTATTTGGCTCCACTTCAGCACAAAGTCAATTGCGCATGATTCGATCGTTCATGCACATTATTACAGATGGATTTCATTTTCTCTCTCTCCGTGCTTTTCCTCCGTCCACCCCCCCCCCTCTCTCTCTCTCTCTCTCTCTCTCTCTCTCTCATGGCAACATCTGTGTCAAATCTAGAAAACACAATGTCACCTCACTCAAACTCACTTAGCACTCATCCATCCAATCCGCAGGCAGGTTCTGATAACACGGCTCTGCCACGAGACCTGCAGCCGATTGCTTTTGGATTGGAGCAGAGGTGACCGGGGGGGGGGAGACGAGAGAACATGGAGGACCAGGTTTCGGATTGTTCCAGGGGTTAAACTTTATCCACAGGATTTCCATCACAAAAGCCTCCTCAGCAGCGAGCAGACGTGACCTTGGGGCCTGCCAGGGGGGGAAAGAAACGAGGAAGTGAATTCACTGAAGCGTCCCCCATTCACGTGTAGGCCTAATAGGTCGGTGTCTATCACACCAAGTGCCCGACCCTCGCCCCACCTCCCCTTCCTCTTACACTGGCCAGAGTCCCTTTTATTATGCTGATCTAATGACTGTGGAGGGTAATCCAAAGGAGCTTCATTAGAATGAGGGTGGCGTGTTACGCGCTCAGCCAGATCCGAGCTGACACCGGGTGCCATACCTGCCAACTTGGGTGAGCTTTAAAAGGCAGCAGCAGTGGGAGCGGAACCTTTTCTCTTTCTATTATTTATCAATATTTTGATCCCACAGTGGGAAACGCCTCCGTCGCCCCCTGAGATGCAAACGGTGATCGCACCACCGCAGATAAAACCAAGCGGCTGCACAGAGGAAACATGCACGAGAAATATAACAATGTCACAAGTGATGCAGCCGAGATGGGACTGCGATGGTTGACTTAATGCATCGTCCTATATTGTCCCATTTAGAAAAGGTAAAAATATATATATACATATTTTTACATAACTATGCTTCTCTCTCATCCCTCTCTGACACCCCCCACGTCATCTAGAGTGTATAACTTGATGAGTAGGAGGTCAGAGGCCTTCTGCTGCAAAACGAAAGAATATTCTACGATAGATTTTATTTTGGATTTATTTAAATGGCGTCATAGAAAAACCACAACCTCCTGTGTGCAGTTTGGGGTTTGACCGCAGGACGTCAGAGGGGTTGACGTGTAGAATTTTACCCAACGTGAAATCCAGAGCAGTTTGTCTAAGTGGTAAATTACACCTTGTTTTCACATCACAGACACACAACACCTTTTTACGTTCCCGCAACCTGTTGTTGCCACACTGTCAGACCTCGTGGCAAAATCCCAGGCTGTAAATTTCACAGTTGAAATAAACATCCTCGTGCCGATAAATCTCTATGCAAACAAAACAAGAGTCGCGCGGTGCAACCACAGAGTCTTTATGTCTTTTATTGATCTCTAAAGAATCATCCCACGGGGACTCCAGACTTTGAAGCATATTGGATGATTGTGATTTACTATTTTTCCTTTCTTTATCCTTATTTAAATAAATTATATTTAACTGACGTTTCACTAAAGGGGGGGCGTTAATTCCGCGTCGAGCGCTGGTTTGGAGCCAGTTATTGAATAATTTATTCCTCATAGTTTACGACTGAGCTTCCCCTCAGGCGTTCCGACAGATCTCGCTGGATTGACTCCGGAGAAGGCAGAAGAAAAGAACAGCGCTTCCTGTGAGCCATTACCTCTGAGTATGTGGTTATTAATCCAGACAATAAAGGCTTTAGCTCTCAGGAATGTATGTTGTACATTTACAGTGTGGGCTGTTCAGAGAGAGACTTACAACTGCTGTGCAGGAAAATGGTTTGGAAACAGTGAGCGGTAACAGTGGTGAGTATATATCTTATTTACCGCTGGTGGAGAAGATATAAAGATCTTTTAACAGTGGTGTTTAATGGCCTCTCCCGTGGCTCATATTCAACCCTTCCACCAAATTTCATGAAAATCAGTTCTGTACTTTTTACAGAATCCAGCTAACAGACAGAAAAACAGCAATAAAAGCATTATCTCTTGGTGGAGGTAATTATAATCCAATGATAACATATCCATTACTCCGAAATGTGCCATTCTGCCCCATGAGTACTTATACTCTTGTTACTTTACCTATATTTTGATGCTAATACTTTTCATTATTCAGAAAGGAATATTAATGTGAAAGTTATATGAGACAATATCATTCAATTATTACTTTGTTATTAATGCTAATGTGTAACTAACATTTTCCAGTTTCAGTGGCTAGTACAACCACCACTGAGCTCATATGTCACTGAAGCTACAAAATAAATGTGGTTGAGTTAATTATGTCTCCGTCTGAATTGAAGTCGAGTGGAAGTCTAGAGTAAAGGGAAGTTGAACTTCATTTAAAATGTGATTACTTCCTTTTACCTGAGTTTAAAAATGCACTTAGTTACATTCTCCAACTGTCATCAACACATCACAGTCTGACAAATACATTAAGAAAATGTTGAAATAATATTCTCAATAATATTATTTCTTCATAGTGTTTACATTGTGCTCATATTACCAGTAATCAGCTTTCATAAGAGACGTCTCATTCCTCTGGTTTATTTGTTCTGTCTCGTAACCTAAACTACATCATCTCCGAACATTTAAAATACCTCCACTTCCTCCGGCCTCGGCACAGAGCAGGGCCCCTGGAACCAGGTCCTAATCTGGATTGGCAGTCATATGGTTGCAGTTATCCTGTTTTAGCTGTTTTGTATTAGGCATAATAAGGGCCATCAAATGCCGGTAAATGCACGATAGCACTGGTGGACCCTCCTCTGAGGAACCTTTCACATGTGACAGTTTAACAATTACATGTAAATCAGAGTGAGGAAGGAATGTTAAAAAGTTGAAACAAATGTTTTTGGACCAGATCAGATGAAACTTTAACGATCCCTTCAGGGGGAATTCGTGCCATTACAGGCACGAGACCGAGCATCAGAGATAAACTCAAAACAACAAGTAAACACCACTTTAGTGCACGAGACCAGATGAATAAATGAAGAGGGCAGATTGGAAGGAGCTGTAGAAGTGTGTGTTTTAAGCATTTCGCAGTTTTCAGGGCTTGAAGTCTGTTTTGGTTTTGAGTAACTCATTGATTTCCCACAGTAACGTATTTGCATAATGTGCATATTTAGTACCCAAGACCATTTGCCTCAACCAAAGCCTATACTTCTAAACATTTATTAACTGCATTTCAAACTAGTCACTCAGTAGAGCTGGGAAACGTCCACCAAGACCCAAAAGTCCCTTTAAATTCAATCAAGCTGCACCAAATTCACTCACTCATAGATATCCGTTCACTAAATATACCTGATTTTACAAAGATTCATGAATAATCCCCCTGGAAACGGTGGCTAATTGAGGGTTTTTCTAAATCAGGGGCCATAAGGGGGCCACAATTGACACAGACGGGCCAATTATACGACTAACATCCATGATTCGGGTGATTATTCCTTTTTAGAAATGGGCTTGCTAGAAACCTACAAAAAGATTCTATCATAAATACAACTTCTACACATGTTACCACAGACAAGCGGTTGACTGGTCATTGTAAGACAAACCTGTGTTTCATTTAAACTGAGACTTTAACAGGTGGTTGACACTACAGAGATATCACCTCACAGCTGTAATTTGATTTAATAATAAGAGAGCTGTCGGGTAATTCACCAGTAAACTGAGGCACGAGGGTGTGTTTGGACTGAGATTACACAACAGACCGTTTTCTGAAGCGTGTAATTAAACACACGCCCCGCACACAGTAGATTTAACTGTAAACTGGGTCCATTCTCTTTTCTGTTTTTTTTTATGATATAATAATTTGGCAAAGTGTTTATCTGACCTGGTGTTGGAGACGCAGCAGAATCCGTTTGTTTGTGTTTGGTTGAACCGATGGAAGAGTGTAGACAGTGAGATTACTTTTACTCTTCAGTTTGGGCCATGTCCCATCTGCTAACATGGAGGAGGCGTTAGGGTTCCAGAGTGGAGCACAAGGCAGGACATCACATATTAATTCCACTGTGGAGATCACATGTTTTTGTTAGCAGCACATTAACACCATCACCAAAAGTTCTCTTCACATCTTTGCCAGAATCTTCAATGTGTTTTGCACCTTTTTTCATACTTAGATATTTGTATTGTTTGTTCAGTTTAGTTTTTTTCGTGTATGTGTTAGAAACGTTTTCAACTCGCTCGTGGTGAATTTCCTGCTGCATTCTCACGTGGGCTCATTTGGACATTTGGTTCGTAGAAATCCAGGAGAGGTCAATGTCTTGAACACAGCAGGGCCCCCGCTGGATTCACCGCGAGCGGGGAGGGAGGTGTTGATGGCGCTTCTACACACGCGACACATGCAAAAATGAAAAGAAAACAAATATCTCCTGGTGAAAAAGTGTTGTCATACGCGTAGAAAACACAGACGTAGATTTCACGAGAGTTTGTGGTGATAAGAGCCGACACCGGTGATCACGTGATCGCAAATACGTCACTTCCTGCTCCATCTCTCGCCTGAATAACGCGTGGGATTTGTTGCTGTTGTGAACACGTAAACTCCGTAGCCGATTCCCCAGATTTTACGAAAACGGTTTAGGCCGATAAAGTTTGTAGAAACTGCGGAGCGTCTCACTTGGACATTTGCGTTCACACGTGCACGCTTCCGACGGAAATTCGAAGGAAGTGCTGAAGTCCAGTGTGTGTCTATAAGCAGCTAATGCTATTTCGGATAGTGCCCCTATCCTAAATAGCTAATGCTATCCTAAATAGCTAATGCTAGCTAATGCTATTTAGGATAGGGACATAGGATAGCTAACCCTAAACGGTTTAGGCCGATAAAGTTCGTAGAAACTGCGGAGCGTCTCACTCGACATTTGCGTTCACACGTGCACACTTCCGACGGAAATTCGGAGGAAGTGCTGAAGTCCAGCGTGTGTCTATAAGCAGCTAATGCTATTTCAGATGGTGCCCCTAGATGACGTAAAGGTGGGGGCAACATTTCCTGTAAATATGGACCCCACAATTTCCAGCTACACCCCTGCCACCCCCCTAAGCAACAGTGTTATTGTCCGTGCGTGTCCTTTAAGTGTAATTGCCTCATTAAGCCATTACCTCCCCGGTCTCGCGCAGGGGCCACTTCTCTCCCCGCGTGCACCGCGAGCAGTGCGCTGGTGTCGGGGGCGCGCGCGGGGAGGCGGGCCCGCGCCGCTGCCTCAGTTTCCCTGTGATCGCTCCTCTGGTTAAACAGCGAGGACGCGGGAGCGAGCGACACGGCCGTGCGAGGACATTTACTTTCTGTCGGTGCCGCGGGATCACGACGCGGAATCGCAGCATCGACGAGCAGCCGCTCAGGGACCAGCCCGACGACCCGCCGCGCCTCGGAGATCCGCGAAAAGTAAGTGAATGTCCCGGGGAAAGTGTCGTGTTCCTGCGGAGAGGAGGGAGGAAGAGAGACGGGGGGAGGGAGGGAGGTGGATGTGTGGGGACGAGCCTCCCTTTGTGCCGAGGCAGGGTCACCGCTCCTCCGCCGCCGCTCCTCCGCTCCTCCGCCGCCGCCACCGACCGGGATCCATCCGCTCGGTGTCCCCGGCCGCCGCTGCTCCGGCCCCGGCTGCACCGTCCTCCATCAACCCCCTCCTCTACCACCACCACCGCCGCCGCCACCGGGACAGAAACGCCTCTTTCTCTGCGTATTTTCACGGAGTCTAGGCCTCTTCTGGTTCCCCTCCGTGTTTCCATCTTCTGAAATACCCCACAGCGGGAACGCAACGCACCCGACTTTCCGCGTCCTCCCCCGCCGCCCGCCGCCCCCGGGCCTCGGCACGTTAGCTAGCTCCCGCGGTGTTTACCGTCGCTTTCGTCGGTTCCCATTGTGTTTGTCTTGCCCACTGACGTTGACCTCCACCCCCCCTGGTTCCACGGAGCCTCGCGACCGGAACACAACCGTCTGTAACTTGTGTCTGTTGATGTTCTTCGTGGGGGGGGGGAGAACCATCATCTCAGACGGTTGTTGAACCGGGTTCAGACCGTTGATGTCCGCATCATCACCGTGAAACGCCCCCACGGGGAAAGGGGCAGCTGTCCGCCACTCCGTCAACTTCTCAACCCCACAGAACCAGATGTATATTTATTTATATATATCACAATAAGATGGCAACACGGCTTTGTTGTCTGCGGTTTGGCTTCGTGTTAAAAACAACCTTTAAAATGCCCATTTTCTGATCTATTATTGATTATTGGCACCTTTTCTGGGGATAAACAGCCCACGAAGAGCCGCTGGGTCACAACATTGACCCATAATCACATTAAATCCCCTTTTTCTTTCAGCGTGAGGATGTTTACAGACTGTCTTTATGAATCTAAACCAGTAAAGCCACTCGCATAAAGTCTCACAAACCACGACAGCTCATCACAGGACTGATTTGTTATAATGTTCCTTGAAACAAGGAGCCTGTACATTAGTAATTAGTAAAAAAAGTAAAAAAAGATCTGATTAATGTCAAAGGTTAAATCTGTCTTTTTCTCTCCACTGGTCAAAAAACCCATTAACATCTGGCTTTTGTCTGCGATGGATATAATCGGCCTTCACCTCTGGGTCAAACGACTCTGCTGCAGACACGGGTTTTTATCGGAAGTGATGGACACGAGACACCGGGGTGAACGCGCTAATTTGGCATCAAACATGATGCACATGGGGGGAAAAGCAGAAAGGCAAAATCCTCTGCTGGTAATGGAAAAGCAGTCAATAGCCTTTGTTAGTGTAAAAAAAAAAACATGTACACGTAAAAACCCACTAACACCAGCAAACATCTGGCTTTTGGCTGCAATGGGAATAGAAGCAATCGGCCTTCGCTCCCGGGTCAAATGTTTCTGCAGTAGATGCAGGTTTTTATCGGTTAAGAGTCCGATCGGTAGCAATGGCATTTTCGGTGCCGTCGAATATGTTGCAGTTGCGGAATATACGTAATAGAAAACTCCTACTGACAATGGGGAAGAAGCTAAACGCCTTTTTGTAGCACATTGACTTAAAACCCACTCCTACTAATTTTGTTGTAAAAGAGGTTTTTAACCAACCTCTTTTTTACATCAGCACACACTTTGCCTATCCACACCCCACACCCCCTTTTCCTGCGGCCATGATGAGTTTGATCTGACACCGTCTTTACTTGCCGTTCGCTTTCCCAGGGCCCACGATGTCCAGCGAAGTGCAGAGACCGGATGACAGCCCCAGCACCAGCGGGGGAAGCTCGGATATCGAACAAAGGGAGTCGGTACCTGAGCAGGAGCGAGAGCAGGCACAGCCCAAAAAGAAGGAGACCAAGATCTCGAGTAAAACCGCTGCTAAACTTTCAACTAGTGCCAAGAGGTAAAGAGCCAACAATACCAAAGCCCCAATCTGGCGCTGGAGAGAAGCGTTTACACAGGAGTTGTTTGTTAATCTAAAGGCCTCTCCCCTTGTGCCTTGGGGGGGGGTGAAGTTATGTTAAAAAACACTATAGACCTGCAGACATTGTCATTTCAAACATCCACACTATTCAGTGCGACAGTAAACCCACAGACTGGAGGTAACTCACACAGCTCGGGCACTGGAGTGTCATTTGGAAGAGATATTCCCCATTCCAGCCTTTTTGTTTGAACAGGTTTGCCTCGTGCTCTGCAGCACTCCCCTCCCTCCCTCCCCTCCCTCTGCTCCTCCTCCTTCGCCAAACCACCACCACCACCACCACCACCAACACTTACCTCCAATCAGTCTTAGCACTTGTTCCCAAAAAAGACAGGCAATGACAGAATTATGCAACCAGTTGAGCGAAAGGGTTGACTGAGGCCGCAGAGTCTTTTTATAACGACGACTGATGTTTTTGAACATCTCCTGTTTTGTACGTCTGAGCTTCACTTAAAAAGAAGCCTGTTTGAGTCCCTTCAGCACCGAGAGGCTCCACGCTTTTGTCTGAAGTGCCGTGTTTATGCGAATGTGAGTTTCGAGGCAGCGTTTTGGACTCATTTGCCCTTCGCTGCCTGAATCATCATCATCATTGCATCGTTACCGGCTGCAAAAGAATCAACGCTCATGTTTATAGGTTGCTTTCAATCAGGCAGATAAAGCAACGTGAACTCTTCCTTGACATAATTTTTATAACATATAAGCCTTTCATATGGACAGCACACTCAAAACATGACACCCACTCACGCTACTGGTGGTGCACACGGTTCAAGATCAGATTATAGGAATAGAAACATTTACTCCTCACACAGGAAAAACTTGCTCTTTCAGTTTTTATCCTCTGTCTATTTCCCTTTTTCTAAACATAGATTTTAACTCTCTTCCAGGATTCAGAAAGAGCTTGCGGAAATCACACTAGACCCCCCTCCCAACTGCAGGTAAGGAGGTGTTATCTTTTTAAAACCATTTCTCAAATAACCCATAAGCCCGTGTGTGTGTGTGTGCAGATGCTGAAGCTGTGAGCAGGAATCTGGCTCCTTTTCAAGGTTTCTTGTCTGTGTAAAAAAGGGAAGGCATTCTCTTTTGTTCCTGTTCCCATAATGCCGTTGTTTGTGTGTGTTTTTTTTGTTTGAGATGGTAATCTCAGGTGAATTAGCGCGAACGTAGCCTATTGTGTCGCGGCTGTTGCTGCATAATGCACACTGCAACCACTTGTTGGAAACGCAGCCCTTCAGATCACAGTGTTATGGTGGCGCTGAAATGGAGGAAAATGAGAGGTAGTGTTACTTTAAAAAACCTTTTTGGATTCTCGTGTGGTTCCCCCTCGCTCTCCTGGGGATTTACCACAGACAATGGTTATTGTCTGCTACTGCCGCAGCCCCTTTGAGGAAGAGATATGGTCGCGAGCGAGTGGCATACCACATGTGCATCAGTCTCTCTTGACATGACAAAAGCCGTGCCTCTTGGGATGTGGGGCAGGAGCTGGCTTTTATTCACCTAAATAACACAAAGTGACACTGTCTTTGACCAAGGATCTGTTTATTACAGCACATTAATTACTCTCTGATTCAGCACTTCGGTGCAAATTAAGAAGGAAGAAGGAAGCCGATCTTTTGCACGATTGAGGACACTGGTGGGAGATGCTGGTGTTCACTGACCGTTTTGGTTTTGGCCGTATTCGCTCACCGGCACCTGCTTAAAATGATTGAGGAAAAACGGCTTTGTTTGACTCATCTGGCGATTTGGAATTACTACACCCCAGACAGCCTTGTTTATTGCATGAATTAATCACCCCTGCTGGGTCTCATCAGAACCGCACCATCATTAACGATAAACATTGAGCTAACCTTTTCATTCCAGCTCGCAGCCCAGTTTTGTTATTGTACTGGAGGCTAAAAGAGATGTTGTTTTCCTCGAGGACTCTAATCTATTTCAACCCCCCCTCCACCACCCCCATCCCCTCCTACCTCCCCCAGTAAAAACTAGGTTGGCTCACATGAAGGATTTAGCTGGAGGACACGAGTAAGTCATTTGAAAGTAAAATAATCGCTAGCGGAAATTTCACAGTCATCTTCTTAGTGGGGAACTAGTTGCCTGGGAAACAATTAAGCTTCTTCAAGATAATCCTCTTCGGTGTGTGTGTGTGTGTGTGTTCCTTTTTTAATGCCGCAAAATGATATCAAAATCTAATAATGCGTTTTCTGTGAAGCACCCAAACAGATTAGCCGTCTGCTAACAATGAAGAAAGAGCAAGGGAGGGGGGGTTCAGATGCATCAGCCACCAAATTTCTCATGCAAAAAACGATCACAGCACCATTTACATTCTCGCATGAATGAGCGCACACCGCAGAGCCAGCGCCGTCATTTGTATGCCACACGCTTCTTGCTCTCGGCCAGGTTAGCCTGAAAGGTTATTCATTTCATTCCCGGCAACAAATGCAGTCACAGGCTGTTGGCCCCCCTTCAGGAGGCCAGCAGAGAGTTGTGTTAAAGAGATTCACTCCGTTACGTTCAGCAAACGCGGCGCTGAGAGCCCAGTTGATGTATGTCATCCAGACTGTCTCTTTGGCCGAGGAGCGCCCGCAGACTCCCTCGCCACTTTGTCCCGGTCGGGGAGAATGTGCCGTCCTCATCACATAGTTAAAATCTGCAGTCTCCTTCGTATCACCTACAGTCTCCTCAGCCGAGCCTTCAGGGCTGTGGGGGGGGGTTCATGCTGCATTTCTCTTTCCGTAAAATGGAGAACGCTGCTCTGTGTCTTTCCATGTGGATTTGTGATGAGCGGCAGAATTTAGCCTTTAACGCCTCAGAAGTGTTGAGAGCCTAATTTAGCGAAACGTCTGTGGCTGGAGGTGCCCACATCCACCTAAGGTCACTGGGCCATTACCCTCAAATTCAGCTAAAAGCACAAACTGTTGGTACAATAACCCTTTTGTGTAGATGAATCTACACCCTGTGGAGTTTAAGTAGTTTGAAGAATCAATTTTTATACAGTGGGAACCAAACGTTGTTGTACTTTTACTGCTCTGTCCCTGCTTGGAAAAACAGCAGCGAGTATTTGAATTTGTCTCCTGCTTTATCTCACTCTCAGCTTTGTGACAGCTCGCTTGTCACCTTGGCAGTTGTCATACATTAAACCAACAGGAACACGCTGAAGCCCAAGAGGATTTGACATGGCAATTATTCTCACTGTCATACCCTTCAAGTTAGATGCAGGCAGCTTGTGCACATATTGATGCAAATGAAGCGGCTTCTGAAGGGAAACACTGTTTTCCTGCCCGTACGTTGCACAAATATTGCAATGGTCTCGCTGGGAATCAAAATTTGATTGGATGCAGTGAAAAAGGGGGAAACATGAAAGGTTTTTGAGTATCACTAGATTCTGTGAAATCATCATCTGTCGGTGGAGCAGTGATGTGTCTCTGCATTGATACGGATGAAGAACCCACGTGGTGTTTATCTATGTAGAAGCTGTAGTTTGACTTTCTGCCATTTTACCTGCAACTCTGAGTTTTTTCACTCTTAGTTTTTGTCTGATTATTTTATCAATTAATCAGTTAATTGGTAAATGTATGAAATGTTATGAAACAGTGAGAAATTGTTTGTTAGTGGCGACTGTGTGAATTCTGTACACGTTTCTCACTGACAGACCGAAACCTTAAGATATTTAGCTTCCTGTCAAATGTGAACGAACTCCCATCATATTTGAGAAGCCAGAACAAGAAAATGATGACAGAAGAAATGTATCAAATTTTCCATCCAACCGCTGCAGCGCTACATATTTTTCCTTTATTCATTATCGATTAATCAGCTGATTATTTCTCAATTAATACACATATCTATTTGACTATAAAATGCCAAAGCCTAAAGCATGAGGGGATGTGTTTGTCTGTCAAAGATATTCCGTTGACAATAATATAAAACACAGAAAATATAGATTTTTTTTCTTTCAGCTTTATCTGACATAACTCAAAGTTTGAGCTTTAGCTGAATTACTTAAAATATGACATCTGTCCATAGGACCATAGGATCAGTGTGGTGATTTGTAAACAGAACTCTGTATCACACTGAATCCAATCCCAGCTTTGCAATGTATTCCTCCTCTACTCTGCTCTGATTTATTCCTGTCATTTGAAGTATTTCCTCTCTGCTTCTCAGTTTATCTTCCTATACTCATTATATTTCCCTGCCACTGAATCAAAGCTGATTGTTCTAAGCAGTTTTTGTTGTTGCCGCGCCACCGTTGTGAGTCGTTATTCTTCTTCGTGGTTATGTTCGATCGGCCTCCAACGACATTTCAAGCATAAATCCAAACGACGATTGTTCAAATATCACCTGCTGCTGAAGTACTTTGCAGTTCTCAACCACTGTGCAGTTTGATGCCTTTTCTTTTTCACGGATGGACAAACAAACATTACATCTACAACAGAGAACGATGCTCAGCTGCCTAAAACATAACGGTAAATGTCAGGGTTTGTTGTGAACCCAGAGCTGCCGTTGTTCACTGATGTTCGGCCGTCACAGCAGAATTATCTCCAGCAGAAGAGGCAGAGGCGCCGGCTTCTCCTCCCGAGGCAGCTCAAACTGTTTTAAATGTAATGCAGCCGCAGCCCAGGGTGCATTTCGAGTAGCAAGTTCACCCCTTTGCTCTGTCAGGTTGTCACAAGTCATCCTGGGAAATGTAAGAAGCCGCTAACTGAAGTAGATGTAGATCAGGCTGAGGGAGCATTGATACAGCAAATGAGTCATTTGCAATCTGTTATCGTAGAACATCTCCTGTAGTGATCTGAGCATCACAAACTGAAAGTGCCTTTGTTTAAAATATGCAGACTTGTGCACTGCGGGGGTTGGTGCCTCTGATTTAGTTCGATAACTGCGACATGGAAATAATGTCCTTGTATGATGAAGAAAAATATATAAGATATCTCATTTTAGCATCTTAGTGTCCCATTTGTCATATGTGATAGGAAATCAAATATCTTTAGATTTTCTCAGAGAAAACCCAACATGAAGTTGTCACCAAAGGGCTGAAGGACATTAAAACTGAAATTTGTTATCATTGTCTGAAATTCTCTTTAGTTGCAGCGCCAGTTAGCGAATTGCCACTTGATTAAAGCATCAGCTGATCAAATGTCAATCCTCTTTTTGCACAGCTGTATTTCACGGCCGGTCTTTGGAACCAATTTGCCTTCTGAGGTCCCTGAATTTTCCCAGTGTGTTGAAATGCCTCCACGATGCCCAAAACAGAGCTGTCACTCCCTGATGATATCATGCAAGGGAAACGGTCTTTTCCCGAGAAACACACACACACACAGACACTGGTCACTCCATCACATGCTCCCTGGCTTCAAGCATTAATATGAATATGTAACTCTGTCATCATCATCCAGTCTCACCAGGAATGGAGGCTCTCCTCATTGTAGGTTCTGACCTCTAATTCTCTTCTCGCTGATGGGATCATCTTCATGTCGCTGATGGCTGCACAGTTTTATACTGAGCCTCTGGGGGATTATGTGCAAGTGACACACCCAGCATCATTTCTCACAGCGTTACCATTAAGCACGGCAGGGGAGGTTCATCAATATTCATGAGGAGGCGTGGGGGCGGGGCTGGAGGAACGGAGGGATTAACTGGAGGAATACCTCCCGGGTATTTGAATTGATCACTGTACTGGACGTGGCGTCTTCAATGGATTATCATTGGTCGGATCTTTGGGGTGTGATGTCAATTCAAGCGAGTAAAAACAATGACAACTACATTTAACCTCGGATGAATCAGTTCTAATGAATCGCTTGTTCCATTATTGCCTTCTTTATAAATATTGATGAATTATGGACGCAGGCATGTTCCTGACCTTTAAGAGAAGGTTCTGTCAGTTCACTGCAGAATCTGAGAACCTTCATGAAGGAACAACCTCAGAATCTGAATCGCTTCGTTAACTAAACAGAATAAATGGATAAGTTGATGCTTACATTTGCACAAGGGAGGGTCACAGTCTAATGAAGGGGTTTGGAGAAAATCATACCTTTTTTAAAGTTGATAAAAGACGACTTCAAACCTCAGCTAGTTTATTTGCCAACATGCACTGTACATGTAAATTGCAGGTATGTTAAAGTGCTCTCGCGTGGACCACAAGGCAGAGAGAAAAATGCTATCTGGAAAACGTCTTCCCCCGAAGATAGATAAAGATGTCTCGGCCTCGTACTGGAGCAGAAGGATGTTACAGCATACAGATGGATGGTGCCAGACTGGGTTGTGGTGATTTGTTATGGCCACCATTCTCCTCGTGCACCTATGAAACATCTGCTGAAAATAATTTTCTTCCCCGGCAAACCAATCTGCCCTCATTATTTTTTTTCTCCTCTCACAAAGTTTTGAGTGGAAAAGAAATAAAGTCGCCCCTATAGAGCGAGAGCAGCATATGCTCTCCCTCTGACAGCGGCCCGAGTTTAATTTATCCTTAATGTTTTCCACTGCGGCACTTGTTTGACAGCGAACACGGCCTGCCTTGATTCATGTGTGTCATTGAATTCTCAATGTCCTCATTTGTGAGGTAGTTTTCTGGCAAACATTTGTCCACAATGTTATTAATGGGTTTGTGGGGAAGCCGAGCATGAAGCGCAGCGTGTGGACATTTTGTGTTGGGGTGCTGCCTCCGCAGAACCGGTTTCTCAGAAGCGTTTCAGCTCGTTGGCAATGACTGAATGATAATGTGAACGCAAACAGAAGAATCTTCTGGCAAGCGAACAAATACAGTAACTGGAAAGTAAACAATTGCTCTGAGATCCCATTACCCCTGTGACTGGGATCTTAAAACCTAATGGATTTGCCCGTGGAGTCACAAATCATGCCGTTGCTCCTGCCAAGAAGATTTAAAGTATCTTGATAATATATTTGCGGTCCGGGGAAACGAAATGTTAACACTCTTAATATTCGGTTAAATGGTGAAATGAATAATAACCAGTGAATACAAATGCCCTTTCCTCTCCGCTGATTTGTTTAACTCGCAGCTTAAAACCCTTGTTCTGTTTCTCTACCTGCTAAACCTCTGGGCTAATTCGGTGTCATGGGAATAGACCAGCAGAGTATGAGGCTCCACAGCAGATCTGGCAGCTCAGCTTGTTCTGATCACTGACCTTTTGGTAATAAGTCCAATCCCTCGGCCACAGGGCCAAATGGCTGCCCAGTGTGCTTTTGTGGAGGGAGCAGGGAGGCTGAAGAGACCGCCTCTAATTATGGCTGAATACATGTTTGGTGAAAGGCTGTGAAATTAAAAAATATTAACATTGTACTCTTGACTAATTTGGTTCTTAAACTGCAAGAGGCTGCAGTTTTTGTCTTGGAGGCAAATCTGTTTTTTTTCTCCACGATTTCCTGGGAGTGCCTGGCCTGCGAAGCTGATTTACATGTCAGCACAAATTCTAACTTATTTTATTCAAGCAAAGCTAATTTTTATAATTACCCCTCAACAGACAGACACACACATTTGTTTTACTTTTATGTTGCAGAAAATATTAAGAAAAGCGACTGCACACTACCACATCAGCCATGAGTTAATATTTAGGACAATGTGTTGTGTAAGTGCTTATTTTGTGCTCTGTGTTTTATTTTGAGATTGGTTTAGTTTGAGGGTCATGAGGACATGAGACGTACTATTTCATTATTACTATTAGTTGTTGTGTCATCCTTCACCCTGGGTGCACAGCGAGGCTTTGTGGGCTAAGTGATATTTTTACGACTCATGATGTTGTGCTGTTTCCTTTGTGCAGTGCCTGTGTATTATGGTAATAATATATGCTCTGCATTATTCATTTTTAGCCACGGGCAAACATTTGCACTGCATCAGACTCTGTCTGCAGCAGCAGCAGCTCAGATGCGGAGAAGAAAAATGCTTACCGCACCAAAAACCTCTGTTGTACCTCAGAAGAATCTCGCAGGATTAAAGATGAAGGCCGCGGATAATAAACAGAGCTTCTTATTTATAGCTTTGTTAACGTGACTTTAAACCCCCGGTGAGGACAAACTTCCTGAGTTAAAGGCCAGTGATTGAAACATCTCTTTTCCAAGTATACTTCCTCAGTTCAATACTGACTGCTGTTTGGATTGATTGAGCCCAGCAGCACACGGGGTCGCCTTCCTGTGCGAATAATATTGTTATTCCCTTCGACTTGGAACGCATGCAGCCAGCTACTCAAGCGTTTCCCCTGTCGCTGGATGAGCCGTCCGGTCAGTAATTGCAGTATTCATTGTACAGATGAACAATAAAGGGCTTGATTAAAAAACAAACCATGTCATTTGAGACAATAAAGACGAGAGAACAGAGGAAGGAGGTGTCACCTCGTCTGTTGAGCTGCACAGTAATTGGTCTTGGAGCTCTTTCATGGTCGGGGGGGTAGAGAAGATTGCTTCATTAAAGTTCCTCTTCTGATAACCGCAGCAGCCACACTGATAAAAAAAAAAGAGGATCTTAACTGAATGACGGCGCCATTAGGAAAAAGCACCTGTGGGGAATGAAGTGGAATAGCGAATAATGCCGATAATGGCTTTATTTGTGCTTTGCGGTATTCACACGCTCCGAAACATTCTGATTCACATTCAATTATTGGTTTACTTCACTGTTTTATTCATCAGGCCCTCGAGCAGCTTTTGGCTCAGATGGCTTTTTACCTGCTTATTGTGTGACAAGCTGCATTAGAGACCTGCTGCTTCCGTGTGCGCTGATACCGTTGAAGTGTTTCCACCCTGAACAATGTTCCGTGATTATGATTGAATGTTGGGTTTTCGGACCGTTTTGTGCCGTTTATATCAAAGTGATATTTTACATGTAACCTAATCTGGTGAGTATTAGAGTTTCAGCCCCTTTTTAGACTCGGTGTGTTTCTCCTTTTTTAATGGAGCTCACCAGCTGTGGTCAGCTTGGATTCATGCTGGTTACAGTGGATTCCCCACCAGTTTTGTATGGTGGTTAAAAAAAGAATCCACAGAAACTTTTCATACCACTGCTGTAGCCACTGTCCATTGCTCAAACATACTTGGAATATATTACGCTCGGTTTGTTCCTAACAGTCATAATTTCACCCCAGAAATAACGAGATGCATGACTCGCGACTTGCCAATTCTTTGAAATTGAATGAATGCTTCTTCAGTTTTCCGGGAAAAAAAAGGTAGAACGACATTAAACGTAATTTTTCTTAGTAGTTTTCTTCATAAGGCCTGAAATGTCTCTTTTATAATCAACACCAGGAGAACTTCTCACGTGGCTGTGGGTTGCATGTGTTGGTTTTATATAACCCAACTACAAATAATTGAACGTCGCCCGCGTATTGTTTTAATCGAGGATGATGAAACCTACACTGAACTGGCTCCTCTGGATCTGCTCTCAGTGCTTAGGACAGCCTGGCACAAACGCAGCGAGCGAGAGTGGAGGCAGGACTTGTCTTTGAAACCTCCCCAGTGAACTTTAGAGCTGCTTCTCTCTCACAGTGCTTCGCCACCACACAGTCATTTCAGCACACTGTTTGTTCCTGTTGTTTCCCTGCAGCTGTGGTCTCACATTCTTTAGTTGTGGTTGCTTTCACTGTTTACTTTGATGTTGGAACTCCTTTCTGCCATTTAAAAAAAAAAATAAAAACATTCTGCTCTTATGCTCAGTTCCATCATTTTAATTTGTGTTATTACTTGAAGGTTTGCATTCGCTAATGTTTCTCATACCGTCCGTTGCTGCAGCTCCTCTTTTCAGCCTCTGTCTGAAACACTTGGTTTAAGCTCCTGGGTCTTGAAGACTCCTTCCTGCTTTAGCCATAGTCTGCTCTGATTGGCCAGCTGGCCCACACTGTTGTGATGGCTTTACCTTGCTTTGTTAGGGGGCGTGTCAGACTAGCAGTTAGCCGTGCATTATGCAAATGTGAGGCATTGTGATGTCTGACGAGGTGTTTTCCCGAGCTTCAGTGTTTTCTGTGCGGCGAGGAGCTCCCTTTACCGCAGAGTTTAGAATTGTTTTGCTCTCCAGAACTTTTACAGTAACTCAAAAACTAGAGAACTGAACAAACCTCATATGTCTCCTTTAAACCTGCTCTGAGTGTCTCTGAATGAATGGATTTTGAGGATTGTTGGACATGTTTCTTATAAAGGAAGTGGGAAAACCCCCTTTTTTAAAACCCTTTAAATGTAATTAAAGAAGCTCAATTTACCCTACTTTATGAATTCACCTGTGAGAGGCACAGGCCAATCTCACAACTTCATCTCTTTCATCAACTTGACCCGAGCCCCAGTGTCTGTGGGAATTGGCTCTTGGTGACAATAACCATGAGATAGGTTGGTGATTTTGTGGAGATTAGCTCAGCTGTCGTGCTGCAAGATAAAGATTATCTTTCGGCATTGGCACCAATCTACAGATTGCCCTGTCTATGAAATAAGGCAATGTGAATGATTAAATGGACAGAGGACGTCCTCCTCTGTACTGCATTGTATCATGGGAAGGAAAGGTCATTCAATATATATGGAAATCGTTACTGCCGTCTGTGATTGCAAGGCACAGCTTATATAGTTTTCAGGAACTGAGAACGAAAGGTAGAAATGACCAAGTCGGTCTGCGGTACAGTGTCGTCTTTATATTCCGTGAAGAAACTGTTTTCTTAATCCCCCTCCTCTGAAAACGGTCTCAGTGGAGTCCCCTGGGTTTCAAAGCGTCCAATCTCTCTCCGCCCTGTGAGCAGTGATGAGGGCTTTTTGTTGAGGTGAAGAAACAAGGTCAGCATGAGATGCAATTACCCCCCCTCCCGCACAGGCACCAGAAACATGACTTTATGACGGACTCGTGCTGGCGATACAAGCTGTTGTACAGCTGTTATTTCTATTAAGAATAACAAACTTCACAAGGAAGAATAAACCGAGCAGAGAGAAGGCAATGTGGATCTGTGGCCGTGCACTACTTTGGAGCTCAGTTGTGGAGGAAGCAGCCCGGCTGTAAGAGTGAGTTTCGACATGAGTGTAATGTCGGAGGACAGGGCCGTGGCAAGATTCTCACGGACACCCGCTCACTAATGTATCCCCGACCCCTGAAACAAATGACCCAAATACTCAGTGAATCAAGACGTTTGGCTGACAGAGCACTGCAGATGTAGTGTTGCTTACACAGAGGTTGTTATTATTGCAGCTTACAACAAAGCCGATAAGGAGCGGTGTTACAGCAGTTGGCGTCATGTGTTTGTGCGAGGGAGATCTGTGTGCTCGCACAGATGAGTGACCTGGGATATTTATCTGGGTGTTGCTCTTAGTCGAGAGCTGGGTGTTAAGATTGTTGTTGGTTAGTTCTTCTTAACTCCCTCATTGACCTAAAATTGATTCGGTAACACCGGGTTTTAGAAAATACCAAGTAGGAGCTTGCAGCCGTGCACGACGAGACAAAACCTCGACATGGAGAAATGAGCCTGTTGGTTTAAATCAGGGCAATGTGATCTTTGCACAGATGCATAGTCGCTGCGTCTATATTTGCAGATTAGAAAACAAAACGATGCAGAAAAGATGAATTCATGTTTACATTTTACATAGAAATTGGCTATTTTCTTGATCCAAATTCTATATATGTGGTTCTATTTGTGTTTAGGGTTTAGGGTTGAACTATAATTTATTAATAATGACATCTTGGGAATCATTTGCCTCTAAACATCCATCTCAGTCGGGCTCTAGTGCAAAATATTCTGCAGCGCTATTTCTCCAGGGTCGAGGAAACATAAGCCATTAAATCCTGACATTAAACATGCATTAATTAAACCCTGGTGAATGGGATCTCGTGCACACATTTACTGACGCTGCGAAGCTGCAGATGACTCGCTGCGGCTCAACGCCAGCTCCTCGCCATGGTCACACCGCTCACCTCTCTCAAAAATTAATGGCCGAGTGAGAGACTGTCGGATCCTGAATGAGCTGGCCCTCAACCAGCTGCAACAAAGCACCACAGGAACGCCCAAGCCAGTGGGGGGAGGAGGTCTCCGAGCAACAGCCAGTGGTGGCATGCACATTCAGCTATTGACTTAGCCTTTATTCGGAGCCCTTGTGCGGTTGTCAGATCCCCTCCAGCAATCTCCGTGCGGAGCGAGGACCTCTGCCATGCCTGCTCATCTCTATCTTTCCCTCATGTCTCAAGTTATCATCGCTGCTACAAACTCATCAGCCTCAAAGGAAGTGAGCATCTGCTTCTGTTCGAGATGTTTTGAAAATGGAATCGCCGGCTCGCCCTTTCACTACGGTGTCAGGGAAGCTTTTGAATAGTCGAGCGATAATGGAAGTGTTACCTCGAGGTGTGGGTAGCACACACAATGTGTGAAATGTAAGCAGAGGTTTCACACAGGAAAGATTGCCTGGAGCAAGGAAAATAAGCCCGTCTATATGGCTCTGTCAGCAGCAGGGAGTAATAATGGAGTTAAAGAGTGGTGAGGTCCAGTCACCAGCCACATCTATCAATCTAACGATCAATCAGTCAGACTCACACCACCTAATTACAAGCCAAGGAATGAGTTGCAATCAAAAGCCACATCGACTCGTGAGTAGAGGCAGGTTATACACAAAATAAACGAGTTTGTATGACATGTCATTTGACCACAGCTGAAGGCAAAGAGTGTTCATGGTTCTGTTGAGCAGCCTCATTCAAAGACGGAGTGAAAAGCCTGCTGTCAAAGAGAGGGACGACTATTTAAATGCTGGGTTTACAGTGCACACTTGAAAACCGTTAAAGGCATGTTCCTCTGATTTGATGGTAAAAAGGGTCAAAAGTAAGGGTGTGAATGATATTATATTAAAGCATATGATCGGCCACTGAAGTGAGACATTTATTGATGCCATAATAAGACAAATTTAGCAGTTAGTAGAACCCTTGTGACTATTTGTCAGCAGAGAATTTCTTCGGTTAAGGTCAGCCCCTCGATATGGTCATTTATTGTGGCAGAGGTTTGGCAGCCGGATCATCTTGTGCCACTTTCCGTTAAACCAGAGCATGAAAAGTGTCTGAACCCTCTGCTCCAAATTACCTTCTGTTAAATAACACAACAGGCAAACTGCTGGAGCAGCTGAATACGAGCGGCAGTTCATAATGTGACTCTCCCTCACTTCATATTGTTATGACAGGCTTTCCAAGCACGAGCTTCTGGCTATCAGATGTCAACATCTGTCTGTGTGTGCTTCAGAATCCTTGTGTGTCTGCCAGAACAAACACAACCAGTGCTGTTAATACCCTCCTAATGTAACTTGCTGATATGTTTAATGAGAAAATTATCTTTCAACCCCTTGTCTGACATCTGTGTCCTTTGTACAACAAGAAGTCTCCATTTGTGTGTCGGAAGTTATCAATTACTGCAGTGCCACTTTTAAGTATTACTTTTACAGAAATGAAGTGCGTGTCTCATTCCAGTGCAGACACAACGTCCAGCATTGTCCCCGCGTCTGCTTTGTCATTTCATTTTCAATCTGACAGGAAATATCCGAGCTTGTCTTTGTGCCTGAAACAACAGGAGTCCAGATTTGCATGTATTCTGAAGTAATTCCCTGGAGAAGAAGAAATCATAATTAGCTAATTAAAGAAGGCTTAAGCGAGGGCCAGTGTGAAAGAGTGGCAAAGTAGATTAGTGGAAATTTGCATGTGCTGATACTGAAAATGCAGGAAAATGTCTGATGTTTCATTTCTATTTATGGAGGATGATCTATTGTCGAGGCCGCGCTCGGAACCAGATGCTGCTTTTTTTTTTTTAACAGTTTGTTGTTTGAGGGTGTCTCACAAGTCGCTTTCAGAAACTCTCCGTCTCATTGTCGGTTTATCCCTCAGTTAAAAGTGAGCAGTGATATCCCAGCCTCGAGTGAAAGCAAAGCCTGCGCTGCTGCAGTTCATACACACACACACACTTGTAAGCACATCTGCCAGCAGCTAAGGGCTGGTGTTGAACACAATCCCGGGTAATTACATGAAATCGGAGGGATTGTTCATTGTCTCGAGCTTTGTGATCTGGACATTGTCCCCGTCTCCTCCTGGCTCCGTGCCAACTCAGGGTCTTACCACTAACAACAGTTGGGGGGAGGGAACCCTTAATATGGAAATGGCATTAATTACTGGGCCTATACAACAGATGTGACCTTCAGCCTCCCCACTCGGCATAAATACTCATCTCATGAAACAACAACAAAAACCACGGGGCTCAAGTATAAGATAATATTTGCAGTGCTTGCTGTTTCTTTTATGCAGATGAGGTTTTTGTTATTATGCAAAAGCTTTTTAACAAAAATATATTAACGTGGATGAAGCCTTTGCAACAGTCCAACAGCCGTGCAATGAAACAATGCAAAGGGCTGAGTGTGTGCGGCGCAGTCGCTTCAAACGCTGTTAGATATTAAATGGGATCCGTTAAATCCAGATTAAGTCAAATCTACGAGGGATTTAGAAGTGGGACAATTAGGTAGGAAGTTGTAATTGTATAAATCTAGCAAAACCCTATAGTGACCATTTGTCAGCAGAGGATTCAAGGACAAGCCCTTTCAATTCACGATGGAAATGTTGGAACAAAGAAATACTGGCTCAGGTATCAAATCGTTTTTTGCAGTGTTTGATATCTTTTTATGCAGAAGATGATTTCTTATTATGCACAAGGTGTTACAGTCACACTCTTGCACTGGCTCACCGGTGCTTGTCAGTGTGTCAGAAATGCTTTGGTAACTCAACTCCCTGTTGCAGGTAATCAAATTTTCCAATCACACATTTGAAAGATAATCTAAATTCACCTAAAATAGCCTTGGACTAAAAAAAAAACCTCAAACCTCCACGGCTTCAACAATCCCCACATCTTCATCATTGACTTGTCAGAAACCAGCATTTACCACCTCAGCGGCTGATTTCCCCCCAAAATCTCTGTCGGCCATCGGGCAGTTTACCAGGCTGCAGATTCCACTGAGCTCTGCTGATTATCATATTAACACATCTTTTGTGCTTCGATTTCCCAGTGCTGGCCCCAAAGGAGACAACATCTATGAGTGGAGGTCGACCATCCTGGGACCCCCGGGCTCCGTGTACGAGGGAGGCGTCTTCTTCCTGGACATCGCCTTCACGCCAGACTACCCCTTCAAACCCCCCAAGGTCAGGAGATGTTACCGATAAAATATTTGTATGCGGTTATATCTGAATTCTATTTATACATATATAGATTTATATGACTTTCTACACAGGATCTGGCCAGCCTGGGAAATTGTGGTGAAAATATCTGGGTCATTTAATGATGTGGAAAGAAAATGTAACTAAGATTGGCCTGTAGAGATACACACAGTATAGTCACACACATTTTCCGTAAGTCACAATATGTATGTGTTGTGCAGGATAATCAGCAGTTATGAATATGACCTTGTGGACTGCCGAGCAGATGCAGAGCAACATTAGCGTTTCATTGTGGGCCGTGTTTCTCGTTACCTGATTAATTATGAGTCCGATATTTACTCTTTCCAGAGAAATATGCAGCTGTTGAGCAGCTTAAGGCTCCGCAATGCTCACCTGCTTTTACTCTGAAAATCACCACCGGCTTCAGTCAACACATATTTAAGTTTTTTTATGTTTGCTCATTTAAAAGGGACAATGCACATTAATTAACATGCAAGTGTTTCAGTGTTTTATCCTATTTGTTGAAATCCTCGTCACGCACCGATAGCCGGCAATAGATAAAGTCATCTGCCAATAAGCTGGTGTCTGTGGCCCTGCAGGACTTTAATAAACACAACTGACTGAAAGGATTCGCTGTTGTTTGCTTGATCAGACTCTAATGTTCAGGATGTGTTGTTCAAAGAAGTTCCAGTCGGGTTGAGTATGATTCAAATCACCAGGATAATCCTGATCCCTTCAGAATTGTGGATTTAGATGGATTACAGGAGCAGAATGTGATAGAAAATTGGTCAAATAATACAACATCTGTATCATGTAGTGTGATTACATGTATTTAGATTTGTGTTACTGTGATTAAGTAGAAGAAATAGACATTAGTCTGCCCTTAGGAAAGTAAAAGAATAATCCCCCTGATAGCCGAAGGACAAAAGTAGTATATTTCTTTGAAACGCTCGTATCTCACTGTATATTTATCACCGTGTCCTCAGAGTTGACCCCGTCCGTCTCTCTGAGAGGACGCTGGCGGCTGTTTCAGGGTCATCTTCAGGCTCGTAGACGTCATCACAGAGGGACTTTGTGCCTGTTGACGATGCTGTGCAGGACAAGACAAACACGTTTTCTGTTGCCCTTTCCCTGTGCTTCCTCTTGAAAGTAGTTAAGCTATGCAAAGCACCTCAGCCATGCATCTTGTTTTTCAAAGAGCGGCGCTGGAGCACGTCTGCTCAGGTGTATTTGCTGCAGGGAAAAGGACAAATGAGAATGAGAAAGTTTGTATTGTTGTAGTTTTCTGTGTCTTCAAAGAAAACCACTTAAAGAGGCCTCACACTGGTTTCACTTGCTGTTCTTCACATTGCTAGAAGCCAACATTGTGATGTGTCGTCTTCAGAGAACTGCTAGTCCTCATTTAGTGATTTAGAAAAGTTTGTATCCCGATCTGAGTTATCCAGTCCAATGTTGCTTTGAAAAACTGGTACCAGTAAAATGGATTACTTGATCCTGGATAGTAAAACATAGGAGTCTAGATTTTTCTAATTTAAAATCAAATCTTGTTGTCTTTCCAAGTTGACATCTCCGTCAGTGTCTCCCATGTCCATGGCTCCTCTTTTCCATTCAGGGATATTCGTATTCTTCCAGTTTCACGTCTGTTGTTTGTTAGAAACGCCATCAAGTCCAGCACAGACAGTTTGTGTTATTTACCACAAAATAGCCGATAATCCCCGAATAAAATTTAGTCTGTATTATTTAGCTTTTTTTTGTTGTCAAATCCTTTTGCTTTTCTGTGACCCAGTTCTGAACAGATGAATGGATGGACAGATGCAGTGTGACTGTGACTTTTGTGCATGTTGATGAGAGAAATGAGGAATCAATTGAAAGAAACCGTCATAGTAAGAGAATAGAGCTTTAAACATCGCCCTGGTGTCACGGTTGTTGAGTTAGTCCTGCAGATTTGGGTTTTTTTTTTCACGGCTCTTGTCTGAAGAACTGTTGTGATCTGAGCTGGAAATCTGTGTCGTGCTGCATCCTGACCCGCTCGGTGCTCAGCCGGCGAACGACTCCTTTTCTTGTTTTACGTGCCGTGTTGTCTGCAGAGTACTCCAGCCACGTTGAGTGGATGTCATTATTGAACACACAGACTGTCGGGGCCAATCTCCCTTTTTAGTTTGCACTGCACCCAATTACCCTTTCACTTGGCCTTCATTTTCTCCCTCCTCTTTCTCTCTCCCTCGCTCTCTGTTATGCACACCCCTCCTGGTGCTCGCCGCCCTCTCCTCTCCCTCGCTCTCCCTCTTTGTGCTGTGTAACCACCAGCTCTGTGTTTGACAGCAGACTCAAACAAATCCACAGGCCCTGGCCCAGCTTTCTGTAGCCAGAGGGGCTTGAGTGTTTCCGCCCCTTCAATACCTCCTACCCCTCTGACACACTATGATCTGCAGCCAAACCCCCCTACACACACACACACAGACTCCTCGGCCTGTAGCTGCCATGCACTCCCTCGCTATAGAAACGCTCCAGTGAAGCTGGGTTGCTGAATGCACTTGGGAATTTTGGAATCCAGAACCTGACTTGCTTTTAAAATCTCTCAAAAAGAGAAAAACAAAAAGTCCTCTCGCTCGGCCTGACAAGTTCGCCAGGTGGATGAGTTCCTGCTTCTGAAGCCGGGCCAGCGGAGGAGCACTGTGTCTGCAGAGGGTTATTTATAACATCCTGCTCCCGTGCAATTTTTTTTGGGGGGATGCCAAGGCTCATTAGAGGTTTCCTCTGGGGGGTCAGGGTCAGGAGGGGCCAGATGTTGGTGATTGGAGCAAACAGAGGTGTCAAGTGTCAGGACCAAACAGATGTCAAGCTCAAACCCAGGCCAGGGCGCAGCACATAAACACCCCTGTGCTGGGAGGGTGATTGCTTGTTGAGGGTATTTTTTTTTTAAGGAGAGAACAAATCCAGGTACCGTGCTACAGGTCACATTTTGAGGCTAACCACACAGCAGGGTTTACCGTGACGAGTAGAGGAATTCATTTACAACGACAACAAAACCATTATTGTTGTGGTGCTTCGTGCTGCCCTCTGTTGGTCGATCTAGATTCAGACACGTGAGAATTGGTTCAGGAGGTTTTACTGAATGTTGATGGAGTAAATGGAGCTAGAAACCTAGAAAATGGATTGATTGATAATCCCTTATTGTTTATTAGATGTGTGTAGTGTGTCTTGCAGCTCCATGGACACGTAAACATAAAATACACAACTCAAGACAACGCCAAACAGTATAATTCACTGAATGTAATAAAATCCCGACCCTTCAGACATATATTTCTGAAAAATGCTGAGTGTCCCTCTGTGGAGAAATCAAAACAGATGCATTGTCCTGGTTCCTGATGCTGATCCCTCAGTGTTAATGTGAATAAAGGTGAGACGGGAGTGAAAGGTGAGACGGGAGTGAAAGGCTCACTGCGGCTTTTAACTGTCGTCCACGTCTCGCCTGTAATTACTCCCAGGTATAACAAGCCTCTCAACCTGCCAGGAAGTGTTCTTCCTTCAAGGCCTGAAAACTCATCTCCTGGAGTCATCCGGAGTCACATTTTATCCCGTCCATATTTTTTTTTTATCTCATCTATTGTTTAACACCCTCTTATCACAGGTCATTTAAAACCCTCGTCTTAACTCTGTCGTGTCTCTGCAGATCTCTTTTTCCTTCTGTGGTCGTACACATGTAACAGGGATCGTCTCCATAAAGCCGGGGTTCTGACTGTGAATCTCATTATCGTTAGTTTCTTTAAATGCTGGCAGTTATGGCCGCCTCATTAAAGCCTTCTAAATACTGTGTTCTGAAAAAGACAATCAGCAAACGGTTGATTGGTTGAAGTAGCAGCTGAATTAATCTGCATGAAAGATTTGGAACAAACTCCCACTTAATGCATCCTCGTTCAAAATGTATTTTTATGGTAATGTTTTTATTCAATTTATTGTATTCTTAACAAGGTTACAGATTTGATTGTTTAAGAATCCTTTAAAATCTACATATGTTCATGTTTTTAAACAGTGAATGACACACTTACAGTAGTAAATCTGTCTTTTAGCCATTTTGTTTGTCTACATAAATACAATTTGATTGATTGATTAAAGGAAAAGTTCAGATTTGTCTTTTCTTGCTAAAAAAGTTGAATAAGAAGTTAAATATCATTGTCTTATTTATACATTAAATATTAATCTGAAGCCACTTTTACACAGAAATCCTTTTTGCTTGTTTACACTCAACCAAACTAATGGCCATATTGATGCTGAGATATTCAGATCAATATTCATATCATAAATCAAAAGCTTTAATTAATTCAGTTAATAATTGTTAGTGACTGTTGCAGAGCATCTCAACCGCACAACCCCGGGTCCAGATGTTCTATTTACCAAGTTACTATGTTGCTGAGATTGTATTTACACCACCAGTGTCACATAATTAAAATTCTGCCTTCTTGTTATTTATTCAGTGAGTAATGCTAATCTGCATTTTGTCCTCTTGTGTGTGTGCAGGTGACATTTCGCACGAGGATCTATCACTGCAACATCAACAGTCAGGGGGTGATCTGTCTGGACATCCTGAAGGACAACTGGAGCCCCGCCCTCACCATCTCCAAGGTGCTGCTGTCCATCTGCTCCCTGCTCACAGACTGTAACCCAGGTGAGATCCTCATCCACGTATACCAGTGGTAATATGAGACTTCTGTATAAAGTAGATCTGTGACTCCGCAGTTAGTTGCGTTTCAGATCAGATTTAAATGTTATTTGTTTTCATACTCAAGTCCTCAAGTTGACACACTGGTCCACACTGTTAAACGATGTATTAAATAAGCCACGAGCGCTTCCAGCTCTCGTTGTTTCCCAAGGCCGAGGAGCGCTGACACGTCTCTCTCACAGTTTAGCTTGAACTTATAAATAATAAAACCACACTTTCACTGCAGAAAAAGAGCAAGTGACACAGGATGATTCTTCAATATACGACTAATATCATCATTTAAGATGGTGTAGAAAGAACAACAATTATCAATTTACTTTCTTAGCTTGAGAACAAATTGTCCCACATCACTCCTCCGTCGTAAAGCAGTGGAGGGAATTAAGGTAAGAAAGAACAAGAAGATGTTGTGCTGCGTTACTCGTCGTCTTCAATATAATATGTATATGAGTCTAATGGAGGTCGGCCAAGAGCAGAGAATTAACCTACAGTCGTTTTACGCTTCAACCCTCCCCCCCTCGATCGTTCTCCAGTCGCTCGCTGCTCCTGAGGGGATTTCTTTGCTTCTAATATGATAAACTGGTCATTGATTCAGCTGAATTTGAGAGCATGTAATCAAGTCCACTGAAGGTCACCATAATAAAATGAAAGCTACATCCGTCCCCCGGGCGAAGACGCCTACAGTCGAGCAGCAGCATCGCAGTGAATCTGGCGGATGGTTTTAATCAGCCGAGTTGACAGAGTGTGGTTAGAGAACGGAAGGAACCCGTTGTCAGGTTTAATTCTGGTCAAACTGCTTTTCAGAAAAATGCTTGAAGCTGCAAAAGATAATTTTGTGGGTGATGAATGTGAGATTTAAGAAACTGTCAAAAGGGGGAAAATACACAACTGAAAACGTTTGTCCGTACGCTGAGCTGCAGATTAAATTAACTCTTAACTTAAAGTACAGTATTATCCCTTAAAATTTTGGGTCACATAACATTTCCGTTCTGTGAATATTCCCTCCGGTTTTCATTCCTTTCTACTGAAACATAAACGAGGGACAAATTCAAGTGAGCGTTTCCTCTTGTGCTGCGACGTCCAGCTCCAGCAGATTCACAGGTCAGAGGTCACCCCTGTTGAACTTTAAATCTGCTGGTGTTAGTTTGTCCAAAAGAAACACTGCAGCTCTGTGTCTGGAAAGAGAGAAATTAATATTCCAGCATTTTAAACAATGTACTTATCACAACACCAGACGAACAAACAACACATGAAACAACACGTCAGTTTCTTTACCGGTGCAGTGATGGTATTTATTGGAATGGGGAAGTGATGTGGTCATGATGCACAGATCGGATCCCAGTGGGTTCATTAACACCTGCACTAACATCTGGTTCCTGACACAGGTTGCATGTTAATGGTGTGATCACAACACCAGTTCTGAATGTCAGCCAGTCAAACAGCCAGTCGGGCTGTTTACACCTGCACTCATCGCTATTAACAGATTCTGTGTGGTGCAGAAATACTCAAACATGTTATAATACATAGACATGTAATGGCTCGGTGGTGTTACTTCATCAGTGATGCTGATGCTGCTGTAGGAATCAGGGTCTGATGTCACCTGTCCGCTCTGATTGGATCAATTCACTTGTCGTTATTGACTACTCTTATAAAAATGTTATTAAATGTTAACATATGAAGCTGTTGTAAAACTGTACTAGAGTAGAAAGTACAGATATTTGATGATGAAGTGTAGTAAAAGTGAAAAGAACCTGGGGAAAAAATCTACTTGAGTACAAATACATGAAACATGTCTTTTGAGTGTTTGGTTATGTTTACACATCTAATACTTTCACCAGCTTTGTCTCGTGGCAGCTTCCACTGGATCCAACCAGGATTTGATCATTGACTGAACATCAGCTCACTCTCTCTCTCTCTCTCTCTCTCTCTCTCTTTTGTGCCTTTCAGCCGACTCCCTGGTGGGAAGCATCGCCACACAGTACCTGACCAACAGAACCGAGCATGACAGAATAGCCAAACAATGGACGAAGAGATACGCCACATAGAGTCCCTGCCACCGAGCGACCTCCCACCCCCCTTTACCCCCTCGCCCGTCAGTGTACCTCTCTCTACCTCTCTCTCTCTCTCTCTCCCTTAGTCTGTCAAAGCACACTCACTAAGTGCAACGGTAAAACCCGTCCCCCTCCCCCTCATCACCCTCCTCCCTCCCCCAACATTTTATCTACCTTTTCTGTGTAAAACAAAAACAACAAAAAAAAAATCAAACAACAAAAAAAAAAAAGTCCTCTGTTCCTTGTTGACTTGAAAGCTTCTTTTTTATACAAAGAGTAGATTGGGATTTTTATTTTCCAATATCTGAATGTTGGAAGTATTGTATTGGAGAAAAAAAAAAACAGAATATTATAATTATCATACGCATCGTCCTCCAGCTCTACAGTATGTATTCTCATTTTCTTAGTGGCACCTGGAACAAACATGCAGAATATATGCTTTTACTTTGTTTTCCTTGTTTTTTTTCTGTATTCGTCATCCATATGTTATCTGCATGGAACAGGAAGGTTTGCGTCAATGGATCCTTCATGCTTTTTAACCTCCTCTGATTTTGTTTGTACTGTATGTATTTTTTCAAAGGCTTTTGAGGCAGACCACAAAAGTATAGGTCTGCCTGTGAAAGAGGCAGGACTTGTATATTTACTGGCTACCCGCCACCTTCTGCGATCGCAGAGTGGTTTGTTGTGCACTTGTATTACTGAAGCACCCAATAAAACACACTGTGGTTGGCTTGTGAGAAAACACCCGCTCGGCTCCTGTCTGCGATTTGTGTTCGGCGACGCTCCTCAATTATTTACACCTCCTCGGTGATCCTTCTCGGTGATCCTCCTCGGTGCCAGTCTCTCCTCACCACTGCTTTTATGCCTCACGCACACACACATGATTATAAAACTTTACAGCTGGAAACATCATCTCAAATATACAGTGTTCCTGATCACACTCTGTATCTGCTTCACTCGGGTTTGACACATTACGGCTGATTCTTGTAGTTTTATTATCTGTAGCTAGATGGTTTTGAAAATCTGTCACATGGAAAAACATCTAAAATTACATGGAGGGACAGATGTGAACTGTTGTTTAGTTGTATTCATTCATAAAGACATCACACACTAATGAACATTTCTGTAAATGTGCTGATATTGGCCAACTGGCTCATTTGTGTGCTCAGGCGATGATCAGGAGCCAAAGAGTAAGATTGTGGAGTGAGAATTAACAAACTGAAGTCATCTTAATCAAATGGTTCATTCTTTAATTTAGCCATGTACACAGAGTCTGTAGGGACACATAGACCATAGACACATCAAATATATATCACAATGAATGTCATATTTCTTTTAAGTATAAAGATTGATTTTTTTTCTGAGGTCAATCAAAATGTATTCTACCTCCTCACTGTGCAATTCATAAGCATATTGACACACATTGGATTTTTGTTATATCGCTATTGTTGAATATTAAATTGTGAAAATTATTGATTTTGTTTTATTAGCCATACTTGAGCAAACAGTGTGATAAGAATTACCTAAAATGACAGAAACCATCTTTGAGAAAAGAAATAACTTAACTTGAGCATTGCATACAGATGTTTTGGCTTCACTTTGGGCAGCTGTCATGTCGTCCATCTTTACAGAGTAACAGTCTGTGGTGATGAAGATGTGTGCACGTCAGGTTTTGGCCCTGACACAAATATCTAATCTATGACATGTGTTGCCATGAAATATTTGCACAAACATTCCTGATTCACACGCACAATGAATCCTTCTCTGCCTTTTCCACTTCTCAGAAATAACTCCACATCCATTTGAGGCTTTGGTTCAAATTTTTTGGTTCAGTAAAAAAAGCCAGACTCTTGTTCTTGTTAAATATTTACCGAGAAGCAACATCAGATAAACACAGAGACAAGAATCTTGGGTTACGAGATAAGAGCTGCACCGACGTGCCTCGATGCATTGAACATACCTGCACATACCGTTTGTACATATGCAAACATACCTAGAGATTTCGTGCACTTCTGATAATAAAACTAACTTCTTCTGACATCTCAGACTAAATTTTAACATTTCCTGCCTCTGCCCTTTGTTCTGAATAAATCATATCCAACTGAGGAAGTAATAAATGTCTTTGAGGGAACACACAGAGTGCCGGGTCCTTCAGGGAACGCCGAGCAGCTATTTCCGCTGCTTTGTTGTAACTGTGATAAATGAAGCAAAGAATGATCATTTAGAAGTAGGACAGCTGGGAAAGCAGGAATATTCTCACCTTCAATATTAGATTTAATCCACAAAGCACATGAGACGATTGTTGACAATATGCACAAAGTGACTCGTTAAAGAAAAGACAAGATGTGTATACGTGTAATTCAGTGTAATGGTTTTAGAGTTTTCTTTTAATATACAATTTGCTAAAATCAGTGAAAATTTAGTTTTATCTTTTACTTTCTCTCTTGTAATAAAGAATATTGAATATTTCACAAGGGTTAAAGTGTTTGAATGAGAACCAGGTTTTTAAACAAGTTTTTTAAAGGATAATAAGAAAACGGGGAAGTAAAAATGCGTAAAAAACAAAGCAGGACGTATTGAGATGGATTTCACTGATCATGCTTTGACATATTATATTATAAATGAGGCTTTAGAGTCTTTCCTGATTGGCCGGTGATGTGCATAAATAATAAGCCGTCCATTAGCCGGTTGGAGAGCCAGCAGCAGGACGTCTGCCAAACTGGCTGCAGCCTCCACACCTGCAGTGATGGATGCTGGGATAATAACAGCGGATGTACAGTAAACTTGGCAAAGATCAGATGGAGGGATTAGGTTGACGTGTTGCAGTTATACAGTGTGTCTCAATAAATAAGACTTAAATCTACTGTATATCAAGTGGCTCTGCTTTGACTCCTTAATGTGTCTGGCCTTTATGCCAGAGATTAAAGGGATATAGATTTCGTCATTTAACGCCACGGTGAATCATGGCTTCGTAGGTGTAATCATTCTACAGCTTCGTTGACGTGTTGAAAGGTTCTTTCTTTCTTTAAAAATTTAAAGAAACATGATGGGAAATGAATAAAAGCAAAGAGTTGAGAGCATGCTTCTGTCAAAATATTGACACAGCGGTGTTCAGTCTAACAAGATTACCCTGTTAACCTTTTCAGCTCGTGTATCCCCGCGCAGGTAACTGTGCATAATGTTCCTCATGCCTCATTTCATCACTGCGAGGCAACGTTTCCACCTCACAAATCTCTTCATTTCTTATTTACCAAATCCGATGCAGTCCAGATACGCTTGTGTTGAAATGCAGCGCTGAGTGATGTCCCTTAATTTAACAGATCGAAAAACCACCCACATTAACAAGCTCTTATCTGATGCTTGCAATATTCATATTTTCATGTCTCTGGTGCAACAATGATAACGGGTGAGTTATGAGTAATTCTGACAGGATACCACGAGCCTGTGGTCAGCTCAGGTGGTTTTTCAGTTTCCATCGATGGTCAATGATGCAGCAGCTTAGTCATAGCTGGAGTTTAAATTCAATCTACTGAATGGAGTACACAACACAATCACACTTTCCCTGCAGCGAAGGAGTTGCTTAACAACCAACTGTTAATTAAACTTCATCAAATGTATGAATACAAACCTAGCATCAGAAAAATGAAGTGAAAGTAAAAAAGGTTGAAGAATTAAGTTATATATCGTTAAATTACTATTCATTTTAGCAGCTTTCTACTGTTGTAATTGGTGTTGTATAGGACTGCAACTAATGTTCATTTAAATTGTGTATTAATGTGCTTAGTATTTATTATCTGACTGTAAATCTAAACTGAAAATAGTGAGAAATGCTTCATGAGTTCAAATCAACTCATAACTATTAAATAAATGACGCTGATAACATGAAAGAATCCAGAAATGTTCCTGTTATTCATTATTTCAGTTTCCACAGATTAAATATTACAGCAAATGTCCAAATAAGTCAAAACTCACAGGTTTGACCTCCTGTTGCAAACACGTGCTGTTATGCATCCTCCGTACAGAAGCTTTAATTTAATGCAATGTCAATAAAGATTAAAAATATAAAGAGGTTATTGGACATTTGAAACCGAGCCGGACCCGGTATCACCTCCAGACGGGGACCGGTGCTGCTCCGCCGCTGCAGCCGCGGGAGGCTACTTCCGTTCCGCAGAGGGCGACAGGCAGCAGCCAGCGAGACTGTGGCGGAGCTCCAGACACAATAGACGGGGTAAGTTGCACTAGACAGGGGGGGATACGCGGTGGTTCGCTGGGGGTTGGCCCGCGGAGGACGAGCGGGCCCCCGGGGGTCCGTGCGTGTCTCCGGCCGAACTCCTCGGTTCGTTCGTGGGGTTTTTTTTTTAAAAAAAGACGAGGAAACAAACAAACACGGTGCTGAGTTGGTGGCACGGAAAACGGGCTCCGGCTATGTGCTGGCGCGGAGTGTTCCCCGGCCGCTCTGTGTGTATGTATGTGTGTGTGTTTGTGCGTGTGATAGACGGGTTTAATGTTTCCGTGTCGCCCTCAGATTTAAAGATGTCTTTCATTTATTTTTAAACGCACACCACCACCGCACCGAGTCCCGCAACCAGGACGACCGACCCCCGCGCTCATTCCACCCCGTCGTCGGCCCCACTTGATGGGGATGCTTAGCAAAGCAGGTTCCCCCAGCTGCGCTACTCCAAGAAGTAGCCACATCCCTGAAGTCGTCGGGCCCGTGTGTGTGTGTGTGTGTGGGGAGTTGAGGAGGGGGGGGGGTTAGCATCGTGTACCCCGGGCTTCACCCCCACGATGACGCCAACACTGACCCCGTTACGTTTATTAGTATTTAATAAATAACCTGGCAGCGTTAGCGTGAGCTGAGCTGGTGGTTGCCCGAGCTGTTAGCTAGCTCGGCGGCTAAAGGCTGCTCGTTCACCGTCACGCAAACGTTAGCTAGAACAGCTTTGTTAGCGCCCCCCCCCCCCTCATTTACAGTTAACCAGGGGATTAATTTACCAGGTTAGATTTCAATTAAGACTTAAAGTGTAAATATGTCAAACAACAACATGTCCATCGTTCATGTGCTCGAGTTAAAGAGCAGATGTCTGAGGCTGGAATCACAAGAAGACCTTTAAATTCACTTCAATCATGATAAACATTAAAAAGCCCCAAATTATGATAATTCCCTTATTATCCCCTCATCACTATGATGGGGGTGAGGTGTTGAGTCCACAAAACACTTCTGGAGTTTCAGGGGGTTAAACGGCGTTGGAACCGAATCCAAAACAACTGAAGTCAACGGTGACCAATGATTCAAACGTTAAAAAACAACATAAAATAAACGATTCTGCTCCTGTGATGTCATCCAAGCGTCTTTTACATCATACGACGTCTTTTACATCGTGTCATTAGCCTGAACGTCCTCTGTGATCCACGCGTGAACCCGAAGATAACAGCGGACGTTCAAATTGAAAACATGGAGTAAATGAAGCTGTTTTCGAGAATTTTTCATTTTTTAGGTGAACTATCCCTTTAAACTTTAAATACCTCACAGAATAAACTTTACTTCCCGTTTACTGACCAAAGTTTGACAGATAATAATCACCCGTGAGGGAAGAAGCAGCCTAAAGTTACGTAACAACAACATGAGTTTATTGAGGTTACGTATTTTTGGCACGCTTTTTCCAGTGTTGAACAATAATTCCCCCCCGAAAATGAAGTCGTTGATTATCGAGCGTGAGTCGAAGAAGCTGCAGAAGGATCGTCTGATTATATCAAAACTTCAAATCAAATTTAGTCATCGTGGTTTGCATCTTCATTATTGAGTATTGCTCTCGACCAATCACAAGTCGGTCTCGGCTGTCAATCATGAGCTTTAGCCCTGTTTTTATAGAACCAAATAACAGATTAAAACCAAATTTACCAGGAAACATTAGAACTTGAACAAAACTACGAAAAACTTGTTTGACGTGTAGGTTGACTTTTTTTAAATTTGCTCTATGTCCCATCCACTGACATGGAGGAGGCTGGGTTGATGACCTACACTGAGGGCTAGATGCTGATGCTGCAGTTTCGGGGGCTGTCCTGTCATTAATCTTTAGTGTTTGATTGAATAAACCCCCAAATAAATGGGGGCGTGAGAGAGAGAGATTTTCCTAAACCCCCCCCTCTCCGTACTAACAGTATGAATAACAAATAACCAACTGTCGTGTTCAGCACCGAGACATCCAGAGTATCTTGGAATTTAAAGTGATCTGTGGGAAGAGTGGGTGTAAATTCCTACATCAAGAATAGAAAGACTGCGATATCCACCACAGAGGGGGGGGGTGTTCGCCAATAGGATGCCCAGAATTGTACAAAGCAAAATGAATGTTTGATGCTTTTAACTTCGTGAAATAAAGAGTCAGAGTGAAATAACGTTTAAAGGAAGATTTGTGTGAATAGTGAAAGCAACACATCGGCTCCATGCCACTCGGAGGACAGGTTAGCGTCTCCTCCCTTTTCTGCTGTACAGTGACGCAGGGAGCTGATTTCTGCCCTGGTTGGTTTCTGGCCTCAGGTTCCGGCTCTTCTTCAATCCAAACCGGTATGTCGGATGAGGATTCCCGTGCCAGCACCAGCTCTTCCTCATCACCACCTTCCTCCAGCCAAACCAGACAGAGGGACACGCCTTGTAAGAAGAAACGGGAGAGCAAAGCCAGCATGAGCAAGACCTCCAAGCTGCTTTCCACCAGCGCCAAGAGGTACAAAATATGAAACCGCAGATTGTGCAAAGGTTGTTAAATCAGTTATTATTCTAATGTAGCTCACGATCAGTCCCCTGATATTGTTCTCATCTCGTTACTCGTCTGGTAATAAGTTGTCATTTCTCTTGGGGCAGAACGGCAAATGACAAGAAATTACTTTTAACAATAACAAAAAAACAAATACAGATGCACTTTGTTGCAGCTGGAAATAGGATTTATGAGCATTTAATAGTAAATTACAGTAATAGTTCCAGTTCCTCCCCCTTGCATCATCATCACTCAGGAGTCACACAGGGACACATCAGTCCAGATGAGGAGCACATGTCCACTTGCTCATAGAAAGCAGCATCATGGACCATAACGTACTTAGTCACAAGATGTGCTGTGTTTGCAGTAAATGACACAAGGCTTCCCCTTTTTCTCTCTTCTGGAAAAACAAGAGAACACTTCTCACCGTCCAGGTCCTTTAGTGAGTCACTTTCACAATCATGGTTCAGACAGTGGCCGAGAGGAACAGGCTCCTAAACCAAGTGATTCAAGTTGTTAATCACATTCTCTTAGTAACTCCCTGAAGTTTCATTATTTCCTCTTTTTCTTCATCGATGTTGTGATTCTCCAGAGACTGATTTTTTATTTTATTTCCCTGTGCAGGATTCAGAAAGAGCTGGCTGACATTACACTGGACCCTCCGCCGAACTGCAGGTGAGCTCCACTCTCTGCTTTGAGTCTTTTTCTGTTCAGTGGTGTACTCGGCAAAACCCTGATCCCCATATTCTTCTCCAGATACCAATTTCTATAAAGCCTATTGATACTTGTCCAGTATATTAGAGTATTTTTCGCTTGTATTCATATATATATACTGACAAGTGAATAAAGACGGCAGTATTTCCTATTTGATAAATTAGGAACTTCTAAACTATCCTGTTTAAAATATTGTAGAGCCTCGAAAACTTGTCATGTGCACAGGACATTTTTCCACAGTAAAATTGTAAGTGCTCTCTTGTGGAAAACTATCATGTCATTAGTGTCCTTTAGTCCTTTTCTGTGTGACCAGTGATTATGTGATAAACTAAAATTAGCTGATAATAACAACCACTTTAATATGGGCCGTGCTGCTAAACCAGTTGTCATGTAACTACACATTTTACTGTAATTTTAGGCGCCGATGTTCATGCACCGAAATTATATTAAGCACTCCTCCAAATATGAAGTATAAATAGTTCAGTTGCAATTTTGTCTTGACAAAAACAAAAAAATGTTTGGTGGACTGGTCCAGGATTGAGGTGCAATGCAAACACTTGTGTGCTGCCAACTTTTTATTGACGGGACTACAATATTTCCTCTTCTAATCAATTCAGTGCAAGTGAATTATCATGTACAATAAAAACTATAATAGCATTTAACCACGTTTTTTTTTTTTTTAACAATAAGGACATGGTTAGGGTTATGCTTTTATTTTTAAATATTCGGATGTTCAGGACAAAACAAGAAACAATCTGGATTCAGGGGAAATTGTAATGGGAAGTTGTCACTAGTTTCGGAAATCTAAACACAGAATCAAGTAATTGGGAACCTAATCAGATAATTAAACATCTGCTGCCCTGTATTCATACGGTGTTTAACACACGGAGTTAAGTATTAAGTGGGATTGACCTTTTCTGCAGCTGCACGTTAGGGTTGTGTGCACGACTATCCTTTTTAAAAGTGGATGGTCTGGACTCAGAGCTCCCTCCTGCAGTGGCCAGGGGGAAATCAGTGAAGCCCTTTCTGCTTCAGGCGGCTGTTCTGCAGCAGAGTCTGACCTCTGACCTCCCACAGAAAAAAAAAAGGAGTCTCTCATCAGGGCTCAGTAGATCAAACAAGCAACCTCAGGCCACAGAGCAGCTACACAAGTGAACAGCGTCTGGATAGTTTCTGCTGAAAGACAAAGAAAGTGGTGTTTACTCACAGTCACAGCCTTAGAACCACACTGTTCCTGCTTTGAATCTCTGATGTTACTGCTGCTGCTGCTTTTCTCTACATTTCATCTCATGTATACAAAAAGAACAGCTTCTCATGCTAAGTCTGTGTGGGGAGAAATTGAAGTTGAATTTCATTTTGTTCTCTCCACCTGGCGCCCCACAGGCAAACCAGCCTACATTTGAAAGTTGTTATGAAATCAAGCTGTTAGTTTGCTGCGGGGAAGCACCTGGAACTGACAGATTCTTAAGTTCACCGCAGAGCAAAACAGAAGTTTCAGGAGGTACTTAAAATAATTTCATTGCTCAGACAACAACAGACTTGAGTATCTTTCAAAATATATTCAACACACATATTTATTGATGACTTCCTGTGCACAGTCCTTACATACGCTAGCTAAACAGTGAAATGTCCCTGAATACAGAGTAAGACATTTTAAAAGCCTTTTTAAATTGAGAATTTTCAGTGAGAGAGAAAGTGATTTGTGTCTCATGGGTGGAATCATAGAAAGTCACTGTAACTACAGCCACCTCCTCAGCAGAGATAATTAATTCACTAAGTTTTATATGAAAATTAATCCATCTGGTTTAATTAAAAACATTTATTTGAGCTTCTGAACTACACTGAGCTATGAAAGTGCTTCTCCTCAAAACTCTTAAAGTTCAACATTACAGCTGTTTCACTGTTGAAAACATGTCGGTGCAGATATAATAATGTCCGTCTGCTGAGAAACCTCAGGAAAACGTTTCATCTCGCTGATGTACATCAAACAACATTCATCCCCCGTGATATCAAAGTAAAATGGTTCCTTTATCCTTCAACGTCTGATGGTAAACGCAGATAAAGTGAAAGTTTTCATCTGTCACATTTCCACTCGTATCTTTCATCACTCGGTTAATTAACACAAGCTGAGTTCTCCGGATTGATTTCCTGCGTCGTAGCTGGAACCGAAACTCTGCCAAAGATCTGTGTTAACGTTGATCAAAAATGCACAGCAGTGAGCAACATCTACCCCCCCACCACCCCCAAGAGTTTTGGATCAATACTATTATATCTTGTACTCATGACCCCCCGAGGGGCTCGAGACCACATGTGCTGCATGTGAGGGGGTAAAGGCCGGGCAGCTTTGAGGGGAAATCAATACAGATTACAGATCATGACACACAGACACATCGCTGGGGATTCGCTTTGAACTGAAGCATCTTCTGAATGATGCACGAGGGAAAATCAACTTTCACCGCCGCACATTTAGAAGGAAAATATACTGAAGCTGTTTTAGAAATTCACTTGTTTCTTTATTTTATATCCAAATTATATATTTTTAAATTCTAATCCAACCAAAACATTCACTTGGATCTTAAGATGAAATAGTTTTGTCTTAGTGGTATTCAGGTCAAAGGTCTCTCTGAAATCACAAAGTATGTTTTTGGTCATAACTCAGGAATAAATCTGTTTATGGTTAATTTCCAGACAAATGTCTAAGTGGGTAAAAGTTGATGAAGTGATATTTATAGTCAGCTGCACCTTACTGTCTGTAGAGCTCCTCCAGAAATCAATCAGCAAGCGTTCTTACAAGTGTGAGCACATCCCACCCATTCTCACCTCGTTGCACCAGTGACCCGTGGTTTTAAGAATCAATTTGAACATTTTATTCCTTAAATCTGTCCCTTACCTCCTCGTCCCTTGTACCCCTGCTCATACACTTTGATCTGCGAGAGCTGTTGTTCTCTGTACCCGGGGGAAAGACTGGAGAAAAGACTTCTACTGTCTACAACTGTGGAATAACTTCCCTTTGTCAATCACACACCACCTCAGTGTTCATTTTTATAAAAGGACTTTTAATTGGATGTTTTGTCCACAACTTTAATTAAATTGCACAATTTATTTTCAGTTTTTTATGTCTGTGATGCACTTTGTAAACCTGTTTTGTAAAAGTGCTATACTGATAACGTGTTTATCATTGAACACCAGGACTTGGGACTAGAAGGGAGGAGATCATCACCGTATTTCTTGCAACATGTCTTGTTGGAAATGTTGCAAACGGCATCTCCTCCTCCTGCGGCTGAATGAAGTGTTACTTTTAGTGGTATTTCCCTGAAATGACACGTCGGGCTGATGATGAACGGAAGTCGTATTTATAGACTCTTAAGTTTAACTCCTGCTGAAGAAAGAAACTACAAAACACACACACACACACACTCCAGTAAGCACATGAGAACATGGATGACTGTAGTTCTCACTGTTGTGCTCACTGCATTGATTTGGACGTTGATGTAGATTCAGTTGTTTTTATGTAAAGAAACAGCTGCTCATAATCCACATTAACATATTGTCACACTTCCTCATCGTTTCGGTGTTGTCTTTTTCTACTCTTGTCTTTGCCCCTGAAAATGATGAGGCTGCATTTGCATTTCTGTCTTTTTGTGGCGGAGACGACGACAAACACAGAATCTATAAAATCAAAATCGGTGATCTCACAGTGACCTTTTCAGATCCTGTGTAGGTTGTGGATTCAGCCACAGGGAACAACAATAACGATCCTGTAAAGATGTTCGCAATCATCCAGTGGTTGAGTGTTTGTGTTTCACTCTCTGCAGTGCTGGCCCCAAAGGAGACAACATCTATGAGTGGAGGTCGACCATCCTGGGACCACCGGGCTCCGTGTACGAGGGAGGCGTCTTCTTCCTGGACATCGCCTTCACACCTGACTACCCGTTCAAACCCCCCAAGGTACTGACGTTGATACCACACGTCTTTTAGCCTTTAACCCACACAAACAACTCAATGGCAAAGTGCTGTGTGTGTCCAGTGGCAGATTCACGAGTTTGAAGGTTTATCTCACGAGTAAGAGTTTCCGACTCCGAAACATAATAAATACAACACGTCAATGATTCGTACGATGTCCCTATCAAACCTTAATGACAAAGAAATGTTACAACAGTTTAAATATCAATAAAAAGTAAACTCAAATGCAACCAAATAGAACTTGAATGAACGTAAAATATGAGTAAAAATCACATATCTTCTGCATTTTGTATTCTGTCAAATAAAAGTTCCCATCTCAGTCAACCTGGTTAACGGTACCAATATGCCTGTGATATAATTGGTTGACCAGTAATAGAGCTGGGCTGTTTTAATAATATCAAGAGGCAGAGGCAATGAAACCCTGATGGTAAAAACTGGTTTATCCACTTGAATCACAAAACAAATGTAATAAAGTAAAAGATATCAGACAATCTGGAAAATAAAAGGACGCGCAGCACAATATTTATTGTATTGTGGCTTTTCATTCTGCTGTTTGTATTTGAGTCGAACTCTCTGCTCTTGAACATGTTTCATATCTGCTCTTGTGTGAATGGAAAGTTTGGTTTATGGTGGAAACCACAGCAGGAAATAACCTCGTGAAGTGAAAGGATGAGAGATGAGATTTAGAAAACGCTCATACGCAGGTTTTCCGGCCACTTGTTTGTTCCAAAAATGTCATTGTCACCGTTGCATCAGTGCGTTTTCTGCATTACGTGATTTTTATTTCATAGTCTCCAGAAATTATTTTGACAAGATGGGGTTTCCTGGCATGTTGAAGTTCCTCTGTTCAACCACCAGAGGGCTTGTTTTCCTCCTGCAGACGACAAAGGGAGATAAATCATTGACTTCAGGTTTAATTCTGAAGATAACAAAGTTCTACAATGTTAACGAGTCCACACTTAATTACTAATGAAACACAAACTTAAATATTAAACATTAAAAACTCTTCTTTAACTTCTACAAAGGTTCATTTGAACATCATCTGTACGCGTGAGATTTACACACGGTTCTCGTTGTTGCAGGTGACATTTCGCACGAGGATCTATCACTGCAACATCAACAGTCAGGGGGTGATCTGCCTGGACATCCTGAAGGACAACTGGAGCCCCGCCCTCACCATCTCCAAGGTGCTGCTGTCCATCTGCTCCCTGCTCACAGACTGTAACCCAGGTGAGGACAGAACGCAAAGACGGACACGTCAACAAGTTGTTGATCGGTCCAGGTGTTATATTTAAATCACCACACAGAGTTTGTGTTCTGCAGAAATTCAGACTCAGGAAGCAGAGTCCTTTTTAGTTGGCTTCAAAACTCACCTCTTCGCAGCCTGAAATATTAATATAGATGAAGTTACATGTTCAGACTGAGTTTCAGTTTCAGGGATTTGATATGAATCATCTTTCTCTATAAATGGCACGGAAACAGCATGTCCAGGATTTTATAGAAGAAGTTTATGCTGCTATATTTTATCGCTGCGGGCTCCTTGACAGGAAATCCAACGTCATCGGGACGACGTCCTGTTGTAGTTTAGAAATGTCCTGAGCTCATATGAATGAGAGCCACCAGGGAGTCTCTGCATGTCTCGAGCCATTTGGAGTCGAAAACATAACGTAGAACTCAGCTGCTGATTTGTTCTGACACCTCCAGTGATCGTCTGATTCTGCTCATGTACGACTAGTTTGTAAACATCTCCGTCCTTAAAAGACAAACTGAAACTGTTCAGTTATGGTCGTGGAACCGGTGCTAAAATATCCTCGGCCCATCTTGTGCACGTAAAACTAATCTTTGTGAAGCAATTTGTAATGGCTGCTTTTAACGATGCTTTATAAAGTAATATGTTTATAAAAGAGAAAAGTGTCAGTAAAAAGCACCAGACAAAACCCAAACTGTCTGAAGAGGAAAGTGTAAATTCACGAGACTTCATTTATTCGACCTTAAAGGTTTTTGTTCGTTTGACTTTGTTCTAATTTTAACGTCGTGTGGAAAAATGAAAAGTGATTTTATTGAATTCTTTTTCCATTCAGCTGATCCCCTGGTGGGAAGCATTGCCACCCAGTACACGACTAACAGAGCGGAACATGACCGAACAGCCAAACAGTGGACAAAGCGATACGCCACATAAACCCACAGAGGACGGCGGCGGCCGGCGGCGGGAGGAGGAGGAGGGGTGGTCTGTGTTGGGGGGGTTATTTCTATCTCAGATTTTTAGTACTTTATTGTCTGGTATATTTTTTGCTTCCTGATTAAGTTATCTCCGCAAATATGGTAATAAAGGAACACAATGGAAAGGAAGTCTTGTCCGTTTCTTTTTTTGTTTTTACATTGTTAATTAAAGAGTGGATCTAAATGTGGTCATATTAGCTTTAACCGCTAAATGTCATGCTCGGAACATGGGACCACATTTCTAATTGATGACTATTCTAATGTTTTTGTTATTGATTTTGAGTATATTTAATCATCCGATGACACTTTAATCCACATATTTAGCATTTGTATTCAGTACAGTTTGCAGTTTTGTGATATAGGTGTGTGTTAATGTTCAACTCATAAGGGGAAGCTAAACAGATGAGACACGATGATAGAACAGTTTCCTGCTGATAAACAAACCAACCAACAGGGTGAAGACATGAACCCGTCGGTGGAAGAAACAACATGAACTGTCTGAAAATAATAAACCGGTTGAATCCCATGCAGGGAGTTTGTCTTAATCTAGTGATATCGAGTGATTGTCGTATTCATCATCTGGGATCTTCGGGCGTCACCTATCAGATCAGGAACATGAAGTCTGTGTTTCAGAGTTCAGCTCTTTAAATACTTGTGAGATCACGGCTGACGTGGTCCCGATGATCTTTTGTCCTGCCAAAGACTCAACGATTCCTCAGAGGCCTGAACTCCGGCCGCTCGGCTGAGTCTGGGAAACAAACACACTCTCACTCTGGGTAAATGTTAGTAGAACACACTTCTATTTTTTTTTTTGACAGACAAAAAGTATTTCTGGCTCTAGTTTGACTTCACTAATCTCCCTTCAAATCGACCTCCTCATAAAGGAACGAGCTTTTTAGAAAAGCAGCAGCGTTAAGATTTCACTAATCTCCACTAATCAAAACACAGCTGGTGTCGTACACGTGCAGCAGCACTTGACTCATCCGATTTTTTTTTTTAGGTCAGCAGGTTTCGATGTGAATCATTCACATTCAAATCACAGCCCTGTAGTTTAATCAGTGAGATTTATGAGACAGCGACAGAGAGGAGTAAACATGTGTGACCTCTGCAGGGAGTCGCCAAAATCAAAGGTCGAGGATATCACCCTCTACGACGGATCGAGGAATTCTTTATCACTTTCTTTTACACGACTTGATTTAAATTAAGAGGAATGTTTGGCCTCGACATGGTTTCCAGTTTCATGAGAGGGATTCCAGTTCCTGCTCTGACCCTGGAACTTGTCCTGGTCCAAACAGTGACAACCTCCCACCTGTTGTTTCAACACATTCACTAATAATTCAACGAATGCTGTTTGTTTTTATTCTGTGTCCTCTTTAACTATTGAACTGTGAGGTCAAATCCTTAGCTTTTTTTTAAATCTCAATGAGATAAACAACTTGCACAACCATTTTTCATGCGTCAAAAAATATGGGAACATGTGATTCAACACGTGTCTCATGTTGCCGAGGTGTCATGTTTTAATTTGATTGTCTAACCGTGAAATAGCTGTGGATGTCGTGGTTGGTTTGGTTTGTTGGAAAGGATGAAGCAACGTGAGGAGCAGAGAGCCGTCTGCGAACGAGACATTTAGAGAGAGAGGGAAAAACCCGTCAACACGATATCGTCTGAATTTCACCTCCTGAAGAGGAAACTGACGAGAAACAAAAGAGCCCACGAGAAAAGGCTTCAAAAACACGAGAATGCAACAGTTTGATTCTGTCAGTGAGTCGTAGGTTTGATGCAAGAGAGGGTTTGGCAAACAAATATGAAACTTTGCATCTTTTACGACCGTTTGTTCCTTTTGTTTTTCTGTTCAACCCTTAACTTGTCTCATGTTCGTCTTCTGAAGTCACTGAACTGCCGCTCGGTTTCTGAAAAAGTTGTTTCTATTTGTTTTATGTCTGTCAAACGTGTCAAACACGTCAAACGTGACGCGGAGCCACAGGCCAACCCCACCTGTCATCGACTGGGAGCATCACAAGTATATCTAACTTACACCGAGCAGGCACGAGTGCCAAGAACATAGTGTTCTCCCCTCATGCGATATGAGCTGCAACTTATCCTTAAAATAGGTCAGAGTGGGAAGGAAGGTAGGTGGATTTAACCACACGTCCAAACGGGGAACGTTTCCTCAGACCTGAGGATTTAATCACTTTATTTCATAATATATAGATTACACTGATATAAATATATATTTCAATCAATCATGTTTCCGTTGGAATATGTACAATAGATTTTGGGCAGCTAGTTAGTCCATCATATTACAGTACTGAACACTTTATCAAGTAAGTATGTTTACATTTGAGTTAAAATTCAATCCAGGTTTGTTTTTTCCCCCTGAACAACTTCACTTTTGTCTCTTTTCAGCTGCAGATATATGCAATATTTGATCAGTAGGGAAGATTTGGGGGATTTCCATGATTCTTGAGAAAATGACAATATGAAATTTCACTTCTCTCAGAATTGTAGAAAGAGGACTTGTGTTATTTGCAGATTATTGTCAGCATCTCCGCTGCAAGTCGTGTGTTTCCGTGTAGATCAAGAGCCAAGATGAGCAACATGTACAATCCCACACGGCCAATGAAGTCAGCTCGAGAGAGTCTGATGGAAAAATGCACATGTGTGTCTGCAGCCAAAGATAACAGTCTATCATCGGCTCTGTGTGTTAACCCGCCCAAATCAACTGATGCAAGTGACGGTTAGTTAGTGATGCTTTTCAGACATGCCCTTGTTACAGGGTTTTAAAAACTCGTATCACTATTTCCTTTTCTTCTTGTTTGACGGATGTGTTAACACATTACTGACACGGGGGGATCGTTGTGGGCTGTAGGTCGAGGTAAAGTGGGTCGTCCACTAACCACAAGGTCTGTGGTTCAGTCCCTGTCCCCAGATTGTCCCTGAGAACTGTGTCGGCAGCGTATGAACGATGCATGATAGAAAACCATTTCACAGGAAGCTGCTATTGGCTGAACTGCTGCATCTTTAAACTGAAGGATGGAAACTCAACAAAATGGAAACTTGTACAGTTCAAACTAAATCTCTGTGAATCCAGAGGTGTTGTTTTGTTGAGTCTGTTCACCTGAGGTCATGTTTATAGTAAACACAGTGGACACGTGCATCTGTTCACATGTACTTTACATACATGCATGTGTATATGCACACACGTATTTATACATACAAACATGCTTCTACTGCATATGCACTTTATATTTACACATGCAAACTCACTGATACACATTTTGTATTTTATGAAAGAGAAAAACAACTTGATTCTGATTTATCTTTCACTCAAAGTGTGATTCACTGTCACATCGTTTTTTTTTTATTTGATTCAGTGTTCAGTGTGTTGGATTTAGTGACATCTAGTGGTGAAGTGTCATGTTGCAGCTGAACACCGCTCACCTCCCCCTCCCCTTCCCAACATGTAATGGAAACTGTGGTAACCTTCAGTTGTCATAAAAACTCAAAAGGGTTTAGTTGGTCCAGTTTGGACGAGTGTGAAAAAAACATGGCGGCCTCCGTAGAGAGGACCCGCTGCTGATGTAAATATAAAGTACTTAAATATAAAGTACTTAAATATAAAGGACTTAAATACAAAGTACTTAAATACAAAGGGGTCATTCTAAGGTAAAGAAAACAATAATTAGTATAATTTAGATGAAACACACTCAATTTCTCTAAATCTTACACACTGGACCTTTAAATTCTTTGCTATGTCTGATGTGCACTTTATTTATTTGATTTGTTTGGGGGGGGGGGGGCAGTTTGTTTGTGTAGCCCTGTTGTTGTTTGTGTCACTACTGCAGTACAAAGTATGTGTAGTATTTGGTGTGAAGTAAAATGTACATGTACAAATAAAGAGAGTAGAGGTGCAGCCTGTTGTTTCTGGAGTAAAACCTGAATGACTCCATGTTCCAGCAGCACAATGTGTGTGTGTGTGCGTGTGTGTGCATGTGTGTGTCTGTGTGTGTGCACGCTGCATGACTGTACTGTTGCTCCACGCTTTCACGTTGTGCGATGCAACGTGACCTGCTCCGTTCCCGTCCCACTGTTACGCGTCAGGCCCGCCTGGCCCCGCCCCCCCGCGGGTCTGAAAGTGTGTCACTGGGTTAAAGTGGCTCCATCGGCCCGGCCGGAGGGGCGGGGCCGACAAATGGGTCACATGGGCGAGTCCCACTACTGAGAACATTCAGTTCTCTCGACTCAAAGCAACACACGCGCACACACACACACACACACGGACACACACACACGGACACACACTCTAGGAGGGGGAGTTCCTCGTCGACGTCCTGTTCTCCTTCAGAAGGTAAACTGCCGCTGGATGACACGCAGCTCCAGTGACTCTCACATCTGGACCTGCAGCTCCTCTTCAGACTCCTGCTCCTGCTCCACACAGCTCCTCCTCCTCCTCGTCGTCGTCGCCTGTACGCACCCAGTACGCACCAGTAGCACCAGTGACACCAGTGACACCAGTCCAGAGACCCAGCCTGAAACCACCGTCTCGCGGAGATGCCTGAGGACGTCGGGACAGCGAAGCCTGGTAAGAGGAGAGGATGTGTTATTTAAAGGTCTGCATGACACCGTGCAGGGACTCGAACCTGCAGCGGGGGACATGTCTTCATTCATACCTGGAGCTCCGGCGTTTTACTCATTAAATCCAAACATCCAGGGACCAGGATGTCCACTTTAACACAATTATGTATTTTTTAGTGATAAAGTACAAAGTGTTTTATTGTTTAGTTTATTGTAGTTTTGGAACGAGAGCTGATCCAGAACCGTTTATTTTTCCTTCCTGATCATATAAAAACATTCTTGGGTCACTCCGAGTTATTTATGTCTTATAGTTGTAAATGTTAAATACATCAGTGGTTTGATTACACTGGATCCTCAATAATAATAATAATAATAAAATAGGTGTTATCAAGTGCATAACGTTATTAAATCATATTTGTGTGTTTTTCTGAATGAACGACCACATTTCAGAGCTGACATATTTTTTTGTATTAACGCATCGCAGCCCAGTAACGTGTCAGGACTCGTGTTTACACGTTTTGGTTGCGTCGGGGTGTTGGTGCAGCGCGGCGGGGACGCGGGTGTCGCCCTGTTCCTGTGCGTAACGGAGAAGCGGGGTTAACGCGGTGCCGGCGCGTCGCGGCGCGTCCCGGCGCGTCTCGGCGCGTCTCGCTTTGCTCTTTGCATTTGACACAACAACAGTGTTCCACTTCCCGCTCACATGCACACCGTAGCCTGGCCATGTGCCCTTTGTGTACACGCATTCTGGAACACTCGCCTGATTGGCCGAGGGGCGTTCCGTGTGGCGCGCACGTTCCTGCGAAAGCCGCCCGCCATTGGCCCGCGCGCCAGCCCGTGACGCGCCGCCTTGCATAATGCGGTGTGTGCTGCGCGCGCGAGGCAGGACTGCAGGGTACACGTGAGGCGGAGGGAAAGAGCAGCGGATGACCTAGATTTGTTTTTCTCCTCCTCCCTCCCTCCTCCTCCTCCTCCTCACCTCCCTCCCTCCCTCCCTCCTCTCCTCCTCCTCCTCCTCCTGTGTGCTTTCACAGAAGTACATGACAGGTCCACGTGTGGGTGGGCCGTGAAAGAGAACAGTCATGGTTCGGGTTAGGTAATCGTCTGCTCCGAGAAAAACACGCCAGCCTTTTTTAACTTTATTACACAAATATTCCAATTAAAAGCAAAAACAAAAAACACAGATGATTGATTTTTCCGAGTAAATGTTTGATTCATTTGCGAGGAAATCGGCTTCGAGTATTTCAAACCTCGGTTCATTCATTATCTTCATCCAATCCTTGGACAAGAGCGTTAAAAAGGCTGCAACTAATAAAATCTATTATCAACATTCTCGAGAAATCTTTTATTCGGTTTGGTTTTTAAAATGTTCAAATGACCCACAGTCCCAAACATGACGATAATCAAACTGGAGAAGCTGCAGCAGCACGATACCTGATGCTTTTTCTTATAAACTGCTGCAAATCATATATATTCAAAGTTATAAATGATTCGTGTTTATTATAACCACCCAGTGAATTCAGACAGGACAACTCTTACTACCAAGTTTTAAAGAAAAGATGTCAAACATTTCCTCAGTTTCGTAACGTGGCTCCAGGGCTCGCTCCTTTAAATTCCACATTCTTGAGATAAAAAGGTCACGACGTGTGTTTTTCTGTCCAAACGCGTCGTTACATAACCCGACGGTGGATGTTTTTGTTCCTGCAAACTGCTGCGGTGTCCCAGTGCTTCAGTGACCCTGGTCGTCAAGTCTCCCATAACATAGAGACCCAGTCATGTAACACTGTTATTCAACCAGTGAGCAGTGGAGGAGATAAAGCAGGTCAGAGAATAAACCAACCAGGAAACACTCTCCTGCGCCGTCTGGGTGTGTCGGCGGCACCTGTGCTGCCAGGAGTTTGTTTGTCTGGCAAACAAAGCAGCTTTTCATTCACCGTTAAAATTCCTTCCTGTCACTGTCACTCGCTCACGTCTCTGATTCACGAAAAGTCTTTATTCGATTGTTGTTGCGCGTCTGACATTTCTTAGAAACAGGTTTACATGGAAACAGGAAGTCGTGTCTCGAGAGCACATTTTGCAACGTGAGCTTGTTTCAACGCTGCGGATCGGTTTCATACCAGAACAACAGCAGCAGGACGAGACTACATATCCACAATATCCCCTTTTATATGCAACTTGTGCTGCAAACACTGAGCATGTAACCACGTTGAAAGAACCTCTGAGGAAACTCTTCAACTCGTAATTCATCCACTTTAACACGTCATCTCTTTCCTCTCCACAGGGGGCGTGATTGCCTACATTTCCTCTGGCTCCTCCTCCAGCCCGGAGTCCTTTTTGAGCACCAGCCCGAGCCGCGGCTACATGTCGACATCGCCGACTCTGTCCCGCCCCTCGCTGCCCAGCAGGGCCGTGGGCATGGTCGTGGATATCGCTCCGCCGGCCAAGGGCGGCCAACTGCGCGGCCACGGCACGGAGAAGGCCGGGCGCTCCTCCACGGCGGCCAAGAGCAGCATCACCAGTAAGTGCAGCTATTGAAACAACTACACCAGTAAGGAACATATCTGTGATCTGGTGCACGTGACTCACTGCTCTCTGCTCTCTGTTCTCTGCAGAAATCAACGGCATGGTGCTGTTGTGCAAAGTGTGCGGCGATGTGGCCTCGGGCTTCCACTACGGCGTGCACGCTTGTGAGGGTTGCAAGGTGAGACATGTTCCCAGGAATGAAGCTTCTGCGTACCTGCAGGTTTAATTGGTATTTTCCCTGTGAGGGTTGGAGCTCAGACTCATGTGGTGCATGTTGTGGTTCCTCAGGGCTTCTTCAGGAGAAGCATCCAGCAGAACATCCAGTACAAGAAGTGTCTCAAGATGGAGAACTGCACCATCATGAGGATCAACAGGAACCGCTGCCAGCAGTGTCGCTTCAAGAAGTGTCTGTCGGTCGGCATGTCCAGAGATGGTGAGTGTTTAGTTTCAGACACTACTTTGTGTATTTTATTCTTATTCCGTTAAATCTAAAAGCAAACTTCACCTGCCGATTCGCTCATAAGCCTTTTTTTTGTGTTGTCATTCTTCAGCTGTGCGATTTGGCCGCATCCCAAAGAGGGAGAAGCAGAGGATGCTGCTGGAGATGCAGAACGCCATGAACAACATGATGAGCAACAACAGCCAGCTGCACAGCATGCTGCACGGCCACCAGAGCCCCCCGCTGCCCATGGAGGCCATGACCAACGACGCCGGCTCCTCGGTCTCCTCTTCCTCCTCTTCCTCATCTTCTACTTCCGACTCCCCGTCGTGCTCCAACCCCTCGTCGCCGCAGTGCCCGCAGGACTCGGAGTCTGTGGTGTCCATGGACACCAACTCCAGCTCCGCCTCCTCCTGCGCATCGGACAGTGGCGAGGACGAGTCGGCGGTCACGACGAGCAGGCAGCACCAACACGCCTTAGAGTTCAGCCAGCAGAGGTCGCAGAGACAAGGTCAGGTGTCGGCGTCATCGGTCACCGTTGCCCTGGAGACCAGGTGCGAGGGCCGCGTGGAGGAGCAGCAGGAGAACTGGAACACGTGGAACAACAACACAGCGGTGGGAGGTTTCCAGCACAGCTCTTACAGTAACAGCCAACACGTCACCAACGCTGCTTTCAGAGACGAGAGGGGAGTTTACCAGCAGCTGCCTCAGCAGCAGCAGCTCAACAGCGCCCCTAGCTGCGAACGCTCAGAAGACAGGCAGAGTCGGCTTGAATTTCACACACAAAACACCTCAAGTGGATACAAAGGACCAACCAGCTGTGTGAATAACAGAACACAACTGGTGAGTGATTCATGATTCACACTTTTTAGATTTTCCACCTGTGAAAGCTGGAGGCCCCTGAACTGACCCTCTGCTCCCGTGTTTCTCTCCAGGTCTGTCCCATGAACACCTCCCCCTACGTGGACCCCCACAAGCCGAGCCAGGAGGTCTGGGAGGAGTTCTCCTTGAGCTTCACCCCGGCCGTGCGGGAGGTGGTCGACTTCGCCAAGAAGATCCCAGACTTCCGTGACCTTCCCGAGCGCGACCAAGTCAGCCTGCTGAAGGCGGGAACCTTCGAGGTAAATGGTCAAACAGGCGGAAACATAAACACCTCATGTTGTTTTGTGCTGGAGTCAAACACGCTGGTTCAGACGGTCAGCTGGGTGCTGACTCATATTTGCTCTGATAACAGTTGGAATGAAAACCAAAGAGTCTTCACAAAGTCTCTGCGGGTTTTAATGGAGACGTTCTGCTCCTTTTAGAATGAGATTATTTAAAAACAGTTTTAATTGGCAACATCCGCACAGAACATTCTGCATCAAAACATCAGTGTGAGTTATTTTCCAATTAAAATACAGATGGATTAAAACTATTCCTAAAACAAAAGTTGCTTTATTCCGAAGATTCGTTAAGACGTCAAACAAACGAAGCATGAAAGATGTTACTTTTTTAACCACCTGCACAAATCAAAACAAAAACCTAAAGTCCTCCTTCCCTCCTCGTGTCGACTCTCAGGTGCTGATGGTGCGATTCGCCTCTCTGTTCAACGTGGTCGAGCGGACCGTAACCTTCCTGAGCGGCAAGCGCTACAGCCTCGACACGCTGCGCTCGCTGGGCGCCGGCGAGCTCCTCAACTCCATGTGCGAGTTCAGCGAGAAGCTGGCGGCGCTGCGGCTCGACGCCGATGAAATGAGTCTCTTCACCGCCGTGGTGCTCGTCTCAGCCGGTAAGAACGCTTAATATGAGCATATAGAAAAATCCTCAGATCAGATTCTACCAATTCATGAGTAAGGTTAAAATGATCCGTAGCCTTAATGAATTTGTGTTTTGCCCTCGTCAGATCGCTCAGGGATCCAGGACCTGAACGCGCTGGAGGCTCTGCAGGACAAACTGATCCGGGCTCTTCGCAACCTGGTGATCCAGAACCACGGCGAGGAGGCGTCCACCACCTTCACCAAACTGCTGCTCAAGCTTCCCGAGCTGCGTTCACTCAACAACATGCACTCAGAGGAACTGCTCTCCTTCAAGGTGCACCCTTGAAATCTTCCGGAGGGGACGAGCACCGTGTCCTCCACCTCCTCCACACACCTCCACCTCCACCAGGACCTGCCTCTCTCCGCGACCCCCCACCCGCCGCCCTCTGTACTCGACCAACCCAGTTTGTTTCTAGAATGTATTGAAAATTATTTTATATTCTATTTTTGTTAAGTCGACCACATAGGGTCTGAAGAGAGAAGAGTTTAAAAAAAAACGTACTGTATTTATAGGCGATAGCTCACGCTTGTTGCACACGCAAGTGCACGTGTGTCGGAGGTGCTTGGCTGTCGGAGGCACTTTTCTACTTTCAAGTGACAGAAGACAACTTCACTGGCTTTAACAAAAGATAGAATAGAAGCTGATTAGTCCATATGATCGTTTGTTAGAGTTTATGTTTCCTCCAAAAGCCATTTAATTCCAAAGTGTATTCTCTGATGAGCTGGTGAATGTGAGAAACCGTACCCGTGCACCGCATGTTTGTTTGGTCCAGTATATTTTGACTGCTGCGTGTCGGCAGGAAAGGCAAGCTACCGGACGATGTATCGAAGAATGTGTGACGATCGCTGCTAATGCATGGCTGTACTTAATGCAAGCAATTTACGACCCACCTGGATCCCCCCCCACCCCCGGCCTCAGAAAGCATCAGTTCTTTGTTTCAGTGTTTGTATAGTGTTGTCTGTTGTTTTCCTGGACACTGCCTGGTGATAATCTGGGGGAGTCGATGATTTGCACAAGCTCCGGCGCCGAAAAAACCCAAGTAACACAAACCACCAGATAGTGTGACGCAGCATCGTGTCGAGTTCTGTGGACATTTAATCACACCCAAGTGTTTTTGCAGTTTTTTTCCCAATGTCTGGTTTTTATGACACTTTTTTATTTTGGGATCAGACTTTGTGTGCTTTCAGCATAGCACTGAATTTGACACTTGTTTTTTTTTTTTTGTTGTCATCCATTTTGTTGAAATATCTGTTTCTTCTACTGGCAACACTGCCACATGTAAATATCTATATAAATATATATATAAATATCTGATGAACATAGAATATAAAAATGATATAGTATGAATAAATTCAAGTGAGGAGTACTCTGTGTACGTTGTGTTTTTATTGATATCTGACTATAAGTGAATGAATTTATTGGGAGCATCATTAGCACATGTGACTCGATCCATGGGGTCGCAGTAATCACAGGTCTCCACTGTGTGGCGCTGTTTCCTTACAGCAGCTTGACTTACACTGAGAACATTCACATAATAAACGTGTGTTTCACCAGAAATATTAAAGATGGAGTTCAGAGCCTAAAGAACAGTGATCGGCCTGCAGAGCAACTTCAGCTGCTTAGAATAAGTTCATAATAATAATATGAATTATATAACACTTTTCAAAACCACAGTTACAAAGTTTCTTCACAACAAAACAACTCAGAAAACAAGTTTCCAGTTTGACAGGTTGGTGCCAGACGGAGGTGAAGAGCTTGTCTTTCTTCCTCCTGTTTGTCTCATTGTCTCGATCAGTCCAGTCATTGGTTCCTCCTCTGACTGAGCCGACCAATCACCATCCAGGGAACCTAAATGAATTGAGCACACCTGAGTCACTCTTCATCGCTCCTCCTCTTCCTCTCTGCCTGAGCTGTTTGGTGCGAGAGAAGAAAGGTGACGGGAGTTAAACAGAGCAGCATGTTGTGAGCTGGGACCCTTTATGTTCTCATACTGAGGAGATAGAGTCTGGATTTGGATTAGTGTTGATTATATTGAAATAATTAAAAAAGATAAATCACTTTAAACTCAATCAACCTGCAGCAAAGTGAAAACACTCGTAGACATCAGTCGACTTAATGCTGCTGGTTTATTGTTTTCATCAAGATCCATGAATTAATCTCTGGGAAAACTGAGAAAATGTTGAAAAATTTAAATCCTGCACCAATATTTAAGGATTTTTCCCTGACTCCTCCCACATCCATCCAGTGAGTTTCATGTTAATCCCTTAAATTGTAATCTCGCTTTTAAAAAAACCCAAACCAACAAAGGGAGAGGGGGTGAAAACCAGCTCCTCTGTGAAGGTGCTGATCTCTAACGCTGCAGAAATCACACATTTTAGAGCTGAAGGTTGAAAAGTGAGCAGCTGAGAAGATGACCACCCCAGGTCCCTTTTGCCTGGGACCCTCAAAGTCCCTTGAAACACCCCTGTTGGTGATATTAAATCAAGTTTGTGAACAAAACAGTGAAATTAAAGAAAAGAAGAATGATTTCTCTTCATCATCTCCAGTAAACGGCTGCAGCTCGATGATGAGGAGGTTTGGATGTTGATGACCAACCTCATGTTTTACCAAGTGGTGCTTTGCATATGGAAAATGGTCTCAGGCACGATGTAGTTTTCAAGGGCGTCGCTTTCTATAAAAACTTTCACAGCTGGATGTTAAACCTGAGAACATCTTGATCTCTGCAGAGAATAAGTGAGATGGTCGGAGAAGATAAAACCAGGTGAGAAATATCTCAAACTCAAAGATTTTCTTTTGTTCCGTCACATTATTTTATGGCTGAAACAAAATGGTTGTTTCAAATGTTTAAAGTTGGTTTGAATTGTTGAAATGTGTCGTCAATGCTTTTCTCTTTTATACCAGTTAAACATTTATAAATCTGTTCTTGGATTGAACACAACATTTATTCTTTATTTACCTTTTACACAAAACAAATAGTTGAATAATCCAGAGAATAATTGTCAAATTTTTGTAAAATAAAGTTGAACACAAAAATAAAACTATGCAGAAGCTTTAAAGTTACAGTTTTTCTACTTTTCTTTTCATTTGCAGTAAAATCAGAGATGGATTTTTGTGCGACTCAGTTTGTCCTCTTCTTTGGTGAGTACACAACACACACACACACACACACACACACACACACACACACACACACACACACACACACACACACACACACACACACACGCTCGGTCTAAAAAGATGATGCGTGTAAATGAAATCAAGGGATAAATCTTTGTTTCTTCACCTCATAATTAGACACATTAGACGAGTTCTGGCAGAATTTATTTATTTAATTAATTCAACCTCAGTCTTATTAATTTAAATCTTTGATCTTCCCGTATGTTTGGTTTTAATTAGTTATTTGATGCGATGACAAACGGGATGAAATGTCACGATTGACAGCTGGAACCGGATGGTGATTGGTCGAGTGCGTTTATCGGCGGGACCTCGCTACCATCTGCTAACATGGAGGAGGCCAGGTTTATGCCAGGAAACTGATTGTTGTCGTTATGGCGATGGTGCCAGCACCCAGTGGAAACGATCGGCCACTGGGGGCAGGTAGTGGCTGGTGCATCAACCCGCTGGTCATCAGGGCATCTCAGGAATTTAAGATACAGAAACATGAGAAAAACACTTCTCGGATTTTCTTCTTTGAACGACTTAAAATAGTTTCTTATAACTGTATTAATTTGTATATTAAATACTAACGACACCGTCTGTTGTCGACCCCCAGGATGCGTCCTCTGCTCTCGGTTCCCGCAGCGTCAGTACCACTACGTGCAGCTGCCGATGAACTGGATCGGTGCTCAGAGTTACTGCCGAGAGCATTACGCCGACCTGGCGACCTTCGAGAGCGCCGCTGACATACAGACGCTGAAAGCAGATTTTCTCTATCAATGGGCGTGGCTGGGACTGAGGGATGCCCCTCAGGTCAGTGACACCTGGAGATGGTCAATGACCGGTGAAACCAGCAGAACTGGTTATCAGGCCTGGAAACATGGTGAACCGAACAACTACGCTGGAAAAGAGAACTGTGTGGCGATGAACACGAATGGAGAATGGAACGATTCGCCTTGTAATGCTCGAATTAATTTTGTTTGTTACAGTGGTAAGTAAACATTTAACTTATCGACTTTATCTGTATTAACCTGTCGGATACAAGGAGACTTTATTTGATTATGGTTGAATTTAATTTAAAATGTCCCAGGAACTGGACTGAAGCGTTGCGGGGTTTTTTTCACATTTCCACATCGACGCCATCTAGTGGCCGGAGGCATCATGTTTCTGAGGTTTCTGCCCATCTCATGTTTGTGAACACGATATCTCAAGAACTCCTCGAGGGGATTTCTTAAATTTGGGTGCAAATATTCACTCGGACTCAAAGATGAACTGATTAGATTTTGGTGGTCAAAGGTCAAGGTCACCGTGACCTTACTACAAAACCCTTCTTTGCCTGGAGACGGCTTCGTCTTCAGATGTGTTCACTGTTTTGTCCACAAGTGACTCACGGATTAATTGATTTGGTCTAGAACATGATGTCCAAGATGAACTGATAAGGTTTTACTGGTCGGACTGAAACTGCACTGATTGGTGGAGGCGTACAGCCACACAGCTGTAATTGTATTTTTAGATAAAACACCAGTAAATCTCCTCTTCTCCGTTCTGTTCCTTGCAGTGGCGAATAAAAATCATCAAATATATCACTACATTGCACTTTCGAGAACTTGGTCTTCTGCTTGGAAATACTGCAGAGCACACTACACAGACTTGGCCTGGATCGAGAACCAAGTGGAAAACTCCCAGGTCTTAAGTGTGAAACCGGCCTCGGCCCAGGTTTGGATTGGTCTGTACCGAGGACCGTGGACATGGTCCGACATGTCTCAAAGCTCCTTTAGGAACTGGAAGACGGTGAGTGCAGACATCTTCATCGGCAACCGGTCCTGCGCGGTGGAGAATCCTCTTCACGAGTGGAGTTACTTACCCTGTGAGGACAAGCACCCGTTCATCTGTCAACAAGGTGATGGTTCAGTGACACGATGAAAATCTCAAATCAAATGTCACAGCCTGTGTCTCTTTGTGTTGCAAGTGCGTTTATAGCTTTGTTGTAGTTTTTTTTTCAGTTCCAAGACAGAAGATGGTGGTGAGGATGAAGGCCGAGACTGAGGCGGACTTAACTGATCCAGCTGTTAATGCCCAGCTCCTTCAGCAGGTACATTTCTCTTGTAAGATGTAGAATGACTTGGACAAAGTAAATGACAGGAACCTGCACATTTCCTTTTATTCCTCAGTTCAGTGCAGCGCTCACAAGTGGGAGGTCGACAAACTTCACTCTGCGGTGGAAGGTTCAGCCCAGAAAACAAGAGAAAACCCGCCTGAGGGATCCCGTCCCACCGTCCACCTGTAAAGGACTCGCAGACCTTTAAACGCTCTCTGGAAAACCTTCTGAACCCTTCGTACGCACTTTGGAAACGTTGGCATTCCTGCAGACTTTGCTAAAGGGAAATTACCCACAGTTCATAGCGTTGTAATATAGAAGGAGCAACCAATCTCTACATCATAACACGTAGCTCTGTGCTAATTTTAGAATTTGTGTAGCTACTCGTCCTAATCCTTTCGTAATTTAAAACTCTCCCCTCGTCCGCTCTGTAAGAAAAGTCTGGAACTTTATGTCACGCAGTCGAGTAAGTGTGATGAAGGTCGGCCCAAGGTCGTCAGTGAGGATCTGTGAGGATCCCAGTCAAATCAGTGTCTGTGGTTAATCTCCGGCCACCAGACGAGACGTGACTGATATAAGTAAATCAGAGATTTAAATCAAATTCAAATGATCTTACACGTCCTCCGTGAGAATCCTGCCGGGAAATAATATCAGTTTGCATTTAATTTGGATCTGAGCTGCGTCAGGTTTTCCTCTCAGAGGTTTAGTGGCAAAGCATCGGAACGTGATTCAGATCTGAGAGCAGCTCTTATACATTAATAGACACTGGAACCCTTGAATTAATATAAGTAACGCCCAATAATTAATAACAGAGTAAATAGTTGTTTTCTTCCTGATGTTGTTTAGTGTGTATTTAAATGTTTACGTTAATATATACTTATATATTTTGATGACCCCAATAAGAGAATGTGGATAGTTAATTGAAATCTGCTCATTCAATTTGTTAAACTTTATTTGGGTTGGATATGATACAGATTAATAAAAGATGAATGAGTGTGACTGTGTCGTTGTCGTGTGTATATACATCTATATATATAGATATAGATATATATATATACACACATGTCAGTTTGGTAAAGTTAGAGCAGCCGTTAATTCCAAACTCTTGATCAGGACAACAGAGATTTAAAATGGCTGCCATGTGCCAAATATGGGATCATCCCCAGATGCTCAGAGTTCAACTCTCATGGGAACCGTTCATCAATCACCAGGAGCGGTTTGTTTTTCAGCCGTTTTAATAGTCCAGGTCCGACTCTTTAGAAAATCAAATACGACTTCAAAGAGTCGTTTTTAAACCTGTTCAGTCGCCGTCGTCCTGCTGCCACTGCTGTGACAGTGAAAGTACAGAGATATATTGCACTAATAAATAACCCATCAATGGTGCCAGGCTGCAAACTGAAGGTTTACAACTGGTTGTAAAGAATCAAAAGGACGAGTGAGGATCGTTTGGTCATTTTGTTCCAATTTACCATTTGCTGCGACGCCATTAGACAAAAAGAGCAGCAGAGGAAAAGAGTTTTTCAGTTTTCAGGAAACCAAGATGTGGTTTGTGTGTGTTTGTGTTGTTTTGTACACTTAGTTTTAAATTTCCTCAATCATGACGATAACATTAATAGCGAATTCATACATGTTAAAATGACATCTTTTAATTGAACAGCGCCACAAACTACAGGTGTCGAAATCAACATTCTTGAATCAACACAAGCCGAACAGTGAAACATTTATCCTACTACTGTTGTATCAGAATGAATTAGCAGGCGTACCTAATAAACTGGCAACTGAATGTATTTTAATTGTACAAATGAACATTTAGGATACAAGACATCAATGTACTTTAATATACAACTGTTCTAACAGATATCACATGTACTTATAACCACAGATCTGCCACTGACACTCATCAACTTCACATGTGTTTAGTTGTTGTTTTGGGATCTTTTATTTAATTGGTTTTAAGCTGTTATGGTTGTTGTGGCTTTTCTTAACTTTGCACTTGTATTTTATTTTGTGAAGCACCATGAAACTCTCTGCGCTATAGAGATAAAGTTTATTATTTAATTAATGTTAATAAAACTCCTGTAGTGTGGATGTGGAGACACGGCATCCATCTTAATGCACAGTCTTCAGTTGGTATTGTTATCGTGAGCTTGCTGATTTAACATTTAGTTTTTTAATCTGCTAACATGGCTTTTGATTCTTAATAAAAACCAGTATATCCTCAATCTGTCTCTCCATGAAAAGTCTGGACAGATCCCACCACAGAATGAAAACAAATGACCGAATGAATATTGGAAAAGGGGTTGATGAATGAATGATGGGGAGCGGGAACAAAATGTGAGCGATGCAAAGTGGGCCAGAGGGAAGAGGAGGAAGATGAGAGAGGAGGATGGATGAAGGAGGAGAAAGGAGGACAGGCTGAGCAGGGAGGGAGGTGGAGCAGCAGCAGCAGGCTGCAGGAATGTTTCACATGCTTGTCCTCTCCGTGACCTCGGCTCCCTGGAGTGTGGGAGATACTGGGAGTAATTAGCCTCCTTTAACATTGGAGCTGTGCTGCCCTTACGCCTCAATGGGGTTACAGCAGTGGCATTGAAGGAGATCAAGTGTATTTCTTTTATTTTCAAACAAAACCGCTTTCACGTTCTTCCCCTGCACCACCTGTCTGCAGCACTCCACCAGTGCACGTTCAGACCATGCATTCAATTCCTTTTCTATACATATATATATATATTTTCTTTTGGCAAGTTGTTTTACAGTCGTTAGCAGCTGACGAATGTTGTAAATTAGATTCATTATTTGGAAGTGGAGCAGATTTGCTTCCCCCTCACCCAGCAGCCCGTCTTGCAGCTGACCTACTTTGTCTTCCAGCAGATTTAATCACGCCTCCTCCTAACTGCAAATATTTCTCACTTAAAGTCAGGCATCGAGAAGTGAAGTGGACGTGAATGAAGAGAAACTGAGCCTAAAAGTATTGATTGTGTAGAAGGCCACACGGTTTCAATCAGGAAATGCCAATACTGGAACATTAGCGTTATCTGCTTTGCTCTGACGCCCTTTATTTAAAACACACAGCAGAATAATGTTAATCCAACATCAATCAACGATTTAACAAGGTTTTGGAATAATTTGAATATCACCAGCATCCGGTGAAAACAATCCCCAGGTCTGGATTTGAGACAGAAACGTGTACGGACCATGTTTCAGAAAATTCTGCATCTTTTAATACAGAAAATGTTGAAGCACCATTGTTCACAGTCGAAAATATCTGATTCAATATCAGAGCAGACATTTTCTGGTAGGATTAAAACACACGGTATAAACTGTGAAATGTAGAAATCTATATATATATAAAAGCAAACATTAAGGTGTGTTACTTGCAGATGAATAAATTAGTTATACAACTTATAAATTAATAAATAGCTGAAATAAATGCACGGCTAAAAGGGGTTTTAAATGTTCTCTCAGTGTGTTCGATGCCACATATTAAAGGTTTATGACTTTACACTGAACATCCCATAAATTATGTAGTTTGATCAAAAATCATGGAAACTTTCTCATCGCTGGAATGTACATTTTCCAGAAACTCTAAATATCAACGTTAACCAATAATATGTTTTTTCTACAAAGCCTCCAATGGCAGTGCATGTGTAAGGTACTTTTGCTTTTGAGTTCAACACTTTGGGAAACGGTTATTCATGTTATTTATTAAATTAATTTTAAATCAATAAAACGTGATACAACAAATGTACTTTGTGTGTAACCCACTACGGTAATTTGTTAAAAGGTATGTAAATAGAATATTGTTTTCTGCCAGTGTGTGATTCCATATCACAACTCAAACTTCTAATCTCTGCAAGAAAAACTAAATATAAAACAGATGTCGAGTCGATTTAAGACATTTTTTATTTAATAATTGTTAAATATATGTTTTTTAAATAACACTTCAATCGGTAACACATTCATGAATCAAGTTATTCGTCAACATAACTTTTATTTTTTACAGATGTCTAAGAAAACAACCATACAACTTTTACTTCATTCCTTTTTCAATTGGTATGAAACCAAAGTTCTCAGTTAGTGCAACTGAATATAACTTTCAATTTTGAGCAAATCTAATTATTTGTCTGTTACCAACTCTGCTGCTTTCCCCAGTGTTTGATTTCCCCCAGTGCATCTGATGCTGTTTACAGAATCCAGACAAGAAAAACGAATGGTTTCCCTGAATTCACTGTTTTAAACCCGAACCTCTGCGCGGAGCCTGATGCAGAGCTGTGGTCTGAGCCGCGGCTGATGCCGGTCCCGCGCTGGGTCGTGTGAAGGTCACCAGCGGAGGAGGTTCACGCGGAGTTCAGGCGCATACATTAGGTAACAGCATCGCTGCCTGTGACATAACCGGCATCGAGCAGGTCGAGACGTTCAGGCGATAAAGGAGGAGAAGGAGGAGAAGGAGAAGGAGAAAAGTCCTGGATCTAACTTTGTGGATCTAAACAGGGACAGATGTGGATGCGTCAAACCGCTGGATTCTGCTGCTGCGCGTCGACATGCCGACACTTTGCGTCTGTGGATCGTCAGGATGAGCGCACACGCCCCCTGAGCGCGCGCCACGCTCACGTTTTACCGATAAAACTGTGTTTGCGTCTAAAGTGAAGAAGGAGCTGGAGCTGCGCAGGATTCCTCATGCGGACGGAATCCCTGAGAACATGTTCGACTATGTGGAGTTTCAGTCGTTCGCGTCCGGAGACATCATGGACTTGTACTGCTCATCCAGCCCCGTGTGCGCACTGCAGGACCGGGACCAGGACCGGGACCGGGACCGGGACCGGGACCAGGACCAGGACCTGGCAGCCTTCTTCCCCGAGCTGATCGAGTCGGAGTGGCAGCAGCACCGGTGCTCACAGTGTAGGTGGAAAATAGAAACTGATGTTTTTGGTTAACACTAGAATCTGCCATGCATGCTTTACTGCACAAAAATATCAAATCTGACTTAAAAAATGTGACCTGCATGAAGATAAATAACATTTTATAATCTTTAAAGAGAAAAATAATCCATCTCAAGTGTGTTTTTATAACAATGTGAGGCACAAATCAGAATAAGAAACTATGATTTGTCAAAATATCCGTGCAGGACATCATCCACACGTCTGTTGAATCTTCAGATCTTTGCTAAACATAATTTAAACATTTGACATTTTCATAAATTAGCATTTTAACAGCTATTTGAGTTAATAGCATTGGTTTCACATTAAAAGTCTGGTTGTGTTGTACAGAATCAGACTCAGGATTAACATGGAGGTCCAAAGGGACATGTCTATGTTCTGGAGATAAGGCTGAAGTTTGCAGGATAAACTCATTCTGTTGGGTCTTGTCTACGTCCTGGTCAATAATCAATAAATCAGATAATTTGAGAAGCAACATTCCTGCAGGTTTAGTTGAAAATCAGATATGATTGACAGGCTGATCCCGAGACAGTACAAATGTAAACAGTGAAACAATCTGAGATAAAAAATGACGCAATAAAACCGACAGCAGAGATAAAGAGACGTGGATTAGAACAAATAGACGAGATAAGACGGAATAAAACATTTTAAAGCATCGATAGAAAATGAATTATGGCCATAAATGATATGTTTAACACTCTCATCTGTATGAAATGTCTGTTGTTGTGCTTAAAAACAAAGTGAAATATATTAAAATCAATTCAAAACCTTCAGGAAACCTTCAAATTACGATGTAAAAGAATAAATTCACAGTTCAAACGTGTGTTTCTCTGCCCAAACCTCAGACTTGTTCAGTTAATCTGATTTGTACGATAACGTTGACACATCTGGATGAAGTCAACACATCATCTCATTTTAGTTTGCAGATGAAAGTCTCTGAGTTGTTTGAACCCATTTGTGAGCAGCACATTGTTGACAACACACTTAACTTTAGTTTAAAGTGGATAAAAATGGTTATTAATGTATTTGTCAACAAGTAGAACTTCTCTTGTGAACATCCACAAGTGGAAGCTGCCGTGCAAACAGATAATTCATGTCAATACAGTAAAACACAGTTGTAATAAGAGATAATATGAGACTTGTAGCTGCATGTAACTTCATTATAATGTGTTGTAACCTCTTCACTAAAAAACAGATCAGTAAAAGTGTTAAATTCTCCTGTGAGGCAGTTTTCATGTTGACTTTGCTGCTGCAGGATCTTTTGTGTTTCACTAATAGAAAGTGGATGAAACCAGTGGAAAGCGGTGCAGTGTACTGGTTGAGTGGTGGTGGTCTGTGTTTCGGGAAGGGCCGGTCAGTTCGGGGTCACCGCGGGTTCACCGGCCGGTCACTAGCTCAGGAGGTCAGAGCAGAGCCAGACACTTCCACAGGAGGAAGATGTTCTCGGCTAAAGTACAATAAACTTTAAAAAAAGACCCTTAAGAGTACTTTGAAAAGTACAGAAGTAATTACAGTTAAAGTATAACAAGTAAAAATTGTACTTTTTCAAATAAATGGGCCTATAAATTATATATTATTTATAGCATGGTTATACCGAAAAATGTCTTCTACTAAAATCTATTCGTCCAGCTTGAATATCATGTTTAAAATTAGTTTTAATGAAATATTGGAACGTTTGACAGAGATTTGACCCCAATACCTTTCTCTTTGTTTGTTTATTTGTTTACTTTTTTATGTTTGTCAATAAAACTATTTATAAATTAAGATGTTTCAGAACATAATGCCACAAATGAGCCACTATAACTTAATAATCTATAAAAAAAAAAGAGAAAGTTGTTCAGTCTCACACTTTAGTGATAAAACACAGAAAAACGTAAAATGACCAGATTACAACAAATATGAAATAATGTGTCTGTGAAGTCAGAATCATTTTAAAGTTCATGAACACAGAAAAAACGTTTTTTCTCAGGTTTTATTTTGATTTAAACTTAAATAAAAACCTTAAGCAGCTCCTTCCTCTCAGTCGTCTCTTAAACTTTATCTTTCCTTGAGAACTATTTTACACCCCCTGCAAATTCTTTCCAGGTTTGAATCCTTGACTCACATCAAACAACACCAACTAAATTGGGGCTGGGGCAACACCCCCCCGCCCGGGGCAACACCCCCCGTCCCTCGACCGAATCACTTCCACCGCCCCCCCCCCACCACAGACACTTTCTGTTCCTCCTCCCTCCCTCTCGCTGCCTCTCATCACTCACCCGGGGCTTGTGGCATGCTCCTGCATTGTTTGGTGTTGGGAGAGCGCTCGGCCCTGATGGGGGAGTCCACGTTTGACCCCCCGATTCTAGGTTCAACCAGGGGCCGCCGGTTCAAGGGGACGGAGATGAACAATTTCTCTTTCTTTTTTACAAAATGACTCCCTTTGTTTTTTCCTGCCAGCGTCGGCGGAGGTGGTCAGGGAGGCGGCGGGAGGCCGGGCGGGCGAGTCTCAGCTCAGAAGTGGGTTTTAAGTGGGAGCGCTGCCTGCTGGGATTGATGGAGGGAAGTTTTTACATTTAGCCGGATAAAGAAAGGAGGTTAGAGCTAAAGCGGTGATAGAGTGGCAGACTTTATAAGAGGAGAGCGGGGAATTCAGAACAGAACATGTGGCCAAAGAAAATGAAGAAACCAAGTAGATCTGTGATGCTTCAAGGAAACTAAGAGACTTCTTTTCACTAGTTTCTCCGGCTTCATCCACACGACTACGTTTTACTTTAAAAATGTTTTTAAAATCCCTGCTTTTACTTTTACTTACTCAACTGCAGTGGAGACAATCCACTTCCTGTTTCCACCGGCTCATCAGTTTCATGCATCTCTTTAGATATTTCAGTTTTTCAGCCTGATGCTGTGTAGATCGGAGCCTCAATGAAACGTTATAGGGTCGATTCCCTGGAGACACTAATGTTCAGAGTCTAACCATATGAGACAACTGCACCCCCCACCCAACACCCCTGTCACATGTGCAGGAGGTAAACAGGAAGCAGCTTTTTCATCCAGATCCATGTCGTCTTCTCCCCGAGCGTCGCAGTTGTGTCCCTTTTCGCTGCCTTGTGAACCACCAGTGTTGTGAGGTGTGTGTGTGATGTTGTGTGTTTGCAGCAGTGGGCAGTCAGAGCTCCAGCTCCAGCTCGGACGACCTCTTCGCCAGCCCCACCTCCCCGCCGCCGCCGCCCCCCCGCACTTACAAGCCCTGTTTCGTGTGTCAGGACAAGTCGTCCGGGTACCACTACGGGGTCAGCGCCTGCGAGGGCTGCAAGGTAACGGGTTGGCGTTACCTTAATTTTGTTAATTTCCTCTTGTAAATAACCTGATTTAAACATTTCTGCTGAGATTTCTCTCATTTGTTTTCCATGTTTCTTTATTTTTTATTGATTAAATTCATGTTTTCATCTCTGACTCATATTTTACCGTAAATGATGTTGTAGATTTTTGATTTCTGACATTGACAAACAGCATTAATCAATATCACACCATCTATTAGATGGATTTGCTCACTATTCTGCTGCCAATCATTGTTCCCACATAATGAATCCATTCCACTAGCGCCACCAACAGGTCACTTTTCTGGTTAAATAATCAAAGTATCTATGAATTAAACATTTGTTGTCATTACACATTAATACAGGATGTTTTGAACATTATTCCCACGACTTCTTGTAACTTAAATCATTAACGTGTTCTCCTTCCCCCCCCGCAGGGCTTCTTCCGCCGCAGCGTGCAGAAAAACATGGTGTACACGTGTCACCGCGACCGAAACTGCATCATCAACAAGATCACCCGAAACCGCTGCCAGTACTGTCGGCTGCAGAGGTGCTTCGCCGCCGGGATGTCGAGGGAGTGTGAGTGTCTCAGACTCTTTTACTCTGCTGATGATCACGCGGCGTCTTTAGGGAACAAGACGTTCGCTCTATCTACTGAATCCACTTTATCTCACTTTATCTCAGCTGCACGTTGGTGGTAGATAAAGGTCTCTAACACTATTTATTGCTGAAGATTGGTGGAAAACCTCATATGAAACCACTTTAAATCTGCTAGATGTGGATTTTTATTCCAAATCGCAACAAATTGCACACACTCATATATCAGTTCCCTAAATATACCAGATTGTTCTTTTAAATTCATGAATGATTCCCCGGGAAAAAGAAAAAGCCATAAAACTCAAGGTTAAAGATAGTGAAAAATATCCTAGACCCGCCCCTTTTGCCCAGATCCAAGCCGAACTTTAATGGTTTCCGTGTTGGCCCGTGTCCCATCCTCTCACCGAGTTTGTGTGTAATCCTGCTGACAAACAAACAAACAAACAAACAAACAAACAAACAAACTCACAGGGGTGAAAACATAACCTCTGAGGTGGTAGATTTTCAGAGAGGGTGACGTGTGACAGGTGAATGAAAGGTCAGTGTCGTCCCTGTGAATCATTGACTCAGGTTTTTCTTTAGTGTTTCATAACTGATTTTATCACACCACAGAGAAATGAGAGAAACAAAGACAATAAAAACTTGAATACATAGATTTATTGTGTTCTGATATTAGAGAATTTAATTACTGAATAAGAAAAATGGCAACTCTGCTGTGTATTTATCTGAAAACATCATCTTCTCTTGTGTTTTTGGCCCATTTGCATTTATTTTGATGAAGGAGAGACAGGAAACACGTTCAGAGATATTCAGTAAATGGTTCGACCGGCTTGTTTTTATTAAATCTCTTCGTCATCCGTTACATCATCACTTCCCATTCTGAAAAAGTCTAAAAAGCAAGTTTTCCAGCTCACAGAGTTTCTTATGAAACAACCTCATGATACAGATGTTGAACCCGTCATCTGATCGTCCTTCAGTTGTTTGTGTGTCTTCAGACCAGCGAGCTGTTTTACGGACGTCTCTCTTTGCTCCGGGCGTCTCTCTTATCTTCTCCGGTGCAGGTTACTGAAGCTGAAGGCAGCGAGACAAAAGAAAGACGACGTTCAGAGCTGAGTAAACTCACTCTGCCCTGTTTTTAGGTTCAGAAGAAAAAACCATGAAAGAAGAAATTATTAATATTCTCCATAAAAGACACAGGACAGGATTTTTTTTTTTTATGTGGTGGAAGAAGAAATAGTTTTTACTTTGGTAAAAGTACCGATAAATTTGGAAATCTATTATTATTCAGTAAAACTTGGACAAAACATCAGTGTGATTAGAAACGACTTAAAATATGTCCCACCTGCTAACATGGAGGAGGCAGGGTTTATGGCCTGTACTGCAGCCAGCCACCGGGGGTCCGATTGAGACACTTTGGCTTCACCTATTGTGAGCTTTAACGTCGTCCATCTTTAAATACACTGTCTGTTGTGTCTGTAAATGTGAGCTGTCCTCTCCATAAGCCCGGCCTGTGATTCGCTGACGACCTGTCCTGGGCGTGACCTGCCTCTCGCCGGTCAGCTGTGATTGGCTTCCTGCCACGGGATGAGTGTTCTAGATAAAGGATGAAGCTCTGACTGCTGTGATCCCAACGTGCAGAACAGTGTTGACCTGAAAACCCCTCAGAGGGCGGACGTGCAGTTTGATCTCACACCGTCTTTAACTCAAACATTTTGTATTAATCAGTGTTTTCCATGAATTTAACATCATTCTTCTTCACTTTCTGGAGACTTTGGCAGTTTTCTGCTCATATTTGTACATTTCAAAGCTCATTCCCTGGTCCTGAGCTGCCTCAGTTGCTCTGCAGCGTCCCGGCTGCACACGAGAAACACGGTGTTCAAACCCAGAAGTGCGGTGACCCAGATAACAGAGTTGGTGTTACGCAGAGGGAGCCGGTGGCAGGGATAGGGCGGCAGCGGAGGATCCACCCAAACACATGTTCCCGTTGTTGCTCCTCCACGCTCAGACACACACACACACACACACACGCTCATTACGTAAATACAGTACATCACATGGAGCAGACGGATGCCATGTAACTGCTTCCTGGCTGCTGCGGTCGCCCTGCAATATGAGCTGACTCGCGGTGTTTACACAAGGAGGCCCGGGAATTAGGGCATCCACGCAGAGGAGGAGGAGGAGGAGGAGACTCGCAGTGAGGAAGGCAGAGACCGAGGTGTTGCGTAATCCTGAGGCTCCCTCGACATGTGCGGAGCTGCCTGAACCAAGTCAGTGGAACGCACTGTAATGTGATGACACTGTTACCCAAGTCATTATGAAAGGCTAACCTGGTTCGGGCTGCGGCAGGCGGCTTCACGTGCTCCGGGCTGCGGCAGCAGATGATTCACTCAGATCAGCTGCTTCCTTTAGAGTCAGTTCTGTTCTAGTTACAGTGAAACCTGCTTTTTACGAGCTGAGCCTCAGTAACAAACACTGAAACTACACTACACGGACAAAAGAACCTCGAAGCCCTCGTGCACTTGCTTTAGTGAATTTACTGTTTGTTATGTTTGTTCTCTGACGTAGAACACTGAGCAGAATACAAGACTAAACGCACCATATGAAATGAAATTAATTCAACCTTTAGTTTAACATTGAGTTAAAAGTCAAAGTGTTTGGATTAAATACAGTTCATGGAATTTAGTTTAAAACAAATGAATCAATTTTATTCTCTCTTTTTATATCAGGAAATATCAACTAAGATGAAACTGTGGCTGCTCACGTACTGGTCCTGACGTGCAGACGGATGCAGGATATTTATTTTCATTTTCTCAGGGAATTATTCATGGATTAGTCCTATTTAGGGCACTGATATTTCTGAGCGTCTGTAAGTCGGTGCAGCTTTACAGGGAGTGTTGGGCGTAGTTATGAGCTTTACATCCTGAACATAGCTTCAGGTGACGTGTCCCTGAACAACAGTTTTCTTTCTTTCCTCCTTCTTCCTTCAACCATATTAGTTTTAAGCTGGTGTTGTACTGAATAAACTGAAAACTGAGTGTATACTACAAGTACTGAGATTTCTGCAGCCAGGCCCAGAGGGATGTTTGTGGGTTAATGCAAATATTTGGGAATAAAAGAATTAGGATAAATCTCCTGAGATCAAACCCTTGTGACACAGAAATGTGACTGAGGCTTGATACTTGACAGTTTAATCATAAACATGACGATAAGTAACTATAAATAAACAGAAAACACAATTAAAACCACATATTTAAATGTGCTTTTCGAGTTCTGTCCTGATTGTCTTGTAACCGGCGTCGTCCTCGTTCTGCAGCGGTGAGAAACGACAGGATCAGGAGGAAGGGGAAGAAGGAGGCGGTGAAGATGACGATCATGGAGACGTACGAGCTGACGTCAGAGCTCGGCCTGATCGTGGAGAAGATCTGCAGAGCTCACACGGAAACCTTCCCCGCCCTCTGCCAGCTGGGAAAATACACCACAGTGAGTCGTGACACGAGATCTGACTATTCATACATAAATAAATAATCTGCAGAGGGGGAAAACATCAAAGCAGTCGCCTCCAGCCAGTGATTCAGTGGATTCACATGTGTTTTATGCATCACAGGTGAATGATGTCATGGATTTGATCACGTGTTTCTAGTTTGGTTGTTAATTCAAGACCTCAAGCGCAAAAACAACCGGATCTACACGTGAGATTTTGCAGAAATGTCCACAAACCTGTGGCGTTTTTTCCACTTATGGGATTACTGCAGTCTGAAAGCCTCATGGGAAATGTAGGAGTGTCGGCTGTGATCCGTAGTAAAGAGGGATTTAAGATGTCTGAGGGCATTTAAAGCTCAACACGTGATTTATACTTAGAGCCTGAGAGGTCAGAGCTCAATGTCACAGCGGCTGAACACACGCATGTTGAAAAACCTTCAACGTTTGCAAACTTATAATCAATAATAAAGAGGTTAATAGAGCTGCAGCGCCAAAAAAATCTATGTGTTTAGGATAACTATCAATTAAATATAGATTTTTTTGTATTGAATATGTGCTCAGCAAATCAATATTCATATAACAATATTACATAACATACGTAACATAAAATAAGTCACAAATGAACACACGAATATCAAGAGTTGTACAATTTATCAACAGTTATAACGTACAACATAATGTTTCATCATTTAAACATGAGTTTCACCTCATAACAATACAGAAACAAGTTATAATGTGAAATGCTTTAGGACATAATGTGAGTAATAGTATATTATGTGTATGTATAACATGAAAATATCTTGTTTTAGCCTGAACTAGATAGATAGATGGATAGATAGACATATGTGTATGAAAATATCTTTTATTGGATTAACCTCAAACCTCTCACATTATAACTTGATGTTAACTCGTTTTTAACTGAAATGTACACGTACTGTAGCTGTCGTGTTTCTTCACGAACTTTCTTTACGTGAGATTTATCAACACTGGACAGAGTCAAACATCTAACAAGCCCCAAAAACCTGCGTGTCCATCACAACGAGGAAAACCTGCTCGTCCCGTCACGATGAGATAACAGAACCCTTCCACTGTTATGAAATACATTAAACTGTTAAAACATACAAGGGCGCGGCCCTTTCCACAAACACACGGATTCCTCGCCTCACTTGTTTGTGTTTTAATGAGTCAGATGAACTCAATGACGCCTGAATAATGAGGAAGGTCATGACAGAAAAATTACATAAACAGCCACCGCATAAACACAGTCTACTTCCTGGTTTGAGATAATGACAGATCATTAACTACGTATATTTATTACTTCAAAAAGTATATTTAGAATTAATTTGAAGAGTCTAAAGATTAAAAAAGATTCAATATTTAAGTTAAATGATTTTAATAAACTGGAAAAGTCGAAGTCAAAACATGTTTGTGGCTAAAAATCCATTACATGGTTTTCTATGTGTGGTATTGTAAATTAAATATGTAAAATGTAGAAACTCTAGTATCATGACATGTTTCTATGGCTTTACATCCACAATCAGGTTCTGATGAACCCATGATGTTTGGTTCTAGTGTTTTTTAGTTCATTGTTTTGGTTTTTACAGCATAAATTTCACTGTTTAGTTTCAGTCATCGAGCTTATTTCCAGTTTTCAGTGAAGAGGCTCTAAAAACCTGGTCTTCAACAGATCTTAAATGTGTCTCTGTGGTTTCTGCTTCCTGAAACATGAACTTCCCCTCTGAATAGTTAGAGACATTCTCCATCTTTTCTCCTGCCTCCAGAACTCCAGCTCCGACCACAGGATCCAGCTGGACCTCGGGCTGTGGGACAAGTTCAGCGAACTCGCCACCAAGTGCATCATCAAGGTGGTGGAGTTCGCCAAGCGAGTGCCGGGCTTCACCGGCCTGACCATCGCCGACCAGATCACTCTGCTCAAAGCCGCGTGTCTGGACATCCTGGTACGTTTCCACCTTCCAAAGGAAATCCATTCCTTTACTTTTGTATCTGCAATAAGTGATGTATGCAGGATGTGATATGATCTTGAACTGAGCGACTGTCATTTCACAAATATGAGTCACACCTTCTGCACTCAGCCGAAAGACAAAGTGAGTGACAGGTTGGCAGACGGGCAGCGTGTGTTACAGGAGCCTGATCCTTTACTCTGACAGCAGCAGGGGAGCGTCACATACAATCACAAGCTCTGATGTGTTTCCTCATAACACACGTTTCCTCACTGAGGCGTTTTACATTCTTCACCCGACACTTGGAATATTTCACATTCCAACAACAACATGTCCTTGTACGTGTGTAACACTTTCCTGAACTTCTGTTTCCTGGTGTCTACAAGTTATTAATATGAATAATAGCCCCATGAATTAAACCTTGTTTCCACTGTCTTTCTTTTCTCCTTTGTTTTTTCCGTATCTGTTCTTCTCGCGTCGCACAGATCCTGAGGATTTGCACTCGCTACACCCCCGACCAGGACACGATGACCTTCTCCGACGGCTTGACCCTGACCCGTACTCAGATCCACAACGCCGGATTCGGGCCTCTCACAGATCAGGTTTTCACTTTCGCCGGACAGCTGCTGCCACTGGAGATGGACGACACGGAGAGCGGGCTCCTCAGCGCCATCTGCCTCGTCTCTGGAGGTAAGAAACTCCCACACGCATCAATTCTCTGTATGTATTTCACCTCAGGAAGCCAAACGTTGTGTATCTCCGTCTGTTCAGACCGACAAGACCTGGAGGAGCCGTCGAAGGTGGAGGTGCTGCAGGAGCCGCTGCTGGAGGCGCTGAAGATCTACTCCCGCAAGCGGCGACCCAGCATGCCCCTCATGTTCCCCAAGGCCCTCATGAAGATCACCGACCTGCGCAGCATCAGTGCTAAAGGTCAGAAACCGGCGACTCGCTGAGAGGACGTTCTTCACAAAGTTCTTCACCTGATCTAATGAGGACGAGACGTGGCGTTAACGTGTGTTGTGTGTGTGTGTGTGTGTGCGTCTCCACAGGGGCCGAGAGGGTGGTGACGCTAAAGATGGAGATCCCGGGCTCCATGCCGCCTCTGATAGAAGAGATGCTGGAGGATCTGCAGAACCTGGAGGAGCATCAGAAGAAACGCTCGGAGGAGAGCTGAGCAGAACACACACACACACACACACACACACACACACACACACACTCTGGTTTCTCGCTCCGAAGCTGCTCAAAGAACAATACATCGTCTTCCCCCTGAGAGAAGCCGCTCACTTCATAAGGTGCAGATGCAGTTGAGAGTCTTACCTCAGTGTTTGGTCAGTGAACATTAACAGACTCCTCAGCAGACTTCATGTGAAACAACAGAGAACGATGCAGTAATGTTTTTAAATCAGTTTAATTTTTAACACCTCGTAACCACTGATCTGTTATTTTCTGTATTTATATTTGCATGGATTCATTTTTGTCTGATTAAGTAACAATATCTTTAGCATTAGTCTCGTAAAGATAGTGAACATATGGAATTTGAGCTTTTTACGAACTGTGAATATTTGTACCTGACGTGTCGATGTTTTTCTTCACGTTTGTAAAAACAAAAGGGAAATTTAGGTTTTTACTCGTAAGGGTGAATGTTCATGAGTGGCATCAACAAAGTTCACAAGCAGATGAAGCTGAGTTGACGCCGGAAACATCAAATTTTATTACAAAAAAATAAAACTGAAAATACAACAAATTACTACTTAAAACACCGAATTGTTGTCTCGGGCAGAGTTTTGCATTTTGCTAGAAATCTCTGTCTGCAGTAGGAAATAGAAAATGTATACATGCTACAGTGAGCTCATGCATATGGAATAAAGTGTCAGGCTGGGTTCGAACAAATTGAAATGATATTCGGCTTCGGGTTGGGTTCTAATCTACTTGATTTTTTTATGCTGCACATGCCTGTAATCGAGGAAAACACCAGGGGGACACAAAAAAAATGGCTTCGGCTAATAATCTCTTTGACTCAATTCAATGAATGTTTTCTACATTTAAAAAAACAATTTTAATTTAAGAAAATAAGCCAATTTCTGAAGTGCATCAGTGTTTGATGCCTCATCACAGAGAGCTGGAATAAAATATAGTGAAATGATAAAAAGAATAACAGCAGTTTTATAAAAAAAGTATCTGATCGCAGGAGATAAAGGATTATGGGTAATGTGGTTTTCTGAGGTTTTCTAGATTTTAGCAAAGCAGGTGTAAAATACAAAAAAGATTCAATGACATTTGTGCCTGAAATACGTCAATTTATGGAAAAGAATGAAATAGAAATGTGTGAATTATTCATTAGAAATTACAAAATCAGCATCTTATGTACTGTAACACCTCATCTGTGCCTACTACAAAAAACATATCTATGATTTTTACATATTTTGCAAATTTATCAACCTGGAAATGTGAATGCCTTCATTTTTCTCCCCCATGTCTCCTGTTGTATAGTATAACTACTGTGTGTACATATTATATCTATGACCATCATTTTCCACGACGCGTTCATTTGTTACAATACTAAAAACAGATTTCATCACATTTTTTTGTTGCTCCATTAATTAAAGTCTTGTTGTAGCGGTTTTTGATCTTTGAAGATTCACGTTTCTTTTGATGCTTGAGGCTTTTTTCTGTGGTGATGCAGCGGCTCGTGTTTCATGTGAGGTTGTTTCAGGTCACGTCAGCTGCACTGAACAGGGCTTGTACTGCCCCCTGTGGACCAGTGGCAGGCATTGCACTGCGGTACATTGTGTCCACATTGAGTTTTAGTCCACTGAACGAGTAACTGCTTTTTAAAAAATTATATATATATATATATTCAGTTCACTAGGTTCATTTCTGACCCATAAAACTCTCTCTCTCTCTCTCTCTCTCTCTCTCTCTCTCTCTCTCTCTCTCTCTCTCTCGAAGCTGCCGGTTCACATAAATAGAAAAACACACAACAACAACAACCAGTTGAACAGGAAATCGTGACCATGAAGTGGAAATTAAATGATGTTCACAGAATGATAAACATAGAACTGAAACAACCAGCATATTGTCTGAATCACATATTTAATCATTCTTGATTACATGACAGGAATATTTTAAATATAAGTACTAGTTTAGCAAATTAGCACATGTCCCAAACTTTTGAACTGTTCCTTTAATAAATTGGCAAAAAAAAGAAATGGAGGAGTGAACGACATGAGAAGAAGTTCAAAATTTGGATTGGTGACATCACAGTGTCCTTTGATGGAACAGTCCTTTCACCTTCTTCTTTTAATGTAGGACATCATAGCACTCTGCTACTCTTGGCCAAACCAAACAAAGAACAGAAGAAGAATGGTCACAATACATTTGGTTGGTGGATACAAAGTTTTATCAAAGCGAATTCAACCATTGGCAAGTCAAGTTTTTCTTTTTTAAAAGCTAAAGAAATTGACAGTGATGGAGACGAGGAACGTTTTTTTCGTGGAGGACCTGGACTTTCTGTGTGAGGTTGAGGAGGAGAATGAGTGCTCCACCCCCCAGCAGATAGAGGAGGAGATAAAGGACTGGATGCAGGAGGAGATACAGGAGGGGACAGAGGAGGAGACAGAGGAGGAGATACAAGAGGAGATAGAGGGGGAGATACAGAAGGAGAAAGAGAAGGAGATAGAGGAGGAGACAGAGGAGGAGATTGAGGAGGAGACAGAGGAGGAGATCGACGAGGTGATGGAGATGAGGAAAACATTTTTGCTGGACTTTGAGCTTGTCTCAATGAAAACTCGTGAAACAATTTCTGCTGAAGAGGTTGAGGAGGAGATTGATTGCTCCAACCCCAAGGAGGTAAAGGAGGAGATAAAGGAGAAGATCCAGGGAGTAATTGAGGAGGAGATAGAGGAGAGCTACACCCCCAATTATGAGGAGGTAAGTGTGTATATAGGTACACACCACATATACACAACATAATTGTAATAATAATTACATCTTGTGTAACATCTAATATTTTAACTATTATTGACTCGCTTTCAGTAACGCTGACTGCATTTTTATAATTAATTAATTATTATAAATGAATAATTAATTTTGTTTGGCTACATAAGCATATGAGTAAAAAACAACATGTCAATAGGCGAATAAATGAATGAACAACAAACCAATAATTGTTCTATGTTTCACAGTTTGAAGAATCAAGTTCTTGTGATGGTCTGCACAGCGACCTCCAAAAGGACCAAGAGGCCAAAGCTGCTCTTGAAAAGGAGTTGAAAATAACAAGAGTTCAAACTGAAATGAAAGAAGCCCGGAGGAAAAAGCGAAACGAGAACCACGCTCTTTCAAAAGCTTTGAAGAAGGAGCAAGTTGAAAAAGATCGAATAGCTCATCTTAGGCGATCAGAGAAAGACCACCAGCATGGATATGCAAAGCTTCAAAAGCAAATGAGCAAAATGACAGCTGATCTCAAAGAGAAAGATGGGCTGATCGAGAAATTCAAAGCTGAGCTGAAGGGGAATAGTGAGGTCATCTATCAAGGACAGAAATCAATTAAGGAACTCAAACATGTATATGAGACACTTTTTAAGATGAAACGGAAATTTCTTGAACAAGACAATGAAATCCAATCCCTTCACATCAGTACTGAAACTCTTCAAAAAAGTTCTGAAGCCAAGAGCAATACTATTTCCATGCTGCAAGAGAAAGTTGACCAGTGGGCCTCAGACCTCAAAGAGGAGCGAGCAAAAAACGACAAACTCCAGAAGGATTTGGAAGCTGCCCGCTCCCAACCGCAGAGGGACAAAGAAGAGCTGATCCATCTGACTCGTAAGAATCAGAAACTGGCCTTGGAGCAAAAGAGGCTACGAGGTGAACTTGAGGATGACCACACAAGACAGCTTGCTCAAGATAACCAGTGGACCTTGAAACTCAAACAGGAGCAAGCCAAAAACGATAAACTCCAGAAGGATTTGGAAGCTGCCCTCTCCCAAACGCAGAGGGACAAAGAAGAGCTGATCCATCTGACTCGTAGGAATCAGAAACTGGCCTTGGAGCAAAAGAGGCTACGAGGTGAACTTGAGGATGACCACACAAGACAGCTTGCTCAAGATAACCAGTGGACCTTGAAACTCAAACAGGAGCAAGGCAAAAACAATAAAGTCCAGAAGGATTTGGAAGCTGCCCTCTCCCAGCAGCAGAAGGACAAAGAAGAGCTGATGCTTCTGACTTGTAAAAATCACCAACTGGCTTTGGATAAAAAGAGGCTACAAGGTGAACTTGAAGATGTCCAACACAAGAGAGAGATTTCTCTAAACCAGCCCAAGAAAGACAGAGACACTTGCAACAGGCTTGAAGAGGAACTCCGGATGTACAAAACCAGGTTATTGAGAGAAATAAAACAAAACGAGAACCTAAAGAAAGCCTCAGCAGCCACAGAGAGTCAGATGAACGAGGACGTCATGGCTAAATTTGAGGCTAAGGATCGGTCAGAGAGCACAGCAAGACTGGCCCAACTTGAAGATGCCCTACATAAGGAAACAGTACAAAGGTCAATCTTGGAGGAGAGAACCATTCTGATTGCATCTGCTCTTGAAAGAGAAAGGGAGAGAGCCAATCAAACGTTCTCTGCTCTTGAAAGAGAAAGGGAGAGAGCCCATCAAACGTTCTCTGCTCTTGAAAAGAAAGGGCCACAACCCTCCCTCCCCTACATTGCCGACCCCTCCGACCCTTCTCCCTCTACCCCCACACCACTTCTTCAACTCAGTCACATGGCCTACCGTCCCCCTGTGCATTTGCCAATACCCAATATTATCATGGCAAACTGAACTGAAGAAGCCGCTGTGCAAAGACAATTTTGTGCAGCTGCACGAGGAGCCTCTGGCTGGGATCGACAATCTGTCGAAGCTTCTTCTGGGAGACGCAGATCCCTGCTGACACTGTGTTAGGATCCAAGAACAAACACAGGACAGACAATTGTTTATAAGAGACATTTAATAACTTTCAAACTTTTAAAACGTTTGCCTTAACTTCTGTTGTTTTATTTGTGAAATATCCTCATATAGTCAAGAGATTGAAGAGAGGGTTAGGTTTTGGCATTAGGCTGAAAAGGTACCTGGTCTTGCTCTCGTTCTTGCTGCAGCCGAATCCTTACTGAGGAGAAAAGGCCAGTGAGCAAGGAGACGTCAATAAACAGTGTTGGAAAAGAAATGTTGGTGTGTGTCTTGATAATTGTGCATCAACAAGTGGCCATTATTTAGAAGACACGTTTTTACATGCATGGTTAAAGTAAAATAATTTACTGCTTAATTCCTCCTCATTGATCACATGTGCAGAATAAGATAATGTGAGCTTTTTCACTTACCTATGTAGAACTTGGTCGGGTGTAACACAGGAACTGGGCGTCACTGCTTTCAGTCAAAACCAAAGAAAAAAGATCAAATCAGCGGGAACAGAGTTGAGTATCATTGATAGCGAAGGGTTGAAGTTATATCTGTTTGGACATCGTTCAGAAACACGAAATAATACCGGATAATACAGATACAGATAAGTGGCTCCGCCGCGGCTGGAGCTTGTGCAGTTGTCCGAGCAACCAACGCCCAGTCGTGCGCCTCCACTCCCGATGCGTCGCCTGCTAGCTAGCTGGCTAGCCGCTAGCTTCGGCGGTGTCATTTCCTGCCTTCGCCTCGTTCGTTCGATTCTTATTTTTTTGTGTTTTAACGTGTGTTAAGTGACCAAACTCCGCGTGAACACCACGTAAGGGCCACACACTCCACGATGTGTGTAGCTAACCGGGCGTCGTACGTTGGGTTCGAAACCCGCTCGTCAATGCTAACTTGTTTGAATCTAAAAGGGGGAGAGGAATGAGATGTGAGCTTTTTGTTCATGTGTGTCTCCTGATCACATCTCACAGTCCCACGTTATATAGATCAGCGGACGCCAACCTCGCTCTCGCTCTCTCGCTCTCTCTCTCTCTCTGCTCCACATCAACCTTTAATTTCAAACTTTTTGTGTCTGTCCTTTATCTTTTCTCTTCTTTCAGCTTTAAAATGACAACGGAAACATACAAGACAGAAACGTACATTTTAGATGACCTTTATTTTGAAAATAAGTATTTCGGGAGCACATGTGAATGAAAGTCAAGTGGAAAAACATTTGGGCTGGTTTCTCACGTCTGATTTATGAAAAGTGATGTTGAACTGAACAGATGCTCGGTGTCTTATCAGCTCTTTGAAAGTGAAGTGAGAGAGGAAACTAAAAACGAGTTAAAACAGTCAAACCACCGGAGGTTTTGCTCCTGAGACTTTAAAGCACTAAACTCAGAAAAACCTGAAAAACCTGAAAGTTTCCCACAAGCTGAAGCTCTGGATAAAAAGCTCTGGATGGTGGAGTCTGTGAAGTCAGTGGTTTTTCTAGTGAAGCTGCCGGTTCACATAAATAGAAAAACACTAAACAACAACCTTTACAACCACATGAATGTACAGTACAAGTATAATATCATACATTCTCCTTGAATATCAGCACAGTCACATCACAGTTGTACGAGTAGTCAAAGCCTGAGAGTCAATGAGGAGAGTGGTGACAGAAACATAAAGTTATCAAGTACAAACGAGTACACGTCTTATGAATTTCATAGGTTAACATGTTAACTTATATACATTTTAAATACATTTGATTATTTTACTGTGGAACATTTAGTATTTCTGTGAACTCAGGCCGAAGCAAATGTTGCCTTGCTGAAATAACAGTTATGAGGATGAATGTGGACGATGGTCGTTTCTTTTCTCTTCGACCCTACGATGGACACAAAACACAGGAATTATTTCGAGTTCACGCATGTTTTGTACACTTCAGTGTAAAAGTCCCACATGTGCCTCACCTGCTGTTCGGTGCTTGGTAGTAGCTGCTCTCCTCCAGCAGCTCCTCTATGATCCCCTGTGAAGAAGCAGTTGAACAGGAAATCGTGACCATGAAGTGGAAATTAAATGATGTTCACAGAATGATACACATAGAACTGAAACAACCAGCATATTGTCTGAATCACATATTTAATCATTCTTGATTACATGACAGGAATATTTTAAATATAAGTACTAGTTTAGCAAATTAGCACATGTCCCAAACTTTTGAACTGTTCCTTTAATAAATTGGCAAAAAAAAGAAATGGATGAGTGAACGACATGAGAAGAAGTTCAAAATTTGGATTGGTGACATCACAGTGTCCTTTGATGGAACAGTCCTTTCACCTTCTTCTTTGAATGTAGGACATCATAGCACTCTGCTACTCTTGGCCAAACCAAACAAAGAACAGAAGAAGAATGGTCACAATACATTTGGTTGGTGGATACAAATTTTTATCAAAGCGAATTCAACCATTGGCAAGTCAAGTTTTTCTTTTTTAAAAGCTAAAGAAATTGACAGTGATGGAGACGAGGAACGTTTTTTTCGTGGAGGACCTGGACTTTCTGTGTGAGGTTGAGGAGGAGAATGAGTGCTCCACCCCCCAGCAGATAGAGGAGGAGATAAAGGACTGGATGCAGGAGGAGATACAGGAGGGGACAGAGGAGGAGACAGAGGAGATAGAGGGGGAGATACAGAAGGAGAAAGAGGAGGGGATAGAGGAGAAGATCCAGGAAGTAATTGAGGAGGAGTGCTACACCCCCAATTATGAGGAGGTAAGTGTGTATATAGGTACACACCACATATACACAAAATAATTGTAATAATAATTACATCTTGTGTAACATCTAATATTTTAACTATTATTGACTCGCTTTCAGTAACGCTGACTGCATTTTTATAATTAATTAATTATTATAAATGAATAATTAATTTTGTTTGGCTACATAAGCATATGAGTAAAAAACAACATGTCAATAGGCGAATAAATGAATGAACAACAAACCAATAATTGTTCTATGTTTCACAGTTTGAAGAATCAAGTTCTTGTGATGGTCTGCACAGCGACCTCCAAAAGGACACAAAGGCCAAAGCTGCTCTTGAAAAGGAGTTGAGAATAACAAGAGTTCAAACTGAAATGAAAGAAGCCCGGAGGACAAAGCGAAAAGAGAACCACGCTCTTTCAAAAGCTTTGAAGAAGGAGCAAGTTGAAAAAGATCAAATAGCTCATCTTAGGCGATCAGAGAAAGACCACCAGCATGGATATGCAAAGCTTCAAAAGCAAATGAGCAAAATGACAGCTGATCTCAAAGAGAAAGATGGGCTGATCGAGAAATTCAAAGCTGAGCTGAAGGGGAATAGTGAGGTCATCTATCAAGGACAGAAATCAATTAAGGAACTCAAACATGTATATGAGAAACTTTTTAAGATGAAACGGAAATTTCATGAACAAGACAATGAAATCAAATCCCTTCACATCAGTACTGAAACTCTTCAAAACAGTTCTGAAGCCAAGAGCAATATTATTTCCATGCTGCAAGAGAAAGTTGACCAGTGGGCCTCAGACCTCAAAGAGGAGCGAGCAAAAAACTACAAACTCCAGAAGGATTTGGAAGCTGCCCTCTCCCAACCGCAGAGGGACAAAGAAGAGCTGATCCATCTGACTCGTAGGAATCAGAAACTGGCCTTGGAGCGAAAGAGGCTACGAGGTGAACTTGAGGATGACCACACGAGACAGCTTGCTCAAGATAACCAGTGGACCTCGAAACTCAAACAGGAGCAAGGCAAAAATGATAACCTCCAGAAGGATTTGGAAGCTGCCCTCTCCCAGCAGCAGAAGGACAAAGAAGAGCTGATGCTTCAGACTTGTAAAAATCACCAACTGGCTTTGGATAAAATGAGGCTACAAGGTGAACTTGAAGATGTCCAACACAAGAGAGAGATTTCTCTAAAGCAGCTCAAGAAAGACGGAGACACTTGCAACAGGCTTGAAGAGGAACTCTGGATGTACAAAACCAGGTTGAGAGAAATACAACAAAACGAGAACCTAAAGAAAGCCTCAGCAGCCACAGAGAGTCAGATGAACGAGGACGTCATGGCTAAATTTGAGGCTAAGGATCGGTCAGAGAGCACAGCAAGACTGGCCCAACTTGAAGATGCCCTACATAAGGAAACAGTACAAAGGTCAATCTTGGAGGAGAGAACCATTCTGATTGCATCTGCTCTTGAAAGAGAAAGGGAGAGAGCCAATCAAACGTTCTCTGCTCTTGAAAGAGAAAGGGAGAGAGCCCATCAAACGTTCTCTGCTCTTGAAAAAGAAAGGGCCACAACCCTCCCTCCCCTACATTGCCGACCCCTCCGACCCTTCTCCCTCTACCCCCACACCACTTCTTCAACTCAGTCACATGGCCTACCGTCCCCCTGTGCATTTGCCAATACCCAATATTATCATGGCAAACTGAACTGAAGAAGCCGCTGTGCAAAGACAATTTTGTGCAGCTGCACGAGGAGCCTCTGGCTGGGATCGACAATCTGTCGAAGCTTCTTCTGGGAGACGCAGATCACTGCTGACACTGTGTTAGGATCCAAGAACAAACACAGGACAGACAATTGTTTATAAGAGACATTTAATAACTTTCAAACTTTTAAAACGTTTGCCTTAACTTCTGTTGTTTTATTTGTGAAATATCCTCATATAGTCAAGAGATTGAAGAGAGGGTTAGGTTTTGGCATTAGGCTGAAAAGGTACCTGGTCTTGCTCTCGTTCTTGCTGCAGCCGAATCCTTACTGAGGAGAAAAGGCCAGTGAGCAAGGAGACGTCAATAAACAGTGTTGGAAAAGAAATGTTGGTGTGTGTCTTGATAATTGTGCATCAACAAGTGGCCATTATTTAGAAGACACGTTTTTACATGCATGGTTAAAGTAAAATAATTTACTGCTTAATTCCTCCTCATTGATCACATGTGCAGAATAAGATAATGTGAGCTTTTTCACTTACCTATGTAGAACTTGGTCGGGTGTAGCACAGGAACTGGGCGTCACTGCTTTCAGTCAAAACCAAAGAAAAAAGATCAAATCAGCGGGAACAGAGTTGAGTATCATTGATAGCGAAGGGTTGAATGTATATCTGTTTGGACATCGTTCAGAAACACGAAATAATACCGGATAATACAGATACAGATAAGTGGCTCCGCCGCGGCTGGAGCTTGTGCAGTTACATCTAACATCTAACGGTACTTCCACGCAATCCAATTCTATCAGACCATAATTTAATAACCTTCGATTTTTCACTATCAGAATATATGCCACTAATAATAAACTCATTTTCAAGATGTTTACCTGATAGTGCTGTAGCTAAATTTAAGGAAATAATTCCGATTACATTTAAACCCATACTATCCGTCGATATAAACAACAAATTCATTAAAAACCCTAGCTCCACTGAGATTGACCATCTCGTCGATAGCTCTGTAAACTCATTACGATTAACATTAAACTCAATAGCGCCTCTAAAAAAGAAACATATAAAACATAGTAAATTAGCTCCGTGGTATAATTCCAAGACACATGAGTTAAAACAAGTATCAAGAAAACTAGAAAGGAAGTGGCGCTCCAGCAACCATGTTGAAAATCTCCTAGACTGGAAGAATAGTGTTAAAGCATATAAGAAGGCCCTCCACAAAGCAAGAGCCGCCTACTATTCAAAACTAATAGAAGAGAATAAAAACAACCCCAGGTTTCTCTTCAGCACTGTAGCCAGGCTGACTGAGAGTCACACCTCCACCGAACCCAGTATTCCTCGATCCCTAAATAGCAATATCTTTATGAATTTCTTTAATGATAAAATTCTAACTATTAGAAATCAAATCAAACATCTCCTGCCCTCAATTGGCACTAATACCCCATCAAGAATAGAAAACTCAGAAACGGCCAAGAATCCTACCAATTATTTAGACAGCTTCTCTCTGATCAGCCTTGATCAGCTGACCAAAATAATCTCATCTTCAAAACCAACAACTTGTATCTCAGACCCCATTCCTACAAAATTACTTAAAGAAATTCTGCCCCTAATTGACAGTTCATTACTGAACACAATACATCTGTCATTATCATCAGGATATGTACCACAGTCTTTTAAAATAGCTGTAATCAAACCCTCCTCAAAAACCCACCTTAGACCCAGAGGTTTTAGCCAATTATCGTCCGATATCTAATCTCCCTTCCTGTCTAAAATCCTAGAAAAGTTGTAGCCAATCAGCTGTGTGAGTTTCTCCAGGAAAATAATATATATGAAGACTTTCAGTCAGGGTTTAGAGCCAATCACAGCACAGAGACAGCCTTGGCAAAGTCACTAATGATCTTCTAATAGCTTCAGATCAGGGGTTTGTGTCTGTCCTCGTTCTGTTAGATCTTAGTGCAGCATTTGACACAATTGACCATAATATTTTATTACAGAGACTAGAACAGTTAATTAGCATTAAAGGAACCGCCCTAAAATGGTTTAAATCCTATTTTCAGACCGCTCCCAATTCGTGCAAATTAATGAGTCATCTGTGCGCACAAAGTTAACCATGGTGTTCCACAAGGCTCTGTGCTCGGCCCAATTTTATTCTCATTATATATGCTTCCACTTGGAAACATTATCAGGACACACTCGGTAAATTTCCACTGCTATGCGGATGACACCCAGTTATACTTGTCAATAAAACCTGAACAAAGTAATCAAATAACTAAACTCCAAGCATGTCTCAAGGACATAAAAACCTGGATGACCCATAATTTTCTCTTATTAAACTCAGATAAGACAGAGGTTCTAATACTTGGCCCTAAACACCTTAGAGATACATTATCTAACGATATAGCTGCGCTGGGCGAAATTGCCCTTGCTTCCAATGAAACAGTCAGGAACTTGGGAGTGATCTTCGATCCTGATTTATCCTTTAATTCTCACTTAAAACAAATTTCTAGGACGCCTTTTTTCACTTGCGTAATATCTCCAAAATCAGACATGTCCTTTCTCAAAGGATGCAGAAAAACTAATCCACGCCTTTGTTACATCCAGACTGGATTATTGTAATTCCTTATTATCAGGCTCCAGCAGTAAGTCGTTAAAGACTCTGCAGCTTGTCCAAAATGCCGCAGCACGTGTCCTGACAAGAACCAAGAAAAGAGAGCACATTTCTCCAGTATTATTCGCTCTACACTGGCTTCGGTTAAATCTAGAATAGAATTTAAAATTCTCCTCCTCACCTTCAAGGCCCTTAACAATATGGCACCATTATATCTTAAAGAGCTGTTAGTACCTTATCAACCCACTAGAGCACTGCGCTCCCAGAATTCAGGCTTACTTGTCGTCCCTAAAGTCTCTAAAAGTAGAGTAGGAGCCAGAGCTTTCAGCTATCAAGCTCCTCTCCTGTGGAATCATCTCCCACTTTCAGTTCGGGAGGCAGACACCATCTGTACGTTTAAGAGTAGGCTTAAAACCTTCCTTTTGATAAGGTTTATAGTTAGAGCTGGTCCAGGCTTGTCCTAGACCTGCTCTTAGTTAAACTGCTATAGGTCTAGAAGGTCGGGGGACACATGACACACGGAGCTTCTCTTTCCAGCTTCTCCTTCCTCTTCTCAATCGTTATCACATCAAAGTAATTCATATCCCATCAATACATGTTACTGACTTGACTTCTTCCCCGGAGTCCCTTTGCCTTATCGTCCGCAGATCCAGGGCGCGGCTGTGGCCACATCGTGGATTAGGATCTGTGGATCACGTATCAGAGGTCGTAATGGTGGATCCAGTATGGCGGATTCTGCATCGTGCTGGCTGATCGTGATAATAAAGGCAGATCCTTTATCGTGTTGGCATCAGATACTGGTGGTGGACCACGACCGAGGTGGCAGCTGATGATGGATCCTAATGGCGGCAGTGGACAATGACTGTGGACTATAGTGGCAACCGATCTTGATGGTGGATCATGATCTTGCTGGCTGCTGACCATAGACTATGATTGCAGCAGGACTGCTCGATACATAGTATTTCTCCTCAGACACTTGACCATTAATGACATTAATCCACCAATTCACTGACCTTCAGTTATACTTCAAAATGTTTACCCTTATCAATGCTGCTAAAACCTTTATCTTGATGTTCTCCTTTACACTTGACATCCATTGCACTTCTGTCCGTCCTGGGAGAGGGATCCTCACATGTGGCCTCTCTGAGGTTTCTACGTTCTTTTTCCCTGTTAAAAGGGTTTTAAGTAGTTTTCCTTACTCTTGTTGAGGGTTAAGGGCAGAGGATGTCACACCATGTCAAAGCCCTATGAGACAAATTGTGATTTGTGAATATGGGCTATACAAATAAAATTTGATTGATTGACTGATTGATAGCAACCAATGCCCAGTCGCGGCGCCTCCACTCCCGATGTCGCCTACAGCGCCAGCTGGCTAGTTGCTAGCATCGGCGGTCATTTCCTGCCTTCGCCTCATTCGATTCTTATTTTTTTTGTGTTCTAACGTGTGTTAAGTGACCAAACTCCGCGTGAATAACCGCTGCAGGCCACACACTCCACGATGCGTGTAAAGCAATCAAGGCCAGATTTGGGTTCGAAACTCCTTATTGCCAATGCGAACTGTTTGAATCTAAAAGGGGGAGAGGAATGAGATGTGAGCTTTTGTTCATGTGTCTCTGGATCACATCTCACAGTCCCACGTTATAGATCAGCATCCTCCAACGCCGCCTTCTCGCTCCTCGCTCTCTCTGCTCCACATCAACCTTTAATTTCTAAACTTTTGTGTCTGTCCTTTATCTTTTCTTCTTTCAGAGCTTTAAAATGACAACGAAAAACATACAAAACAGAAACGTACATTTTAGATGACCTTTATTTGAAAATAAGTATTTCGAGCACATGTGAATGAAAGTCAAGTGGAAAAACATTTGGGCTGGTTTCCTCACGTCTGATTTATAAAGTGATGTTGAACTGAACAGATGCTCGGTGTCTTATCAGCTCTTTTGAAAGTGAAGAGAGAGGAAACTAAAAACGAGTTAAAACAGCCAAACCACCGAGGTTTGCCCCGAGACTTTGAAAAGACCAAACTCAAAACTGAAAGTTTCCCACAAGCTGAAGCTCTGGATAAAGCTCTGATGGTGGAGTCTGTGAAGTCAGTGGTTTTTCTAGTGAAGCTGCCGTTCACATGAATAGAAAAATTAATTAAACAACAACCTTACAACCACATGAATGTATGCAAGGCATAATATCATACATTCTCCTTGAATATCAGCACAGTCACATCACAATTGTACGAGTAGTCAAAGCCTGAGAGTCAATGAGGAGAGTGTGTACAGAAACATAAAGTTATCAAAGTACAAACGAGTACACGCCTTATGAATTTCATAGGTTAACATGTTAACTTATATATACATTTTAAATACATTTGATGAAGTCTCTACTGAACATTTTAGTATTTCTGTGAACTCAGGCCACAAATGTTACTTGCTGAAATAACAGTTATGAGGATGAATGTACTATGGTCGCTTTCTTTTCTTCGAATCATTACGGACACGAAATTTACAGGAATTATTTCGAAGTTCACGATGTTTTGTACACCTCAGTGTAAAAGTCCCACATGTGCCTCACCTGCTGTTCTGTGCTTGGTAGTAGCTACTCCTCCAGCAGCTCCTCTATGATCCCCTGTGAAGAAGCAGTTGAACAGGAAATCGTGACCATGAAGTGGAAATTAAATGATGTTCACAGAATGATGGGCACAGAACTGAAACAACCAGCATATTGTCTGAATCACATATTTAATCATTCTTGGATTACATGACAGGAATATTTTAAATATAAGGCACACTGTTTAGCAAATTAGCACATGTCCCAAACTTTGAACTGTTCCTTTTAATAAATTAAAAAAAAGAAATGGATGAGTGAACTAGCATGAGAAGGTTCAAAATTTGATTGGTGACATCACAGTGTCCTTTGATGGAACAACTTTTCATCCTTCTTCTTTGAAATGTAGGACATCATAGCACTCTGCTACTTTTGGCCAAACCAAACAAAGAACAGAAGAAGAATGGTCACAGTACATTTGGTTGGTGGATACAAAGTTTTATCAAAGCTAATTCAACCATTGGCAAGTCAAGTTTTTCCTTTTAAAAGCTAAAGAAATTGACAGATGGAGATTTGAGGAACGTTTTTTTCAGGAGCACCTGGACTTTCTAAAGGAGGTTGAGGAGGAGAATGAGTGCTCCACCCCCCAGCAGATAGAGGAGGAGATAAAGGACTGGATGCAGGAGGAGATACAGGAGGACAGAGGAGGAGACAGAGGAGATAGAGGGGAGACAAGCAGAAGGAAGAAAGAGGAGGGGATATGAGAAGATCCAGGAAGTACTGAGGAGGAGTGCTACACCCCCAATTATGAGGAGGTAAGTGGGCATATATAGGTACACACCAGACATACACAAAATAATTGTAATAATAATTACATCTTGTGTAACATCTAATATTTTAACTATTATTGACTCGCTTTCAGTAACGCTTGACTGCATTTTTATAATTAATTACACTATTATAAAATGAATAATTAATTTTGTTTGGCTACATACATATGAGTAAAAAACAACATGTCAATAGCTTAATAAATGAATGAAATAACAAACCAATAATTGTTCTATGTTTCAGTTTGAAGAATCAAGTTCTCTTGTGGGATAAAGTGGTCTTGCACAGCGAATTCTCCAAAAGGACCAAGAGGCGTGTTGCTCTTTGAAAAGGAATTGAGAATTACAAAAAGTTAAAACTGAAATGAAAGAAGCCCGGAGGACAAAGAAGAGAACCACGCTCTTTCAAAAGCTTTGAAGAAGGAGCAAGTTGAAAAAGATCAAATAGCTCATCTTAGGCGATCAGAGAAAGACCACCAGCATGGATATGCAAAGCTTCAAAAGCAATGAGCAAATGACAGCTGATCTCACAAAGAGAAAGATGGGCTGATCAAGAAATTCAAAGCTGAAACTGAAGGGGAATAGTGAGGTCATCTATCAAGGACAGAAATCACTCAAGGAACTCAAACATGTATATGAGAGAAACTTTTTAAGATGAAACGGAAATTTCATGAACAAGACGATGAAATCCAATCCCGTCACATCAGTACTAAAACTCTTCAAAACAGTTCTGAAGCCAAGAGCAATATTATTTCCATGCTGCAAGAGAAAGTTGATCAGTGGGCCTCAGGCCTCAAAGAGGAGCGAGCAAACTACAAACTCCAGAAGGATTTGAAGCTGCCCGCTCCCAACCGCAGAGGGACAAAGAAGAGCTGATCCGTCTGACTCGTAAGAATCAGAACTGGCCTTGGAGCAAAAGAGGCTACGAGGTGAACTTGAGGATGACCACAGGAGACAGCTTGCTCAAGATAACCAGTGACCTTGAAACTCAAACAGAGCAAGGCAAAAATGATAACTCTCCCAGAAGGATTTGGAAGCTGCCCTCTCCTGCAGCAGAAGGACAGAGAAGAGCTGATGCTTCAGACTTGCAAAATCACCAACTGGCTTTGATAAAAGAGGCTGCACAAGGTGAACTTGAAGATGTCCAACACAAGAGAGAGATTTCTAAACCACCTCAAGAAAGACAGAGACATTCTTGCAACAGGCTTGAAGAGGAAACTCCGATGTACAAAACCAGGTTATTGAGAGAAATAAAAACAAAACGAGAAAACCTAAAGAAAGCCTCAGCAGCCACAGAGAGTCAGATGAACGAGGACGCCATGGCAAAATTTGGAGGCTAAGGGGATCGGTCAGAGAGCACAGCAAGACTGGCCCAACTTGAAGATGCCCCACATAAGGAAACAGTACAAAAGGTCAATCTTGGAGGAGAGAACCACTCTGATTGCATCTGCTCTTGAAAGAGAAAGGAGAGAGCTGAACTAAACGTTTCTCTGCTCTTTGAAAGAGAACGGAGAGAGCCCATCAAACGCTCTCGCTCTTTGAAAGACAACGGAGAGGAGCTTTCAATCCAACTTCTGCACTCCGTTGAAAAGAAAGGGCCACATGCGAGAAGTACTCATGTTGAGCTCAAGGGAAGCTTGACGCAAGAAAAAGAGCAGACAGTTTCAGCTCAGACAGCCCGATGAGGTCAGGCTGAATGAGCAGCAACGTGCTTTGGGCGACAACAAATGCTCAACACAACCTGCAGAGGCAACACACAGATCTTGGGAGGAAGCATAAAGAAATGAATTCTAATTTCCATGAGCTGCGATACCTCCCACCAACCTCCAGAGCAACCAACCTCAGCTGAACCCAGATAGGACATCACCCTCTTTTAACCCCTCCCCAAACCTGATCCCTGCGCTAAACTTAACCTTGCCCTAAGCCCAACCTCCCGACTCGAACCCATCAACCCTTCTCCCCTACATTGCAGACCCTCCGACCCTTCTCTCCCTACCCCCACACCACTTCTTCAATCTCCAGTCACATGGCCTACCGTCTCTCCTGTGCATTTGCCAATACTCTGATCTCATCATGGCAAACTGAACTGAAGAAGCCACAGCAAGTTTGAATGAAGTTTAGAGATGATTTCACTATGAACCAAAACCTCATTATGGACCCCGAATACAGTGAAGCCTGGATTCAAGCAGTGCCAAGCTGCGCAGTGAGAAAGAACTACAGGAAATCTCTATTTTCACCTCTTCATGATCCACGGTACGAATTTACGCAGGTGCACCTGGATATTTCCACATCACCAATGAACAAGCGGAATTGAAAGCTCAGGAGTACAAACCTTGCTCAGCTCCACCTTTAGGTTGTACTTAATCAGCTTTCCATAGTGGAACAGAGACTTTTAAATCTTTCAATGACTTTGACGCCTGATGTTATGGTGCGGAGCTGGTGGAAGTTGGGGATGAGATAACCCAGTTTATCACCAACACAAGCAGCCCGCTTGCAGGGGCAGATCACTTTGAGTATTTTTACTGGACCAAGGAGGAGATATTCATTGACTCAGCAAGGATTTCTCTAGACCAAAAACTGTGCTACAGTACTTGAGAGATGTAGACAATTTTGTGCAGCTGCACGAGAGGAGCCTCTGCATGGGATCACGCATCTGTCTAAGCTTCTTCTGGGAGACGATCACTGCTGGACACTGTGTTCAGATTCAAGAACAAACACAGGACAGACAATTGTTTATAAGAGACATTTAATAACTTTCAAACTTTTAAAACGCTTTGCCTTAACTTCTGTTGTTTTATTTGTGAAATATCCTCATATAAAGTCAAGAGATTGAAGAGAGTGCTAGGGCTTTGGCATTAGGCTGAAAGTACCTGGGTCTTGCTCTGCTTCTGCTGCAGCCGAATCCTTACTGGAGGAGAAAGGCCAGTGAGCAAGGAGACGTCAATAAACAGTGTTGGAAAAGAAAATGTTGGTGTGTGTCTTGATAATTGCATCAACAAGTGGCCATTATTTAGAAGACACGTTTTACATGCATGGTTAAAGCAAAAATTTAATAATTTACTGCTTAATTCCTCCTCATTGATCACATGTGCAGAATAAGATAATGTGAGCTTTTTCACTTACCTATGTAGAACTTGGTCGGGTGTAACCCAGGAACTGGGTCACTGCTTTCAGTCAAAACCAAAGAAAAAAGATCAAATCAGCGGAACAGAGCTGAGTATCATTGATAGCTTAAGGGTTGAATGTATATCTGTTTGGACATCGCTCAGAAACACGAAATAATACCGATAACACAGATACAGATAAGCGGCTCCGCCCGCCGGCTGGAGCTTGTGCAGTTGTCCGAGAGCAACCAACGCCCAGTCGTGGCGCTCCACTTCGATGTCGCCTGCTAGCTAGCTGGCTAGCCGCAGCTTCGCGGTGTCATTTCCTGCCTTCGCCTCGCTCGCTCATTCTTATTTTTTTGTAGTTTTAACGTGTGTTATGACCAAACTCCGCAAGTGAACACAACGTAAGGGCCACACACTCCACGATGTGTGCAGCTAATCAAGGCCGTACGTTGTCTCAACCCGCTCGCTAATGCTAACTTGTTTGAATTCCAAAAGGGGGAGAGGAAATGAGATGAGCTTTTGTTCATGTGTCCCTGATCACATCTCACAGTCCCACGTTATGGCAGATCAGCGGACGCCACCTCGGGCCTGCCGCTTTCTCTCTCTGCTCCACATCAACCTTAATTTCAAACTTTTGTGTCTGTCCCTATCTTTTATCTTCTTTCAGCTTTAAAATGACAACGGAAACATACAAGACAGAAACGTACATTTTAGATGACCTTATTTTGGAAAATAAGTATTTCGGGAGCACATGAATGAAAGTCAAGTGGAAAAACATTTGGGCTGGTTTCTGACGCCTGATTTATGGTAAGGGTGATGTTGAACCGAACAGATGCTCGGTGTCTTATCAGCTTTTGGAAAGTGAAGTGAGAGAGGAAACTAAAAACGAGTTAAAAACAGTCAAACCAATTCCGGAGGTTTTGCTCCTGAGACTTTAAAGCACTAAACTCAGAAAACCTGAAAACCTGAAAGTTTCCCACAATCTGAAGCCTGGATAAAAGCTCTGGATGGTGGAGTCTGGTGAAGTCAGTTGTTTTTCTAGTGAAGCTGCTGTTCACATAAATAGAAACACTAACAACAACCTTTACAACCACATGAATGTACAGTACAAGTATAACATCATACATTCTCCTTGAATATCAGCACAGTCACATCACAGTTGTACGAGTAGTCAAAGCCTGAGAGTCAATGAGGAGAGGGTGACAGAAACATAAAGTTATCAAGTACAAACCAGTACACGTCTTATGAATTTCATAGGTTAACATGTTAACTTATATACATTTTAAATACATTTGATTATTTTTTTACTGTGGAACATTTAGTATTTCTGTGAACTCAGGCCGGAAGCAAAATGTTGCCTTGCTGAAATAACAGTTATGAGGATGAATGTGATCGATGGTCGCTTTCCTTTTCTCTTCTCACCCTACGATGGACACAAACACAGGAATTATTTCGAGTTCACGATGCCTTGTACACTTCAGTGTAAAAGTCCCACATGTGCCTCACTCCTGCTGTCTTCGGTGCTTGGTAGCTGCCTCCTCCAGCAGCTCCTCTGCATCCCCCTGTGAAGAAACAGCTGAACAGGAAATCGACTCATGAAGTGGAAAATTAAAATGATGTCTACAGAATGATACACATAGAACTGAAAAAACCAGTATATTATCTGAATCACATATTTAATCATTCTTGATTACATGACAGGAATATTTTAAATATAAGTACTAGTTTGTGCAAAATTAGCACATGTCCCAAACTTTTGAACTGTTCCTTTAATAAATTGGCAAAAAAAGAAATGGATGAGTGAACGATATGAGAAGAAGTTCAAAAATTTGGATTGGTGACATCACAGTGTCCTTGATGGAACAGTCCTTTCACCTTCTTCTTCTTTTTAATGTAGGACATCATAGCACTTGCCACTCTTAAGACATCAAAACCAAACAAAGAACAGAAGAAGAATGGTCACAATACATTTGGTTGGTGGACACAAAGTTTTATCAAATCGAATTCAACCATTGGCAAGTCAAGTTTTTCTTTTTTAAAAAAGCTAAAGAAATTGACAGGTGATGGAGACGAGGAACGTTTTCTGTGGAGGACTCCGGACTTTCTGTGTGAGGTTGAGGAGGAGAATGAGTGCTCCACCCCCAGCAGATAGAGGAGGAGATAAAGGACTGGATGTGAGGAGATACAGGAGGGGACAGAGGAGGAGACAGAGGAGATAGAGGGGGAGATACAGAAGGAGAAAGAGGAGGGATAGAGGGAGAAGATCCAGGAAGTAATTGAGGAGGAGGCACCCCCAATTATGAGGAGGTAAGTGTGCATATAGGTATACACCACATACACAAAATAATTGTACAATAATTACATCTTGTAACATCTAATATTTTAACTATTAGTTGACTCGCCAGTAACGCCTGACGTATTTTTATAATTAATTAATTATTATAAATGAATATTAATTTTGTTTGGCTACATAAGCATATGAGTAAAAACAACATGTCAATAGGCTTAAATAAATGAATGCAGAACAACAAACCAATAATTGTTCTATGTTTCACAGTTTGAAGAATCAAGTTCTTGTGATGGTCTGCATAAGACTTCAAAAAGGACCAAGAGGCCGTAAGGTCTTTGAAAAGGAGTTGAGAAATAACAAGAGTTCAAACTGAAATGAAAGAAGTCTGGAGGAAAAGCTTAAAAGAGAACCACGCTCTTCAAAAGCTTTGAAGAAGGAGCAAGTTGAAAAAGATCAAATAGCTCATCTTAGGCGCGATCAGAGTTATTCACCAGCATGGATATGCAAAGCTTCAAAAGCAAATGAGCAATGACAGCTGATCTCAAAGAGAAAGATGGGCTGATCAAGAAATTCAAAGCTGAGCTGAAGGGGAATAGTGAGGTCATCTATCAAGGACAGAAATCAATTAAGCGAACTCAAACACAAGGCGAGAAACTTTTAAGATGAAACGGAAATTTCATGAACAAGACAATGAAATCCAATCCCTTCACATCAGTCCCGAAACTCTTCAAACAGTAATGAAGGCTAAGAGCAACATATATTTCCATGCTGCAAGAGAAAGTTGACCAGTGGGCCTCAGACCTCAAAGAGGAGCGAGCAAAAACTACAAACTCCAGAAGGATTTGAAAGGCCCGCTCCTAACCGCAGAGGGACAAAGAAGAGCTGATCCATCTGACTCGTAGGAATCAGAACTGGCCTTTGGAGCGCAAAAGAGGCTACGAGGGTGTAAACTGAGGACGACCGAGACAGCTTGTCACATAACCAGTGGACTCAACTCAACAGGAGCAAGGCAAAAAAATGATAACTCCAGAAGGATTTGGAAGCTGCCCTCTCCCAGCAGCAGAAGGACAGAGAAGAGCTGATGCTTCAGACTTGTAAAATCACTAACTGGCTTTGGATAAAATGAGGCCACAAGGTGAACTTGAAGATGTCCAACACAAGAGAGAGATTTCTCTAAACTAGTTCAAGAAAGACTTGAGACACTTGCAACAGGGGCTTGAAGAGGAACTCCGGATGTACAAACCAGTAAGCCATTGGAGAGAAATAAAAAACAAAACGAGAACCTAAAGAAAGCCTCAGCAGCCACAGAGAGTCAGATGAACGAGGACGCCATGGCTAAATTCAGGAGGCCAAGGATCGGTCAGGAGAGCACAGCAAGACTGGCCCAACTTGAAGATGCCCTACATAAGGAAACAGTACAAAGGTCAATCTTGGAGGAGAGAACCATTCTGATTGCATCTGCTCTTGAAAGAGAAAGCGGGAGAGCCAATCAAACGCTTCTCTGCTCTTGAAAGAGAAAGGGAGAGAGCCCATCAAACGCTCTCTGCTCTGAAAGAAAGGGCTACAACCTCCTCTCCTCTACATTGCCGAATTCCTCCGACCCTTCTCCCTCTACCCCCACACCACTTCTTCAACTCAGTCACATGGCCTACTCTCTGGTCTCCTCCCGTGCATTTGCCAATACCTAATATTATCATGGCAAAACTGAACTGGAAGAAGCTGCTTTGTGCAAAAGGCAATTTTGTGCAGCTGCACTGAGGAGCCTTCTGCTGATCACAATCTGTCGGTTTCTTTTTCTGGGAGACGAGATCAATAAGGACACTGTGTTAGGATCCAAGAACAAACACAGGACAGACAATTGTTTATAAGAGACATTTAATAACTTTCAAACTTTTAAAACGCTTGCTCAACTTCTGCTGTTTTATTTGTGAAATATCCTCATATAGTCAAGAGATTGGAAGAGAGGGTTAGGTTTTGGCATAGGCTGAAAAGGTACCTGGTCTTGCTCGTTTCTTATGCAGCCGAATCCTTACTGGAGGAGAAAAGGCCAGTGAGCAAGGAGACGCCAATAAACAGTGTTGAAAAGAAATGTTGGTGTGTGTCTTGATAATTGTGCATCAACAAGTGGCCATTATTTCTAGAAGACAATGCTTTTACATGCATGGTTAAAGTAAAATAATTTACGTGTTTAATTCCTCCCATTGACCACACATGTGCAGAATAAGAATGTGAGCTTTTTCACTTACTCATGTAGAACTTGGTCGTGGGTGTAGCAGGAACTGGCCACTGCTTTCAGTCAAAACTAAAGAAAAGATCAAATCAGCGGGAACAGAGTTGAGTATCATTGATAGCTAAGGGTTGAAGTTATATCTGTTTGGACAATGCTCAGAAACACGAAACAACCGGATAATACAGATTATAGATAAGTGGCTCCGCCTCGCGGGGCTGGAGCTTGTGCAGCTGTCCGAGCAACCAACGCCTCTGGGCCGTGCGCTCCACTCCCGAGCAAGCCGCCTGCTAGCTAGCTGGCGAAGCCGCTAGGGCATCGGGCGGTGTCATTTCCTGCCTTCGTCATTCGGGATTCTTATTGTTTTGTGTTTTAACGTGTGTTAAGTGACCAAACACCGCGTAAGGGCCACACACTCCACGATGTGTGTAGCTAACCGCGCCGTACGCTGGGTTCAAAACCACACAATGCTAACTTGTTTGAATCTAAAAAGGGGAGAGGAATGAGATGTGAGCTTTTGTCCATGTGTGTCTCCTGATCACATCTCACAGTCCCACGTTATATAGACTGAAGGTCCCCAACCTCGCCCTCTCTCTCTCTGCTCCACATCAACCTTTAATTTCAAACTTTTTGTGTCTGTCCTTTATCTTTTCTCTCTTCTTTCTCAGCTTTAAATGACAAACTTAAAACATACAAAACAGAAACGTACATTTTAGATGACCTTTATTTTGAAAATAAGTATTTCGAGCAGCTACTGGAATGAAAGTCAAGTGGAAAACATTTGGGCTGGTTTCACGCCTGATTTATGAAAAGTGATGTTGAACTGAACAGATGCTCGGTGTCTTATCAGCTCTTTTGAAAGTGAAGTGAGAGAGGAAACTAAAACGAGTTAAAACAGCCGAACCACCGGAGGTTTTGCTCCTGAGACTTTAAAGCACTAAACTCAGAAAACCTGAAAAACTGAAAGTTTCCCACAAGCTGAAGCTCTGGATAAAAAGCTCTGATGGTGGAGCTGTAGAAGTCAGTGGTTTTTCTTAGTGAAGCTGCCGGTTCACATAAATAGAAAAACACTAAACAACAACCTTTACAACCACATGAATGTAACAGTACAAGTATAAAATCATACATTCTCCTTGAATATCAAAGCACAGTCACATCACAGTTGTAACAGTAGTCAAAGCCTGAGAGTCAATGAGGAGAGTGGTGACAGAAATACATAAAGGTCAAGGCCAAACGAGTACACGCCTTATGAATTTATAGAAGTTAACATGTTAACTTATATACATTTTAAATACATTTGATTATTTTACTGTGGAACATTTAGTATTTCTAGAACTCAGGCCAAGTAAATGTTGCCTTGCCGGAAATAACAGTTGTTATGATGAATGTGGACGATGGTCGCTTTTTTCTCTTCGAATCTACTTATTGGACACAAAACAGGTGGGAATTATTTGAGTTCACGATGTTTTGTACACTTCAGTGTAAAAGTCCCACATGTGCCTCACCTGCTGTTCGGGTGTGCTTGGTAGTAGCTGCTCTCCTCCAGCAGCTCCTTCTATGATCCCCTGTGAAGAAGTTGTTGAAAAGGAAATCGTGACCATGAAGTGGAAATTAAATGATGTTCACAGAATGATACCACATAGAACTGAAAAACAACCAGCATATTGTCTGAATCACATATTTAATCATTCTTGATTACATGACATAATATTTTTAAATATAAGTACTAGTTTAGCATATTATACATGTCCCAAACTTTTGAACTGTTCCTTTAATAAATTGGCAAAAAAAGAAATGGATGA